>NC_059486.1:1236733-1581986 GCF_018139145.2 Gymnogyps californianus
ACGTCCCTCCTTGCTAACCTGCAGCCTGATGCGTCTGTCTAAAGCAAAGCCCAGCTGCACCTAGATTTGCCACTTTGGCTTATAGACTTGATGCTGCTCTATATCCTGTTGCTTCTGCAGGAGAAAAATCCTCTAAGTCTCTAGGTAAATAGGACCTGCTGCCTTTTCATAATGCATTTGCAGTTTTCGGAGCGCGCTGCAGATGAGCAGTGCTGAGCATGGGCCTCGCATTGTGCAGAGCAAACTTGCCATCTAGTGGGTGAGAGCATCTCTGCAGAGGTGGCTCGGGTTCATTGGCCTGCAACAGTCACCAGAGCGGGATTTATCTCTAATGGGTATCATCTAGAAGGGAGAGCTTCCACTTAACCTAGCTTTTGGGGTGAGAAGAGTACCTTCCCACAACAACTGATGTGACTGCTCTACATCTGCTAATTGCAAAGAGACGGGATGCCCAGTCCAGCTTGCTTTTAGCCCACTAATATTAGGCAAGATGGATCCTGTGTGCATGGCCACAGGCAGTAAAAGGCCACAGGACACTGTCCTGGGGATTTACCGTCCGTCTGTGGCTTTCTTTTGGGCTCTGTGGCTGCAACTGGAGCTCCAGTGCAGGGTTCAGTGACTGTGGAGATTTTCTTACTGCTTGCCTGATTGCCATATTTTTCACAGTTCTAATTAAAGTGAGAACTCTGCATATTTCCAACACCCATTATATGCATCTCCTGCAGGTAATTGGATTTTAAAAAAAAAAAAAAAACTGTTTTCTTCTGGCAGCTCATACAAATTAGCAATGCACAAAGTGTGTTTCCCTGCAGCGTTATAGTGGGGCCCCTCCGTTAAACGCCCACGAATGTGCTCAGACTATAATGTCATAGAGTGCTGGCTGTTTCACAGCTATATCTTCTGTTGACTATCCCCAATTTTGAGAGGATTTGGCAGATGCTACAATCTACTGTCCTTTGGTAAAGCAAGCATCAGAAATTCTCCAGGAAGAGTGAAAGCATCCTCTGAGCTCAGCAGCGGTGCACGGGAGCAGGCTCCCTCTTCCTATCCCTGGTCCTATGGAGCAACCATGGTGAGTTTTGGTTGCAGAAGTGCCATGGGGCCACAGCAAGAGCAGGATTTTATCACCCAAGGAGTTGTGCAAGATTTCCTTAGCAGTAACACTTACACAAATCAGGAGTTACTGAGCGCAGAGAGGCTCTCATCTGCAAACTCAGGGGCCATTTGCGCTCCATAAAACGTAAAGGCAAGTTTGAAGTGTGATGCGGAGCCGGGTAAAAGAAGTCCTTCTCGCACTGCAAGCATGAAATATGTTGGGTGTCAAGTTATTACTGGCTTTCGCCTATCGTAAAAACAACTCTTGAAAATCATTTAAATGTTTTTATTAAAGTTGCTGAAAGAATGGGAAAACCAGTTAATGCGTTGGAATATTAAGCAATAAGGCTCTTCATTTGATGGCAACCATTATTCTCATTCTCTTGAGCCCTAAAGAGCTTTTATGGCCAAGAACCTTCTGTTTAACAGTCTTTCAGACATGAAACCATTAAATGTGAACCAGTTTAAAGCAGGGTTAAGAGAAATCAAAGAATTAGCAGTATAAATAGTCAAGCAGTGAGGGGTTGTGAGTGAAATGTGCTTGTCCTTCTTGAGCATGGGGAGAAGAGCCTACAAATGGAGGAGGGTAGGAGATGCTGGGGCCTTTGCCTTCCTGAACCAGTGCCCTACACATGTTTTTTAATGGGCTGATCCATCTCTCTCTCTCCCTGCGATAGCCCCGCCATGGGAAGGGATGCAGGATCCAGGGCTGTTCCGTGGTGATGAGATTGCTGTGTATGCCTCGGTTTTCCTACCTCAAGCCCCCGAACTGGTTTGCACTGGGGGTGTTGGCACGTGGGGCTGGTCCCACGCATGAGGGGTGATCCGAGGGGAAATGGATCATTTTTACTCACAGGGTGATTCTTTTCTTTTCTTACTTATATTTTCTTCTTTCTCTCTTTTCTGTTTTTTTGGTCATTTTTTCCCCCTGAGGACTGAGTTGTCATTAACTTCCTTTTGGTTTTCCTCATCTTGGTTTTTTTTGGTTGGTTTGTCTCACAGGGAGAAGGGGAGGCACGTGCAGCTTTCATTATCTCACCCACCAGTGGGGAAGATGGAGTTTTTTGTCTGCATTTTTTTAGATCTCCTTTCTCCCCAGGAAGGCCAGGTAGCACCTCTTTATTTCTTTGTTTCTTCTCCATTTACTGACAGTTCCCTGTTTTGATCAAAAGGATTTAATATTTGCTTCTATTCATTATCTTTTTTCCCTTGGATCTGCTTGATTTTTTTCATACGTAATGAAAAAAATCCTTATTTCTTTTTCTTATTTTATTCCATGTTCTTGGTTTTTACCAAAATATCAGCTTCCACAAAATGTATTTTTTTCTCATTTCCACAGTTTTTCTAATTGATTCTCTAATTTTTTTCCTCACTTTCTTCATACTTTCTCTCTTTTTTCAATGAAGCATGGCGGACTTTTTTTTCCCCCCAGATTTTCATCTTTTTTTGCTTCACATTTTCTTTGGGGCAAAGCGAAGGGATTTTTTCCCTATTTCTTCCCACTGGGGTCAGAAAGCAGGGCATTTCCCCTGCACTGCTGCTCCCTGTGTGTCAAATTCCTTAAGCACAGCAGGGCAGCAACAGTCTTTATCTCACTCCTTACCATTTTTCCCCTGAGGGACAAAATGGTGGCAAGTATTGTTTCTCTTTTCTTTCCCATCATTTTTCATCTTTTTTTTCCATGTGATCTCTCTGGTGGAACAACATGGCAGTGGCTTCCTCTCAGTTTTCTTTTCTTTTTTTCTTTAATTTTCTATCCAGTTTCTCATGTCACCCAAGTGGCAACAGATTTTCTTTGCTCCCACTTGGGTAGGTGGTTTTTCTTTTCTTTTTTTTCCCCTCTATTCTCTTTTCACAAGGGATGAAACAACAGCATTGCTGATGGGGGGGAAAGCCATAAACAGCCCCGCACCCTTCACACAAGTCTCCTGGCAGGAGAGACCATGCCCAGCATGGAGGGTCCCTTTGTCCAGATGCTCATTTTTAAACCCCTGCTTGCTGAAAGCCATCAGGACACGTGAGAAAAATGCAAAATGTGCTCCAGGCAGGGGTGCAGAAGACCTTCGAGCGTTTTGGACAGTCTCTTGGTGGGAGACCTGTCAATGGGGTTGGGAACGGGCAAGGAAAGGGCAGGGTTTGCTGCTCATTTAGAAGTGGCTCTCAAAAGGCAGCTAGGACGGGTGTTTTGCTTTTCTCAAAACGTCTTGGGGGTTATTAAAGAAAATGATTCAGCATTTGCAACAATTAAATGAATAAGGCAAATCTGAGTAGGCTTCGCTTCCCACAGCTCCCTAGGAAGGACGGGAGTTGCAGCCCGTGACCAAAGGTTACTGATAACCCAACTTTTTCCAGAAAAATGGGAAAGAAATCAGTAGAAAGAACAAACAGCTCTGAACACTCACCTTTTCCCAGATCTCTGAGGGACCAGCTAGGCAGGGATCTGCCAGGAAACCATCTCTGGCTCTTCAGCTTTCTCCAGGGACATGGGGAACTGCCAACAGCAGCACGGGAATGTCTCTGTCCATCATCACCTGCAGTTTCCTAGGGATAATGTGGTCTGGTCAGCAGAATTGCTTCAGATTAACCAGCTTTTTCTAGACGGTGTGGGAATTAATGTACATATGAGAACATTCACTGCTGTATGACCATGCTTCTGCAAGAATTGGAGTACATAAGCAACATGAGCAGAAAAGCTCTTGTTGGCTGGTGTTCTCCACCAGCAGCAGGATTTAATTACCATAAATCAAACACGTTCAGTTAATTATGGTCAATTCCTCAGGGACGGTGGAAATTATTAGGAAAACACCTTTGATTAATCCCCATTACCTAACACTGATGGGAAATCTTTGTTAAAACCCACCGATGCCTCTGCTCAGCCACTGCTACCCACAATGCACTAGGACAAGGGGTATGACCCTAGAAAAAAATACCTTCACTGAAATTCATTAGAAAGCTGAGAAATTGCCACTACAAGGTAAGCGTGGCTCATCATCACTCTCATTGCTCAAAATTGCCAGGAATAAGGAGAGCGCCTTATCCAGAGTAAAAACAGATATTCTGACCACCTATAGAGATGATGGCATTTATCACCATAAATTATATGTATTTCCACTGCAGGCAGCTGCCTCAGAGTAATTTGCCCTTGCAGAAAGTCGCTGGTCCCTCCAGCATGCCCTGCCTTCATGGCAGTCAACCAGCATACAACGAAACTGGTTTCCAATCACAACCGTGTCCTTATGAATGCCAGGAACTGGGTATATTAAGTTGGCTGGAATTCCTAGGGATGCTGAGAATTAATCAGCTGATGACAAATCTGCTCCTGATCAACCATCATTAGCTCCCATTTCCCCGGGAAAGGGGGGAATTACTCACCATGTGCACAAACCGCCTGCAATTAGCTGACGTCGTCCGGGGAGAATGGGAACGAAGCAGCTTGAGACAAATATGCCGCCAATTGACTGCCAGTGCCCCAGCCATAAATAATAATGGGAGTTGTTCGGCATAAGTACAAAATGCATCTAATAAATCTAATTACCTAGAAATTAAGAGAATTCATCAGCATAAGACAAGCCTAGCCCTGCTTAACAACAATACCAGCCATTCCATGCAAATGATCAAATTGTGCTTTATCAACAAAATACGTACCTGATGAAGCAGCGCTCTTCAGGGATGGTGGGAACTGATCATGGCAGCCAGAGGAATAGAAAGAAACACAAACAAGAAACACGCTGTTGAGCGGGTGGATTTCTCAAGGTCGGGTGGGAGTTTTTCTCATGGGACAAGCAGGTCTCTTCACCCCCAAAACCAAAACCTCCTTCCAAAAGGAGTTACCCTCTGTGAGCAAAATACTCTTTGCTACTTGCGACTTTCAGAGGTGTTTAGTAACTAAATGTGTTAAAACAAGTGAACAGCTAGAGCTCATCCTGATCATCACAAACGCCCTAGAAACAGCGGGAGACAGTATAGGCAAAAAATGCTGCTTATTAATTAGCATCCTACAGAAATTATTGGAATTAGACAGCAAATATGCTTTTAGTTAAGCACTGCTGCACACTGCATTACTGTATGACACTAATAACTAACCAGGAGAAAAAAAAATGTCTTTTACAGGCTGATATTGTCTCAGAACAGTAGAAATTAATCAGCAGATGGTAAATGTACTTCCATAAAATCACCATGCTCCACACTCCCTATTGATTGGCTGGAGTTAGTCATGATAATCAAAGGAATATAGCTGATTAACCAGTATTGCCCAGGAATAGCGGGAATTAGTTAATTAACATCAGGCAGGTACATTTTCATTTAGTCAACGCTGACTAGGAGCTGTGGGTATTTCTCATCATAAGCAGAAATTGTCTGCTTACCTGGCACTTCCCAGGAAATCAAATGTGACTAAAATTAACTGCCACCCCCAAAAACGGCAAGAGCACCAGACTGTATCAGCATAAAGTAAATATATCTTCAATTAGCCACTACCTGTACTTCATACAAATGATGGGAATCTTTACCACAGCCCCAAATGGCTCTAACTAACCAGCATGGCTTAAGAATCAGGATAATTAATGAGCAGGAGGCGAATATATGCAATATATACAATTAAGCACCCTTATCCTCCATTCCCTGGGATGGCTGGTGTTCCCGCTGTGCTCTTTTTCTCAGTCCAGGTGCCCAGGAGGTGACTGCAGGCCAGCTGAGCCCCTTCCTCCCAGGCTCCTGGCCGGTCTGCATGGACGCTCTGACCCTTTGAGACTAAAGCTTCTGCTGAGGGATGCTGGATGAGACCGAGGTGCATTAATGCTGGTCCATGACAGCAGCTTGCTCGCTTGTGAGCCCCCGTCCTGGACAGGTCAGACTCGTTCCCATTGCTGGCTCTCCAGCAAGTCCAGCCTTGCAAATGGCTTTGCCTACCCCACTCAAAGCCTTGTACCCCTTCTTTCATCTCTGGCCGGCCCTCAGACCAACGCTGGCCAGGTCCAGCACCTCCAGGCAGCCAATGGTGCTGGTCCAGCCCCAGGCTCAGCTGAGAAGGACTTCAGCCTTTTGCTGCCTGGGTCAGGCTGTTCATATTTGCAATCTGTTCCTATTCAGCTACCTCCGGCTTTACAGCCTATTTTTCTAGCTTGCAGCAAGTCCTTTTCACGTTGCCCCGGGGTCTCTACGCTGTTCTTAGCACGTGCTTTGACTTGTAAGCTTAATGCTTCTGCTCAGCGATGGTACTCGTGGCCCAGCTGCGTGCATGTTAACACACGCCTGCACACAGCTACGCAAGGAGATCCAAACGGCGTCTATTGAGCGCCAGGAGAAACCACAGAGCTCCTGGCTAACAGCCTGCTAGGGATGCAGGCACTTAGAGGTGAGTAATTTCCCACATGCCTATGCAATAATTCCAGCTAATTACCCTCACCTGCAATTCCTGCAGAAGGATGGGGACGACGCTTTCCTTCTGACAAACACCACCGATTACGCAGAAGTCTCTAACGTGGCTGGGACATGATTATCCTGATGCAACTGCTCCTCACTGCTCTGCCTTCCATCTCCCTTTCAGAAAAGATGAGAACTGCTCACATGAAACGAGGATGCCACCAATTACTCTGCATTTCTCAGAGGGGGGAATTTAATCAGCTCAAAGCAAATATATCAGCAGTGAACCACAAGTATCCGCAATCCTCAGGCATTAGGAGATGCTCTCCATAAGTAAATATCTCTAATGGGTGAGCGCTCTCCATAAAAACATACAAAATTACTCAACAAGAGGGCAAGTGATCTTCCAGCTAAGTGGCAGTGCTGCGGGTGGGTGGCTCTGTCAACAGTAGGAAATATCGAATTTCAAATATCAATCTGGCCTCTATTCATTTCATCCAAGCAGGAGGTGGGGAGCATCTTCAGCTTCACCCTCTTGGAGGCCCAAGGCCGCCATAGACAGTAGGACTGGGGAGCTCCCAGCAAAGGTCCCAGGCCTTCATGGTTCAACGTGCCCATTTCACCATCTTGATTAGGATAGTTCCTTCTTTCTTTTTCCCTCAGCAAAGCATGCTCTGCATTCCTTCTGATCACAGATAGCCAGTCCCCAAGGCCTTCAGCCACCCTCCCCGGTCTGCCAGGCAGAAACCTCCTCTTTCTGCAAACACTCAGAGATGTCAGAGCTGCTTCCCTGACGTATGCAGAGTTGGATATATATCCTATTATTATATTATTAGATCAGTGTACATATTAATATAGCAGATTTATTAATTATGTTACTGGATGGAGACAACCATTTCTGTGTTTCAGGCCACACATCCTTTGCTTGGCATAAGAGTCTCCCAATACCACCCTTAGCCCTTTACTACTACCAAGAATACTCAGCATCTCTGGGTGTTATTTTTGTGTATCTTTTCAAAATTGTATTCAGATATAAATCAGCATTTACTTCCAAATTGCATGTCATACATCACCATTTCCAGGAGCTTAGGAGTTTCTAGGACGCTGTGTGTCACTCCCAGTCCCAAAAGCAGAGGCTTTGGGATGGGGATGGAGGCCTATTTCAGTGCTGACACTGATGCAGACAGGCAGAGGGGACCATATGCAGTCCTTCCCTCCTGTTTTCCTCCATCATCTTCTTTTGGCTAGCAGTGAGCTGCTGTTCTAAGGTGAAAATAGCTGGAGTTTCACAGGCAGCTGCTGATTGAGAGACCTGAATTTCTGGGGTAACACACCTTTAAGTAGGAAAACCTTGGCTGCCCAGGGAAACAGTTCAGCACAGTCCTGCAAAGAAACACTCCAAAAACCTAGAAAACCCCCCAGGAATGAAAACCTTTAACTTAATCACTCCTATACATGCAGCCAACATCTAGCTGCTGGCTAACGCTCGCAAGGTAATGATAGCATTGAAAGATACTTAACAGGTTTTGTCTGTAGAAATAGAGGATTATCTCTTTTCTGCTGTCTCTGTTTATTAGAGGGGAAAAAGGCTTGTGAGAGAGAACCTCAATGTGCAGTCCTTTCAAAGGCCACATTATTACAGAAGATTTTAAAATAGCCAGGCAAATTATAAACATATACGGGTTATATTAGAGGAACCTTTTATAACCCCTGTAAGTTACTTCCTAGGCAATCTAAATGACAGGGAATGGTAGAGAAAACAAACAGTACTAACTGTAGCATGTTGTTACGACCCAGACCGGACAGACCAGAGGGTCGCAGAGGTTCTGGGATCCCCCCGGGCTAAATTAAGGTGAAACGATCACTTTGAATGCTTTATTTCAACAATCCAAATTGTGGAAGGCATAACGGTGGGCAGCGTGGGTTGCAGCAAAACGTTCACAAGAAGAGAGAAAAGAGAGGGAAAAAAAAGAAAGAGGGGGAAAAGAAAAGAGAGAGTCACCACCCTTGGATCCCACGGCGTCGGCGACGAGTGTGGGAATCCTACGGCGATGGGCGCGCCCAACGTGGCTCTTTGCAACTGTGCCTTTTCTAGTCTAAATCTCCGTCCACAGTCACGCCTCTTGAAGACTTACATGGGTTCATTCTAGACAGTTCTCAACATATATAGTAGTGTTCCAGAGGGTTCTTTATCTACTGAGCATGTGCGGTTTATTGGGGTGGTGGTCTTAGGGACTTTCCAAGGAGCCACAAGCCCCCTCCTCAAATAAGCTTTGGGTGGCCTCTGGCCATATGGGGTGGGTTACCAGGCTGGGTCTGCCAGAACAGAGGACTGCATCCCCTCCGGCACACCCCCTGGGCCCATGCCAGCCAACTTCTTGCTAATGGCCCTCTTTGTTATGCAGGTTGTACCTTGGTTGCTACCATGTTTGAGACATTGACAGGCGTTAACTCTTTCAGTCCCTCACACCACCCCGTGGCTCAAACATGGTCCATATAATCCTCATCCAGGGTGGCAACTTCACAGACAGCAGAGAGAGGAAACACAAGGTAAGAGTAACAAGAATAGGCAACAGCCCTAACATTACAACAATACTTAAAAGTCACTTTCCCTGAGGTCTTACTCGACCGTTGTGATCCGTACATGACGAATAGATGTAATGGAGGATAGCAAGCGAGAGATCATACATCTGCCTATTGCAAGGCCCATCATCAAAAATAAAAATCCACACAGTATCATGAGGCCAACGTTTACAAGCCATTTTCCCCAACCTGTAAGTCCCAGTGAGCCTACAAGAGAGGTGAGCCAAGTTTTCGGATCCCAGCTGTTAAACCGATCCTTGGGCTGCATCGCTTGAAAAAGTTCTCCAGTTTTCTCTGTCACCTCTCACCTTCTCTCACGCTTCTTCTGTGGTGGTGGTTGCTTTGTGTATGGTGAGACAACATTCTCCATCGGTGAGATTTAACATTCCACATACACCTTGCTCCTTTAACAATAACATATCTAAACCTAATCTGTTTTGCAAAGTCATTTTAGACACTTGTTGAATCTGTAAATTCGTTTCCCCGAAAGCATAACGGGTCCAATTGCTTAGGATGTGTACTTGCCAGGTCAGATTTTCTAAAACGAATCAGTGCCTTTTAAGGGTCACATATGGGGTAAATATATTCTCCAACATCAGAGATGTTGTCATGCCCCAGGTATAATAATCAGGCACCTGAACTCCACGCACTGCCCACTCAGGTCGCGCCTCGGGTTCATCACTTTCCCGGTGCCTTCTGTTACGATGGGGCACTGAGAAATTGAACACTCTAGAAGGGCACATTGTTGGAACGCCGATGGTACAGCGTAAACCTGCCATTTCGTGTACATGCAGGTGTGAGTACATTTTCCCATTCGAACATGCCCAAAAGGTGCCTGAGGGGATGGGTATCTAGTAGTGGAGCACGTTAATGGGTCATAGGATTTAGTTATTCCGATTTCTCCTTTCCACACAAGGTTCCACTTGGTTTCGTGGTTAAGTGTGACTCCACAGTTTAACGCAGTTTTTCGACTGGTAACGGGCCCTTTGCACCTGGGGTCTCTAGGTTTAAATCCTGGTACTGGAAAAACCCCAACAAGTACACATATCCCGAATGAAAGTTCGCAATTCTGAGACATACCATGTTTCTATAGGGTCCCATGTTAACGATTCACAACCAATGGTCCGTGAACAGGTCATTAAGGGGGTGTTCTTATAGGGTAGGGGATCTATTTCCCGCGCATCAATTACATTGTCTGGATCAAGTACAGCATGCTTAAGGGACCAAGCGTATTCATAATGAGAACGATTTTGGTGGGCATAGCCACCCCATCTGCAAAGAATTTGAATACACCAGCCCGGGGATAACGGAACATTACATTCATGTTGTAGGGGTTCACCGTGAGGGGGAGGGTCCCACCACCGTACCAGATTACAAGGGACCTCCTCCTCCCGGGGACACCACTTCGAATTCAGCACAGACATGCAAGGGAGTTGCAGTTCCTGGGGACACGCTGTCCAACCCTCTCAGGCTGCAAGGGCAGCACTCATAGTTCCCATACAGAGCTGTTGCTTCCAGCACGTAGCCTTCCACATATCCCTCCAAGTCGTGTTAACTGGAAATCTATAGGCTACTGGAGAGGGTATGTAGTCAGCTTCCCACCCCGGAGGAGGTGTGTAGTCAATTCCCCACAAACATTGTTCCCTCCAGAGAGTATTCCGAATACACTTTTTGTTTAACGTTTCTAATTTTGAATTTAACACTCATGAGAGACTTAACCAAATAACGGCGAATTTGAGACCCTCTGACACGGACATAGGGAGGTCCATGCAAAACCCTTGGTCTGTTCGATTCCAGATTCGGACAAAACCAGTAATCAATTCCCATGCCAGGTTGGGTCGGTTATTCAGATTCCCTGTTGACTGAGACAAGATTATACATTCAGAAAGTAAGAATATAAACTTTCCCCACACCATCTTTTCCCTAATAAAGAACAGCAACGGGCCTAACAGGATCAGGCAAACAATGCAAAGAATGACTCACTGAACAACTGAAACCCTCAGTCCCACAATGTTCGTCGGCAACCTCCCCAATATCATCAAAGCCTCTATCGGGGATTCGTCCCCAGCCAACCAGCATTTTACTCGAGCAGTCGGTTGGGGTCTGGAATGTCCAAACACATCAGTAACCCAAATTCGCTTTTTATCCGCCACTATCCCGTAGCGGTTAGCCACATCCTCCCAGAGAGCCCACATCTGGGCTCCGGTATCTACTAAAAAGGTGACTGGAGTTTTAAAGGGACCCAGGGGAAAGGTAATTAACAAGTCCCCTTTGTCGTTTTCTGTGAGCCCCCTTAAATAGATCCACCAGCCATCCCGCGGCTCACCAACTGGGGACGGTGGAGGGGGTTTCCGGACTCCGGGATGCTCAGATCGATCAACGCAGTCTCCCGGGGGGCAGACGGGATTATTGTTTCGGGTTCCTGGCATAGGAGGACAAAATCCTTGGGGTTCAAGGGAGATGGGGTTTCCTTTATTTTGTCCCAGCCTTTCACCAAACTTTCCAGATTGGGGGTGGGTAACCCGTCCATCACCTCCCTGGGAATCCCCTTTGAGATGCCTTCTGTCCATAACGCATATCTTTCACTATCAGGGAGCCGCGTTGGCCTGGGGGGTGCAGCTTTTATTCCCCCATTGCCTTCCACCCTCCTAAGGTCCGCCTTGGATTTTGTCTCTCCCTGGCCTGTAAATCCCATCCGTCTCCCGTAATTAATCAATTCTTGTGCCACCTCTCCCCATGTCATCTCCCGGGGACCTCCCCTCCTCCGGGGTCGGGGCGCCCTCAACCGACCTTGTAGTTGCACTGCATATAATTTCAAAGCATCAGGTAATCCTCTTATCAGGGGATGCAACCTGTCGGGGTCTGCCACATATTGCATGGGAGAGGGCTGTTGCGGAACCAATAACCGGTCATGCATCAACTGCAGACACGCAGTTTTCTGTACGCTCTCTAAAATGTGTCCCACCGTAGGCGTTTTAATCGAGAAGGGGTCTCCCATTTCCATGGGATCCAATCCACCCGCCCAGTATGCCACTCTTTGGGTCAGGGACCAGGGTTCTCTATTGTCATTTGTGATTGGAAAAACTCCCGGACCCCAATATCCTCTCGCCTCGTCCTCACTCAGCAAGATACGGTCACCCCCGGTAAGAGACACTCTCCACACATACTCAGTTTCAGTTTCTCAGGGGCCCTGGGAATATTTCTCCTGAATTTTACCCAAATCAGTGGGAGAACAGGGAATGATATGAGTGGTAACTTGTTGGGCCCCTCCTTGACCACCATCCAGTCTCGGTTTTAATCAAAGGTCGCATTACAGCTCCCTCGCCTCCAAGGGAAAATATTTCTCTTATAGTGTCTAGGTCTTTAAGAGGGTACAACGATTTTGGATTTTTCCCCTCGTCAGAATCGGCATCCGAATTTTCTACACCCATTGGGAAGCAGATTTCATCTAATTGTTCCCACAATATTCGCTCCCGCTCCAAAGCCTCCGTCAAAGCGCTGTGTAGCCATTGGTTCGTCACCCACTCGGCAGTAAGCTGATCGGAGAGATGTCTTGTCTCATTTCCTAATTGCTCCTGCAGAGCCCCCACCAGATCTTGAAGGGATTTTATTGTCTCCCCTTCCACGTGTTGGGCCATGTGTTTATTCCGTTGTGCTGCCACCAGAGCTGCTCCTAAAACCGCACAAACTACTGCCTTCCCCTTCCCTCGTTTCAGTTTTTGTTCATTAGCCAAGGCGGAAATTCTGTCGGCTACCGCTTGTGGATCGTGCCAATTATTGTGGGCCCAAGTCATGCCAGAGAGAGAAGGTCGGGCGCTATAGCCCTCTAACCTCTCCAGGAGAGGGGTGCAATCTACAATCGGTCCTCCCAGGGAGGCCATCATGAGTATACAATTACAGGGACCAGATCCCGTACTGGTCCTCAGAGGACTGTCTCCCCTGGTGTATGACTCCTCTCAGAGAGGGGCTTTGGTAAAAGCCTGGTCCCAGTGATCGCTTTAGCACCAATGAGGGGATCCTGCCGACTGCACCAAATTTGTTATGACCCAGACCGGACCAGAGGGTCGTAGAGGTTCTGGGATCCCCCCGGGCTAAATTAAGGTGAAACGACACCAAACGATCACTTTGAACGCTTTATTTCAACAATCCAAACTGTGGAAGGCATAACGGTGGGCAGCGTGGGTTGCAGCAAAACATTCACAAGAAGAGAGAAAAGAGAGGAGGAAAAAAAAAGAAAGAGGGGGAAAAGAAAAGAGAGAGTCACCACCCTTGGGTCCCGTGGCATCGACGACAAGCGTGGGAATCCTCCAGCGATGGGCGCGCCCAACGTGGCTCTCTGCAGTTGTGCCTTTTCTAGTCTCAATCTCCATCCACAGTCACGCCTCTTGAAGACTTATATGGGTTCATTCTAGACAGTTCTCAACATATATAGTACTGTTCCAGAGGGTTCTTTATCTACTGAGCACGTGCGGTTCATTGGGGTGGTGGTCTCAGGGACTTTCCAAGGAGCTACAAGCCCCCTCCTCAAATAAGCTTTGGGTGGCCTCTGGCCATATGTGGTGGGTTACCAGGCTGGGTCTGCCAGAACAGAGGACTGCATCCCCTCCGGCACACCCCCTGTGCCCATGCCAGCCAACTTCTTGCTAATGGCCCTCTTTGTTATGCAGACTGTACCTTGGTTGCTACCATGTTTGAGACATTGACAGGCGTTAACTCTTTCAGTCCCTCACACATGTGCATCCTTGCAGACTGTGAGCCCTACAGCAGGCATCCATGCATCTCTGCAAAATGTACCCCGTTAGGAATAACAGGGGGAGCCCAGTGCATTGTTAAACCGCTGGAAAGATGAAGGAAGATCTGCAGCCCAGTTAGCAGAAGCAATATAGTAGAGCAGAGTTTCTGTATGAGTAAATATAGCTATAGGATTGCTGCTGCCTGTTCAAGGTCTGGAGCAGTAAGAGCTATCCTGTCCCGGACAGGTTTGGAAGCAAAGAAAAGCCCCAAAGATGAAGCATGCTGCTGGCACTTGCTGCAGCAGGCTGGTTAACCTGAGCTGAACCATCGTCTGAACTGAACCATCGTCTGACATGTCATACCCTTGACCGGGGGGAAGATACAGCTGGTCCCAAAATCATAATGGGAGCACAGGGTTTAAGAGATCACATCTCTACCCGGATTTTTTTACTATATGCAAATACAGAAGTGATTTCGTTTTAAACCTCCTGTTTTTATAAGCAAACCAAACCAAAAAAGCATGCCTCAAAAAAATGGCTGAGATCTGGAGTCCTGCTAGGCTTCGCTTAGCTCAGGTTTTCCCTGCCACCATGAGAACTGGAAGCTTAATGTTTTGTTTTGTTTTTTTAAATATAAAAATATTGACTCATATCTAAGGATCAGCCCCAAGTATCCCTGGCAAGGGGAAAAGCCGGATCCACACACCCACGGTCACCATTATCACAGTAAAAATAGTGACAGCTGACAACTGCTGGAATTAGCTTCCCTGATTACAAATACCAGTTTTTCTTGGGGTTCTCCTTGTGCTACAGGGCTTCTCCCTTGTGCTTTTATTTCCTCTTTATATATAAGGCAGAGATGAATGTTTGTGGTGTGTGTTTTCTTACAGTACTCCTTGCACCTGACAGCAAGGCTTAAATTTTCGGCTCACCAGAGGGCATGTGGAAACCATGTACCAGGCAGTTCACCGGGGAGAGGCAGCCCAGACCCCTTCCTGGGTCACCATTAAAAGGCTGGCAACATAAAGAGCACAAAAGAAATTATCAGTTCAGATCTCCACCCTGATTAAAATGAGTTATGCCACAAAAAGGAAGATTTGATGCCATTCTGTGGCAGGTGCCAGGAGTGAGTGATGGGCAGCTTTCACCCAGGGATTTTTAAATAGAGGGCTTTCATTCCTGGTGGCTTTTCTACAACAATTTCTGTTAAAGTTCTCCCCCTCCTCCTGAAGAAAAGGCTTTTTGTTACCCAGACCGTTTTATTTCTGAAAGCTCCTCCTTACATCTTCCCCATAATCCAGACCTCTTCATACCCTGATAAGAATTCAATGGCAGTGCTGGTGCTGGCAGCGAGCGCCTTCCTGATTCATGCTCTTTGCACCGAGCAGGTTTCAACGTGGGGCAGCTTTGGAAACCTTTAACTAAAAATATGTTCTTGAAAATGTCAGCCAAGCCCGTGCAGTGAAGGGTCCAAACAGGGCTGGAATCCCTGGCTTTAACCACGCAGCCCCACGGCACTCATGTTGTTTAATCCTTGATTGAGATCTCTTAAATCCTCCATAGACCGTCCCTTGTTACAGGTGCACAAAACACTACAAAATAGACATTGCCAGGTAATATTTTCTTACAGAGGACATTTTCTATGGCATTACGAATTACATGTTGCTTCATCAGAACTTTCCAGATTCTTTATAAACACATAATTTTTTTCTTTTTTTCTCTACACGACAGTTCATCATTTCTGGCACAGAGCGTTGGCTCTAGGTATTTCATCCAGCTTTCAACCGGACTTTGGTTATACTAAATTAAAAATAACAGCTGCTTTCAGATCCTTGCATTGCCTTCAATAGGGACACGTTTTGTACCGGATGCTTTCAAGGTTGCATTGGTGTCCCAAAGCTGCGCTGCCTGATATACCTTCCAATCACGGGTCAAGGCAGAAGCGTCAAGTTTTATGGTTTCTAATGACACCGGTTGAAATCACACGGCCCGTCCCTCCTAGGACGCCCCGTGCACCATGCAGTTTCTCCTGCACAGATCTGTCTCTGTTCCCTCATGTCTGTCTCCTCGGCATTTTTCCTTCTCACCATTTCGTGCATTTCACAACCAAATCCATTTGCTGCATCTCACTGTATTTTTTCACTCTGCATTTCAACCAAAATCTTGCTTTCTGCAATGCGTGCCATGTCTCCATTTTAACAACCCGTCGCATACTCCCCTTTTTGCCTCTCATCACAAAACTCGGTGTCGGCATCACGCTATGCCCCCATCGCACTATGTTTCCATTTTCAATCTCATTACATCTTCTGCACTACATATATGTCAACATTTACATCTCAACCACAACACTCGCACAGCTAAGCAGGCAGGCTCAGCCGGCTCCCTTTTCTTGCACTGCCCTCCTATAATGAGGACATCTCATCCTCATTGGTGTATTTAGCTCCAAAAGCCAGGGAAAGAGCCTCATGGTTACTGTCAAGTGGGAGCCCAGGCTGGGGCACATCGCCTCTGCTCCCAGGAGCTCCTTCCAGCTCAGGAGAGCTGGTCCTCCAGCCCAGGAAAACTAGGTGCCAAAGTGAGCAACCATTTCAGACTCTCGGGGATATGAGCATCGCCACTTCAAGCTGTGTCATGTCCTAACGGGTCCCTTGTGCTCCCCCAGGGCACGGGGGTGTATCCCGCTGCGGTAAGTCACGTTTCCGTGGTGTGCTCCAGCGAGCAGGGGGGAACTTTGTCCGCCCATGGGACCTGGGGAGACCACCAGCCGTCTCAGCCTGGTGTCCCCTTTGCAAAGGCTGCAGAGAAGCTGCCCCCAGAGCGCAGCCTTGGCCCCGGCATGGCAGCCACCGCTTCTTTTTGTGCAAGAAAATGCTGCACAGGGGCAGGAGAGGTGTAGGACTGCTGGAGATCTATCATCTCAGATGCTCATCTCTGCAGTGAAAATACATCCCGACAGGCCCACAGGACAACCTTCAGTACGGTTAAATCTCCGTGATAAGTTACTCTCTTGCAGACTGAACAGCTCTGGTAACAAATGAGTGGACTGTGACCTGCAATGTAGGAGTAAAGGGAATTACTGAGCATTTTAAGGAGATTCATCATTTCCCTGCACATCGGTAGGTGTCGACTCTGACATACTTTTTTCCCCCTTTTGTAAATGATCTCTTTCCTGCAGAGTAAACTCTGCATTGCCGGAGAGCAACACTGTTATTTACTGATGATGCTGGGGACAAACACAGACCAAAGCCACATCCCCAGCAGAAGGGCTGTGCTTTTTAGCTGTATAGCAACACGCTCACTCTGACTTCAGCCACAGCACCTACACCTCATTTTGGCCACACAGCTACGGTCTGGGAGGCAACAAAGCACGAGCCTGCTTGTGGTTAGCAAAATCTTAATCAGCAGCAAAGCTGACACTGGCCTGCAGGACTTCACCAAGACCCAGCACCTTTTAGATGAGTCAGGAAAGTACTAACGCACAGCACTATTCCCTAAAATTTCAGACTCCCTCTTTACTGTTTAGTTTTCAAGCCATTTTGCAACTCGGCTGGCAGGCAATTTTAATCCATCGCACAGGAGTTGAATGCAGCACTGGGACATCGCAGGGTGTCCTGGCTTTGCACCCGATGATGGTTATGGGAGCACGTTCCCAGACACACATCTCCTACAACCTCGTGCCTGCCAGTTCTCCTGGGTGAGACTCCTCTGAGCATTAATAAATGTAAGTTGGACCAAACGTTTTCCCCATCACCTCCTCTCCCCAGCCGCTGCAGTTGTGGGGCTTCTCTGTGGTGAACTGGAGAGAAGGCATTTCCCACCCACACAGCCAAGGTGGGAAAGCCCTTGTACCTTCACGGGCTCCCTGCTCCGGTGGGCAGCACTGTTCAGGGGCTTGCTGGAGGAGTTCTCCTTGCCTTGAGGATCTGCCAGGTCCACCCTCCCAGGACTTTTGCTTTCTGTCTGGAGGACAGATAATGCTCAGGAGTTATCTCGGGATCTTCCTGCGGATGCTGCTGTTTCATCCCCTGACTTGCTGGAACAAAGAGCAAATCCAGACCTTACATGAACATGCAAAGGACCTTGGACATGCAAATGCAAGACAAGATAAGGAGCACCCAGCTGTTTTGACAGAATTGTAGCACTTCAGACACTTCAAAAGCAGCAGTAATGCTTATCTGCTTCCCTTTGACAGGGAGCTGCTGGAGTCAGCCATGCAACCGTCAATACCAAGGCCAAAAAGCCTCTGTGAGCCCAGATCCTCCTGCAGCTGAAGGTGAAAAACCTCTGAAACCAGTGAAATACTCTCTGTGCCCTCAGAGCTTGCCCTGCGGTGGGGTCTCTACAAGTCTCACACTTGTACCCACCAGCGGAGGTGGCTGGAGAGGGCTTCCCACCGGCCCCTCGGGCACAATCACATGGACACCGGCAGGTTTCAAGACATCAGGATCTTTTAGGGGGAAATGAAGTCTTCTGCAGAGCAGAAAGGATAAAGCTGGCACAAGAAAAAGGACAAGAAAGGGACGTTTTGCGTGGGAACCCAGACTGTGGCAGCAAAGCTCTGGAGCTGCTCTAGCGGAGGAGAAATGGGAGCACAGACAAATGAAAAGGGCTGTGTGTGCATCCAGCTCCCGCAGCACCAAACAGCATTTGTACAGCTGACCTGCACCTCTCCAGCTTTATTCCCAGAGCAAACATTTTTCCTACACGGAAGGGGAGGTACAAAACCATCAAAATTAAAGAGCAGCGTGAGATCAGCTGTGCTCTGACTCCTGCTTCTTACACCTTCCAAAGCATTCCTCTCCTCCTCTGAGAAGATGCCATCGATATCCTCAAACATTACAGGGGCATGAAACAGAAACCAAGCACCCTGAGCGTGCTGAACAGGAACAACCGGGCTCTTTCGCAAGCTCTAGGTCAGGGTTTGCCTCCGCAAGCCAGGAAAACAAGGCAGACGTCGGTACGGGGAGTTACCAGCATTGCATGAACAGAATAGCCCAGCTTCAGGGCTGCCTGGAAAGTCTGTGGTGACACACCAGCTCCCATACTCAGCTATTCTTCCTGGTCTTTGACAGCAAAGCACCTTCTCCCTACAATCCTCTGGATGGCTCCAAAGCAAAGCAATACGACTTGCTGCAGCACACAAGGCAGCAGAGCCTCCACACAGCCAGAGCAGGAGCTGCAGGTGGCAGTTCTGAGCAGGTTCCCACCTGCAGCCCAGCATTAAAAAACTGCCTAAAATTGGAGAAAAAGTAAACGTATGAATATTTCAAAAGACAAAAGTGCTATGGTCTATCTCCCTCCACTGCCTCACACCTTTCTTTAAAGGCTTCTCCCAGGCGTGCATTAAATTGACCCCAAAAACCCAACACTTCTATGGGACTGTGAGTGCTAAGTCTTCATGTATAATTCCATCGCAAGAGTACTCCCAGCTCAGTTCCCATTTAAAAGGAGATGTCCCACTCCAGAATCAAACACAATAAACACACCTCAGTTAGATCATGTAGGTTTCAATTTTTTTTTCCTGTGAAATACTTGCAAATTATCACGGCTGCAGGCAGCCTCAAACACAGTCAAAACGTTTCAGCAGGAGTGAGACCAGACTGGGAAACTCCCAGGCAAGGGTCATTTGAGCTGGACCATCGACATCTGTGTATTAAGACCAGAATAACAGCATTTGCACTTAGTAACAGCTTAGACGGCACTGCCTGGTTCTGCAGGGAGGTGATGAATTCATGCACAACACTTGCGTCAGCCTGAGAGGCTCATCGCCGAACACCCACCGGAGCAGCCATCCTCCCCAGGACACTGCCGCTGAGGTAAGGCTGCATCGGTAGCAAGAGAAACATCTGGTCCTTGCTGCAGCTGTAGCAGATTTCACATCTGGACACTGTCAACTTACAGTAACACCAGTTTAACCTAAAGCAAAGCCTCTGTGCTCTGCTTCCAAGACTTTCCCCCAGCCTTGCACCCAAACCTGGACGCCTCCCTGCCACAGCTGGCTCCCGCCCCTCCTCTTCTGGGCAGGGGGAACGCAGCAGGCTGCTCCCAGCCCCATCCTCCAGGCTCAGCTCTGTCCTATCTGCATCATCTGCAGCCCAAGCAGTTCCCTGTGCACATGCAGCCCAGGGCTTTGCACCCAGGACATTGCAGCCAGCACCCTGCACCAGGTCTCTGCACCCAGGACCCTGCACCCAGAGCCTTGCGCTCAGTCCCTGCACACAGCAGCCAGGGCCCTGCTCCTGGACCCTGCACCCCAGCATCTGGGACCTTGTACATGGCAACCAGGACCCTGCACCCAGGCACCAGCACCTGGGACCCTGCACCCTACCACTTCAGACAGTGCACCCAGACCGTGCACCCCAACAGGGTGCACCCCAGCCCCTCGGACACTGCACCACAGAATGTGACACCGGGCACCTAGCACTCAGGGCTCTGCGCCCAGATCATGCACCCCAACAAGGTGCACCACACCACCATCCCCGCTCCTCCAGCCACACACAGCCCGTAAGCCATCCTCGCCCCCATCCCCGCCACTCCTAACCCCACAGCGTCCTCCTGCCTCGGTTTACACACCCAATACAGAGCCCAAAAGCAAAAACGAGGTTGTCACCATTGGCTTAAAGAAGAGGAGCTATCAGGGTTGCTTTGCCCCCACAGCATCTGGCAAACCCACACAGGCAGGGATGTCAGAGTGGTGATCACCTGCAACATCTCCAGAGGGAAGATGAAGATCAAGGAGAACATGTCTGAGGCCCTTCAATGAGAGTCACCTCACCCCTCAGCCTGAGCCCATAACCCATGGCCACCTCCACAGCCAAAGGGGAGGAAGAGGCCCTTCTATAGGACAAATCATACATGGAGACATGTCCAAGAAAACCACATTAAAACTTTCTCTGCGTTACGCAGCCGCAGGAACATGCCGCTTCGATGGAGCAGCTGTTCCCCAAACCCAGCGATCAGATGAGTCCCCACCAGGCCATGACCCACCTGATTCTTCAGGACTAACCTTGAAAATCTTGATTTGTCTGGAAGACTCCATGCAGGCAGGCAGAGCCAACAAAGAAAACATTTAACTTGTGCTACAAGGGAGAATATCTCTGTACACCGAATTGGCAGTGTAGAAGTCCAGGTCCTTCTGTTACTGATAGACATGAAACGTTCTTCTCTGGAGAACCTTCTCTCTTTTATATCTTCAGAAACACCAGTTTGACTGTAGCCCAGCAGATGCTGGCTCTGTTCCAGCCAAAGCTCTTCTTCGGGGTTTTTCCCTGGTGAATGTGGTGATGCTGGATGAGCCGCAGGCTGTGGCTGAAGCTTTTCTCTTCTCCTGGCATCTGGAGGGCTTCTGTAAGAGCATCCTCCAGTGACCAGCGCGTGCTGAGCCCTGGCAAAGCTCATCTCACACTGCCGCATGGCTGGGGTCTCTCCCTGGGGCAGATTTGCTGGTGCTGCAGAATCTGCGATTGGTGAGCAAAGCTTTTGGCACGACTCAAAACATTTCTGGGGTGATCTTCCCGCTGACGGTCCCCCCCATCTTCCACGCTGCTCCTTCACCTGTTGGGCCGAAACAAGAATCCAGGTGTTTGTGCAGCAGAGATGGTGGGAGACATGGAAGCAGACGCACAGGAGCAAATGCAGAGTCACTGCACAAGACGCTGCGAAAACAGAGGCATGGCTTCATCCCAAGCTGCAAAACAACAAGAAAAATAAGCAAAGACAGAAACAGATGCTTCAGCTTACACTGAGCAGTGGGGAATAAAAAAAAGGTGGTAGGAGGGAGTAGGTGCAGTCCAGCCAGGCAACATCACTGCAATGTGCTGTCCTTGGAGACCAAAGCACCTGTGATAACGGAGGGCGATGCAGGTTCCTCCACCCGAAGACCTTTTTTGCAGCACACAGCAGGGAAAGAACAGCACTTCTGTATTTTTTTTTTTTCCCCTCATTCTGTGCAGGCTCATATCACTTTCTGAGCAGTCCCGATATGCTGAGCAAACATCTTCCCTGGTCTATAAATAAATCCATACAAAAATGGGTGGGAGGGCAAAGAAGGTTCGTCTCTAGCCCAGCCGGCAACCTCTAGCCCCAGCCTGAGAGCACAGGAGGCAGCTCCGGGGAGAGAAGGACCTCGTCCTAACCTGCTGCCTGTGTTGCTTTTCCTATTGCTCTGCATCCTCCTCTGAACGGCAGCTGGACTGCAACGGCCACGCCGAGAAACCGTGTTGCAGGAGTTTGGGAATAAGATGGAGTTCAGCCATACATGGAGGAACATCGTGTAATTTCCATCACTCCTCAGTTACCAAGGGGAAACTGGTGAATGCAAAATATTTTCCTTGTTTCTATTATAGCGTCCCTGCTCCAGCACCTGGAATAGACTTTGTTGTGCATGAAACACAGCAGCAGCTGACTTGGGACATGGGATAATTTAGAGATAAAAGTGTGAGCAGAGAGTATTTGAATTTCCATTGTCCAGAGCTGTTTCTTTACACCAACTGGTCCTCCAAAGAGAGGAACAAAAGAATATCTGAGATCTGAATCTCCCCTGAGCATCCTGTAAATTCACACTCCCCTTCCAAGAATTTTTACCATGCAAGCTCAAAGCCTCCCAGTCACCCTTCACCATTTCCATCTGTCATCCCCAACTCCTCACAGCCCTTGTTGGAGAAGCAGTGACAAACCAACCCAAACGTTTCCATCGCTTGTTGAAGAACCAGCAAGTTCTGTTATAAAAGTCCATCATTAAAGCAAAGTTCACCACGGTTGATCTCCCACTAACTATGTCTTCAGCCTCCTCCAGAATCAAAACCTTCATGCACATAACGAAGAGGGAAGGACTGAGACTCAGACAGGGAACCCCACAGGTGAAATTCCCACTGATGAGAACGTTGCTGTGATCGTTCAGAGATTTCGGAGCCATTTCTGCGTCAATCTTCTGCTAAAGGATCAGTTTTATCTTTCCTGGTATCATTCATATGACCAGGAACCTCAGCCCGCTGTTTGCAAAGACATTCATGGAGCCTTGCAAGCATTTGGGTTTTAATTAAAAGCTCTTCAGAAAAAAATGTAGCCTGCACCACAGTTCTCTTTGTGAAACTTAAAGGGAAAAAAAATAATGCAATAACTTCAGCAAGGGAACGGCTGTGCATCGTAAGTAATTTCAGAAACCTCCCCAATCCAACATTGCAGAAAAACATAATGAAAAACACTTTTATTTTAATTGGAAAGAAAGCATACAGATATTTCAATTCTCATCCCCTCCCTTCCCCTGGAAGGAGGCGTAGTAATGAAGTACTGCAAGAAATTCTCATTTCCCCCCTTGCACATGGAAAAAACTCTCCTTGGATGTTCTCCTGCAGATTAAAAACAGCATTCTCTCCAATGAGATGTGTAGAGACTGAGAAATAGGTTTCTCCTTTTCAAAATTAAATGAAAGCATCCAAACCGAACAATTCCCTGTTGTTTTTTTCATTAAACATTTCTGCCTGCAGCCGTCCCAGGGTCAGTGCTCCCAGCTTGGCTGTGGGGCCGGATCCTGCTTGCCTGAGGGCACTTGGCAGCTTCAAGAGCCATCACAACCACACAGCACTTTTTGATGAGGCATTTGCAGGAGCTTTGCAATTGCATTCACTGCAAGTTCATGCAAGCCCGTAACTGCGACACCTGGGCTTCATCGCAGCCTCTGCAGAGGCCTCGGTGTCCGGGGAGAAAAGGATGCACATGAAATCGTACGTGGGGAAAGGAGCGCTCCCATGAAACAGTCCAACGCTCCCCCAAACGCAAGTGCCCTAGCAGGGCTGTATGCAACACCAGAACTCTGGGGAGGGTGAGCAAGAGCTGCGTTTGTAAGAAACCGGGCCGGTTTCTGCAAGGAGGGCTGAGTCAGCCCCCACCCAGCATCTCCATGCGGGGTCCCTGTCCTTTCTCTGCGCTCCTGGGCACTCCCTGGCACTTGTTCAGACACTTCATAGAGCCAGCTTATTAACAGAGCCAACAACTGGGCTTGCCAGCTTTCTCCGATACCCTCATCCAGCAGAAATTTGCCCCCAGACTGGACAGATAACCACAGCAAGGAGTGTGCAGCTGAAGAGAGAAGAGGAAGGGGACGGCAGAGGAGCAGGACCTCTTCTTTTCCAGGACAGCCATCTCCTACATCATCTTGAGCGTTCCTATATCATTGTATCCTGACCTTGAGCTGGGCCGAGTCCTCTCACTAAGTCAGCAAGAGTAGGTTTCTGCCAGGTGAGTGAGCTGAATCCCATCAGCAGAGGTCTGCTCAGTGCCAAGGACAGGCAAGAGGGTGCCCAGAGCCCTCCCGGCATGCCCGGGGTAACTTCACCCTCAGAGGGTAAAATCCTGACCCAGTGAAGAAGTCAGTGGCAAACAGCTCCCAAGCTTCCCCACATCTTTTTTTGGGGTGAGCCAAGCTGAACCCCTGGGCTGGGGACCCACTACAGAGTGCGGCATGTAAAAAGTAAAGCTGGAGCCCCGAGTATTTGCATCATTCCCTTGCTGGAGGTCTGGTCTGGGGGATTCCTGCCTCCACTGCAACCCCGGGCTGCAGTGAAGAGGCACAGCTTCCCTGCACTGGATTTACTTGTCCCACACACACATGTGCTTCCCGTTGTCCTCCCCTCCATCCTCACTCTGTCCTTTCCACAGGACACCCCAGCCAGCGCATCCCACTGTGAGCGGGGAGATGCTGATGCAGGATCTGGCAGGGACCAGACATGTCTGAGGAGCTCACTGCTCCCAAGCCTGTGTACGGACATGAAAGGGCAGCAATGCTCTCAACAAGTTTGTTGTCTTTCCTCTGTCTTGCTTAAGCTCTCTCCAAGCAGACACATGAGTGCCTGGGACTACACAATTTGTCCTGCTAGGAGATACCATAAAGAGACAATTTATTTTGGCAAGCGTCTCATACGTTCTCCCTTCCAAAAATGAAAATTGCTGCAAGCTTTGCTCTGAGCACCCTGGCTCTGGTCTTAGAGCATGTCCAAAAGGGATCACTCTGCCAGTACAGCACTCAATATACACACGGGTATCAGACGAGATCCATGTACAGATCTGGGCTTGATGAGGAACGAGCATTTTCCCTTCCAATGGCATCCTGGCAATGGCACCTTGCATTTAATACTAGAAGCCCAGAGACTCCTAATAGCTCAGTACTGCTCAAAAGGGAGGTTCAGCTTCCCCTTCATCTTCTGTCCTCAACCACATGCTGCCCCTGCCCACCACACTCCAGCTCTGGTGCTTGTGACCATGAGCAGAGGGCAACCGGAGGGAGGTGGAGCAAGATTCCTCCTTGCTTGTCACACGGAGCTGCTAAGAGTGCTCAGCTGCTCACAGGACCATGCTCTGCAGAAAGTGGAGTCCTGCCGGAGACACCCAAACCAAACGCCCAGACCCAAGGGGTCCCTCGAGCTCCAGCGCTCCTAATCACCCGGCCCGGTGCTCTTCCAGGCACTCACTGCATGAGACATCTCCCAAGCCCCCTTCCCTTCTGCCAAGCAGCCCTGCTTCACGCAGGCTTGTCATCTGAAGATATTTTTCCACCTAAAACGCTGACCTACTTGGAATTTGGAGAGCTTCACTGACCTCCACGGTAAAGGCTTGTCAGCATTAACAGTGCTCTGTTTTGGAGGTTCAGAATTTACTGCTCTGACCCTGCATCCTAATTGCAAAGCACTTCCAACGTGCCTGGCCGCAGTCTCCACTTTGACCTAGGAAGAGGCAAGCCTTCTTCCAGCCCAGACACCCGATCTCCTTCCCCTGTCTCTTCCCAGCCCCAAAGCATAATCCCCAACCCCTCTCTGCAGCCACCCCTGTGATATGGACCTCTCCGCCCCATCTCTTGCTCTCCCTCATACCGAGCTCCTGATGGCATGTGAGGAAAGAGCTGCAAAGATGTTGGTAGGGCTCCCGTGTTCACCTGGCTGGACCTGGACAACAGCCCAGTGCAGGAGGGCAGGCACGGACCCGTACTGATCACTCCTCACACACGCACTGCATGTTCCCAGCCAGGAGCTCTGCCAGGAGGGCCTGAAGGGAAATTTCCACCAGGGAAGGTCCGTGGAAAACATCCTGTGAAGGGAAGGTCCAGCAACTTTACGACTGGTCCTTCTGGGCATGCACAGGGACACTCAGCAGCCAGGGATGTCTCTCCATCTCCATGCCCCAGCCCAAGTCCTGGTCACAGGAGACAACTCTTCCTGCAGTTGGGCTCGTTCCTGCCCATGGGACAGGTGAGATCTGGCAGGGCATGGGACACCGGTGAGATCTGGCATCAGGAGCCTCTGCCACAGCGGAGAACGAGCCAGATCCCATGAAAATGTGTGTCCTCGCGGTGGAACAGAAAAGGAAATGCCACCTCCAACCTGCCCATGAGATGTACCCCCTGGCTACATCCCAGGATAGGAGATGGGAGACTTTGAGGAGAGCAGAGGAGAAGCCGCAGAGAGGGAAGAGGAGTGTAGGGACCCTGTGCCTCATCCAGGCAAACTCAGGAGAGGGCTCCCTAGGACCTCCATGACCCTCCCACCAGCAGGTCCCTCAGCCCTCAACAAATGATCCTGGTATCTCTAACCCCGTGACACAGATTTACAGTGGTTTTGGGATCTGCCCAAGGTCTCTAGGTTAGAAACAAAACCCTGGTGTCCTAACCCCGCTGCAGGGCTGTTCCTCCCAGGCTGAACTCTCCTTGGCGTGCTCTGTGGTGGAGCTCTGCACCTCTTGCTTGCTTTGGATTAGTCCCTTGGGTGAGGCTGTGGCAGAAGGCGAGTCCCTTGTCCCAGGCTGTCCCTCTACCTCTCTTTCTGTGGTGTCCAGCTCTCCTCCTAGGACAGTCAGGTTCCCCAGGCTGCCCGTGTGGTGTGTCTTCTCCAGCTGCAGCTCCTGCACGCAGCGCTGGAGATGGTGCAGGAGCCGCAGGGACCCATGGCCCCGCTGTCAGAGGCCAGGCACAGTGCTCAGGGACAGGGAGGAGGTGGGACGGGGCTGCGGGTGTTCGCTCCGTCTCTGTGCACGAGAGAGGCAAAGGTCAGCCCGGGTTTGAAAGGGCCAGGAGGGTCCCACACGCACATCCCTGCCTCCTCGTGGCTGCTGTCCCCGGAGCCTGTATCGGACGCTAGCCATGGACACATGGGGCAACTGCACCGCGTGGCTGGGCACACATCTGCTTTCCATGTCATCTGGGGAGAACGTGATGCACACTTCACAGGACAGTGCTGGCCCATGCAGCCTCTGGGGGTGAGCTGGAGGTCCCCGTGGGTCTCTGAGACCCCAGCCAGAGCAGCCCCTCCTGAAAACAGCCACCAGAAGCCCCTGAACCCCGCCACCCCACCCTTGCAAGGGCCAGGGGGAGCTTTGGAGCAGGACCTGAAGCATTCACCTGGGTCTGCTGCTCCTTCAGGGCTCCTAGAGCTGCTGTCTTCTCCATGCAAAGCTGCTCTCGCTGCTGCCTCTGCTCGCACTCCTGCACGTGGACAGAAACACAGGCGGCTCCGCTCACTGGCAGCCCACATACGGGGTCTCTGCGTGGCTGGAGAGGGGCTGCTCTCTAACAGACATCCCACCGCCCTGCGCTCCAAGATGTGGGCTCCAAGGACAAGGAATTTGGATTCCTCCAAGGGCTGATACCTGTCATGGATACTTTGCAGCTGCAGAGAGGGCTGGGGGCTTTGCAGGTGGTCGAAGAGAGGGGAGAGCCTGCCCGGCTCCATCACCGCTCTGCCCTAAGGAGCAGGCGCTGCCTGACGCAGGCAGAGGGTGCGAGACCATGGGCTGGAGCCTGGCAGCTGCTGTCCCCAGCCCAACGGCAAGCCCTTGGCCACCGCAGCGTGTCTCCGCGGGGCTGCCAGCCCAGCAGTGCCCCAGCTAAGGCGATGGACGGGTGCAGACAGGGCAAGAGAGTTGCCAAAAGCCCCCAGCCCCGAGCCCCGGGCTGTGCGGGACAGGCAGAGGGCACAGCCCGAGGAACCAGGGCTGCCCTCTGGGTCAGACACCATCGGTCAAAGCCCACCCTGTCTCAACGGCAGTGCAGGGCAAGACCCTCCTCCCCATCCCCAAATCACCTTCTTCCTCTGGCCGGCGGGTCCCTGGGCTCCCTCCACCCTCCTCAGCTCCCCAAGGGGATGCTGGATTTGCTCTCGGAGGCCACGGAGGACGCAGAGTGCGCAGCTGGGGGAGAGCAGAGACGAGCTAGAGGAGACGGGCCACAGGCAGAGAGGAAGAGCCGGCATGCCAGAAAGCACCGAGCGGCTCCTCCGCAAAGGATGCCCCAGGGCTGTGGGGTGCAGGAGGCCACGTCGCCCACGCTGGGCAAGCTGCCTCCTGCCAAAGTGTGAAGCACCCTGCGGTTATGGGACTCACCTGACCGCTGCCGGCAAAGGGCCCTGCCCCACGGCACTGTTGGGGAATGGGTTGTGTCGACTTGGGCACACTGAGGTGGTCCTCGTGGCTGGGGAGCGCCCAACCTGCCCTGGCACCACCAGTTCCCGTGGGTGGCTCAGGAGGTGCTCCAGCCACTGCAGCCGTGCTCGCAGCCGGGCGCTCCCGCCAGCCCTTTCCTGGGGGAGCCATCGCTGGGAGAGAGATGGATCAGAGCGGCACCTGCACCACCCAGATCTGCCCCCCGAGTCCACTCAGCCTCTCGTATAAAAACTGTTGGCCTCGCAGCCAGGTCAGAGCTTCCAGGAAAGACCTGGAGCCACCTTGTACACCCAGGGCTGAGCAGGACAGGTTTGGCATGAGCAGGTCAAGCATGGAGGCACCCAGGAGGGCATCTCCTCCACCCGCCCGAGGTATCCCCAGCTCGGTGCACAGACCTTGCCCCTGCGAGGCAAGCTGCTGAGCTTGCCGCCTGATGTGCCCAGAAGACCCCACCATCCCTGCACAGCCCCTCTCGTGGGCAGGGCGAAACACCTGGGTGACCTCAGGGGAGCAGCACATCTGGGCTGCTGTGCTCCCCAGCGCTGCTCCCCCTCCCTGTGCGAGCCACAGCCCCCCGCCAGCCGAGTGGAGCCGGCAGTTCTGCCGTGGTTGGACGTGACCAGCCGTGGTGTGCCCTGGCAGCGGCCCCATGCCCAGCGGGGTCCCCGTGTTAACTTAGCTCCGGGGCACTGAGCTGGAGTTATCCCGTAGCCCCATCCATTCCCTTCTCCCTTTCCCGACCTGCTCCAGGGCCTCCTGGAGCTGCCGAAGGGCGTCCACCTTCTCCTTCTGGAGCAGCACGTGGAGCTGGTCCAGGGCTTCCTGCCTCTGCCGCAGGAGGGAGCGGGTACGATGCTCCAGCTCCTGGAGCCTCTGCAAGAGAAGCTGGGGTCACGTCACCCCTTTTGGCAGCCCATGCCCACGCTCCAGGTCCAGGAAGGCTCTTCCCAAGGGCAGTCTCCATGCAGGATGCCTGAGTCCCTCCCGGCCAGGGTGGCACCACCTCAGCCTGCTCTGGCACAGGGCTTGATGACCCCCCCGGCTCCAGCAAGAGCTGAGGTTTGGTGGGGAAGCGTCGTCAGCGTGGGGACCGCCACCCCGGGATCACTGCGGAGCTGCCAGCCCTGCCTGCTCCTCCTGCCTGCTCCTCCTGCCTGCGCCCAGGACCCCAGCTCTCCCTGCCTCTGCTGGGACTCTCCAGGGACCTTCTGACCTGCAGACCAATAACCCCAGTCTGCGTACAGCCATACGAGTGGTTTTCCCAACAAATTCTTCTCTTACAAGCTCCAGCCTCTCAATAAAACCTTCCTGCAGATGAATTTAGTTTGGCTCCTTAGGAATCTGGGCAGCACTGAATGCTTCCCATGGGACATGTGCATGTCTAGGTAAGGGGCTTAGCCTCTGGCAGGGGATGTGATGTGCTCCTTCCCAGGGTCCCTCCAGTGTGACCCTGGGCCCACTGGAAAGCCGGGAGAGCACCGACCTTCTGTAGCTCCAGTTTCTCTTCTTGCAGAGCCGATGTTTTCCTTCTCTCCTTCTCCAGCCCCTCCTGGCAGTACGCACAGGCTCTCTGCCCCTGCCAAGACTGGAAAATCCCCCTTTTCCACCTCCCATATCTTTGCCTCTTCCAGGACCCAGCTCTGGCCCTTGCATCGTGCACAGGAGTGGCACTGCTCTTCCCTCCCAAAGCAGAGCCGGCGGCCATGGCCAGCCCCCTGCAGCCTGCTGTCCCCCAGCCCACCGAGGGCACCCCAGGACCACATGCCTGAAGACACCCCCCCCCCCAACCTGTCCCTGCCACCCGCGGCTGTGCCTGGCCAGCCCCGGCTCTGGCCATCTCGGGGTCATCTCACCGTCCTCTCCAGGTCCGTCGGGTCCCGATGGCAGGCGTCCTGGGCATGCGCCAGCAGTGCCAGGCCAGCCCTGCAGCGGGGACACCGTCACCCACATCCCCGTCCGCACCGCTCCCTGGCTCCACAGGCAGACACCCCATGGGATGCCCACCTAGCACCCAGGGGTCCGGGACCCTCTTGGGCTTCCAGTGCCATCTTCTGCTCCCAGGGCACTGGCAGGCATCTGTGGGCATGCCTGAGCTTAATCTCCAGCCTCAGTGCAGGATCCGTCCCTGGAGCCCCCAGCATACCTGGCTCTGTCCCCTTTGCTCCAAGTCCCCTTCGCACCACATCCAGGCTCTCGCGTCCCCTCCTGGCTCCTCTGCAGGGACCAACGCAGCGACACTGGCGGCCCCGCTGCACGCTGGCAGCCAGGATTGGGGTTACAAACCCATTTGCTCCTTTCCCCCTGCATTTCCATGGCCACCACGGACCCAAGGACCGGGGCCAGGTTGGTCTGGTCGCGCCCCCTCTGCCCCTCTCCACACCCCGGCAGAAAGCAGAGCCAGGAGCCGTCCCCTCATCCATCGCTGACCACCCGGTTCATCCTGCCACAGCCGGGGCTGTCCCCTTGGCGGCAGAAACACCCATCCTGCTGTACCCAACAGCAGGGCACAGCCAGCGCAGGGACATACCTTGCAGGGCAGCACGGCTTTCTGCTTCCCACCCTGCCGCCGGGACTCAGCCGCTCCTCCTGGGCAAGATGACACATCTGCCCCGGTTCTGCATCTCCCAGGGGGTCCTGCTGCTCTGTCGGTACCTGCAGGAAAAAATGGCATTTTCAGGGTGGAGCCCACACCCCCCAAATGAACCCCATGAGCAACTGGGGCTGGTCCCTGCCACCGTGCCCTGCACGCAGCTTGCTGCACCTACCAGGACACCCTGGCCCAGAGAGAGGGTCCCTGGCCCAGCCATGCCCCTTCCCCCTGCTCGGTCCCAGTCCCTCCATCCTCCTCCAGCACTGCCCCAGCACCACGGGGCCAGCCCAGACTCACAGTGAGCCAGGCAGGGAGCTCTCCTCCGCCTGCTGCCTCTTCCTTCCTTCTCCACGTCATCCACAGCGAGGGTGACAACCCCTCCACACCGTCCCTGGAGAGCTGGTGGCTCCTGCCATCTCAGCCCCAGGGGCTTGCTGGCGGGCTGTCCCCTGGTCCCATCACCACTGGCCCCTGGCAAACCGCCGTCAGGAGAGCCTCTCCTTGCCCCGGCCCTGCTCCTGCCAGCAGAGATGCCTGGCACTCTCCGGGGACGCCCAGCAGCCAGGTCTTCACTGTGCAAGGTGATGGTCAATGGGTCTTTCCTGGAGCATGAACCCCGGTGGGGAGAGTCCTCCCGGCCCAGGGCTGGCTGCGGGGAGGGGGCTGGCTGGGGACCCCCCCAGGCCATCCCCAAAGCATCACCCTGGCTCAGTCTGGATATCCTCCCTCCCAGAGACTCCAGGCTCTCCCTCCTCATCAGACGTGGAGTCCTGCCCTGCAAGGGACGTCTGCCTGGCTCCACCACCAACTGTCGCCGGACATCCAGTCTTCTCCCTGTGGGGAACAAGGACTCATCCTGCCCAGGATTATCTCCCTCAGCAGGGACACCCCCAGCAGGCTCATCTTCCTCCTCCTCAGAGAACAGCAGGGGCTCCACCATGCCCTCCCGAAACCTGACAGCGAAGTCCTCTGTGCAGATAGAGCTGGAGCTGCTCCGGTCCCCCAGGCTGGGCTGGGAGCCACGGAGCTTAGCCAGCCCCCAGCAGCGCTTCTCCCATGGGACAGGGCTGGCGTCACCCCGGGGACACCCAGCATGGTGGCCTTCCAGCTCTGCGTGGGAGAGCAGAGCCGTGAGCCATCCCATCCAGCTGGATCTGAACCAGCTTGGAGGTGCCGGCAACGCCTGTTCTCACCAGGGAGCATTTGGTGCGCGCCTAAGCACAAACACTGAAGGCATCCCACCCTCTCCAGCAAGATCCTCAACCTCAACTGCTTCCGAAAGCAAAAGCCACAATATTATCCTTTCTTTTTTTTATAAACCAGGGTAATTTTTCACCCTGACGGATGCTCCCAGGCATTGCCGCGGCTGCACAGCTCAATGGTGGGCGCAGCGCAAAGGCTTGCCGGGGCAGCGGGGCACAGGGGTAGGGATGCTGTTAGCTCTTCTGTCGCAAAAAATGGGAAGCCACTGCCTGATGAGAGAGTCCTGGTCCCAAACTGCCCTTTGCATCTTTGCAAAAGCCCCTCCGACAACATTTCCCAGGGTACAATTTTGCTCTCCTAGCACTTGCTATTTTGGTCTCTGTGGTGCGCTGTTGTTTTATTTAAATAGTGTTAGCTGCAACATCCTCTGCCTCAGCATCAGCGCATCTGCTAGTCCCCAGCGAGGCATCGCTCTGCAGGAGGGTTTGGGCCTGGGGGCTGGGGGGGGGAGGCAAAGCAGAGCTGAGGAAGCACCAAAGCGCCCTGTCCCCCACTCACCAGCCGTCCAGGAGCCAGCGAGGAAGGTGTCGGGAGTGATGGCACCGACTCTGCTGCTGCCGCCGGTGCCCTGCGCACCCGCGCCGTGCCGCTGCCGAGGGGAGAGCGAGGCGTGGGGCACCGCCGGCGACCGGTGTTCACGCAACTTCAGTGCACCAGGGGGTGAGACAAGGCAGGAGCACCCCTGGGTGGTCCCACTGTACCCCCACATCTGAGCCCCACAATGTGACCCCCCCTTCCGCACCCCACACCTGGCTGAGCCGGGCATCAGCAGGGTCCAGGCCACGGTCCCGGCGTTCCCTTGCCCAGCATCCTGCAAATCCCGGCTGCTTCCCTGGATCCAGGTCTGCAGAGAGGAGGAAAGAGGCGCTGCTGGTCAGGACGGAGCAGCAGGTTAAAAGCCCTGGGAGGGCAAAATCCCCTGTGTTGGGGGGGGCATTCCTGTGGGGACAGGCAGGGAGGGCAGCAGGCAGCAGCCCTGGCTTCTTGCACCCTGGTCGTGCAAACTGCTCCACTACGGAGTGGCTGGGACAAGCCCGTCCCCAGCAGCACGGGAGCAAAGATGTGTTGGTCCAGGGCTGGGGGAGAGCCAGGCACCCCTGTGCCCTGGGTGCAGCACCAGGTACCAGCGTGAGCCTTACTGTGCTTCTGACTTTTGAAGACAGCCTCCTTCAGCTCCATGCCTGCTGTGCCGCCTGAGCCTGCAACGCAAGACAACGTGAGGATAGCACGCTCTAGAAGCCCCCCCGTGAACTCATTAGGCTTCAGAGTGAACGTGCCAAGAACAACTCACGAGAACAGCTCAGCTCACCCACCTCCCGGAGCCGCAGTGCTGGGCTGAGGCCACACCGCAGGGGTGACGGGCGATTTGCAGGCACCGCAGGGCACAGAGGTTTGCCTCTCATTAAAGCAAGCACGCTTGCTGCACCCGGGAGCTGCCAGGCCCTCAGCCCGCGTGCCGTGTGCCCAGCGCCTCGCTGCCTGCACCCAGAGGCTCCTCCCCACCACCGGGCAGGCTGCCGGCATGGGCCCAAGCGGGTCCCGGTGCCGGGGTCCCCCACCCCAGCTCCGACCCGTGCTCACCTGGCCAAGCTGAGCTGGGGCAGGCAGGGCGGCAGGCAGGACAGCAGGCAGGACAGGCAGTGCTGTGTGTGCCTGTCTCCTGGCAACGCCGCAGCGGCCGGCCAGTCTCAGCCTGCCCCAGGCTTCCTCTACCAACCGAGGAGCCTCCTCCACCTCTCCTGGGCCACCGCCTCTTGGCCACCTCCTGCCCTGGACAACGTCCCCTGGGCCATCTCCATCCCTGGGCCACCATCCCCAGAGAACCTTCTTCCCCGGGCACCTTCCCTCGGGCCACCTCTCCTGTTCCTCCTTGCCTGGGCAACCATCTTCTCCCTTGGCCAGCCTTCATTGGGACATCTCCTCCCCCGATGATCTCCTTCCCTGGCCCTTCGCCCTCCCTGGGCAACCCCTTCCCTGGTCCTCCTCCTCTGAGCTATCCCTGCCCCCCAAGAACCTCCCTCCATGGGTACCTACCTCTGGGCTGCCTCTCACGTCCTTGCTTTCCTGGACTTTCTTCCCCTGGGCAACCTTCCCTTGGCCGTCTCCTGCCTTGGACAACCTCTGCTGGGCCATCTCCTCCCCTGGCCCTCCTCCCCGCTAGAGCCACCTTCCCTGGACCATCTCCTCCCCTGGGCAACATCCCCCATGACCCTCCTCCTTCCCTGAACAACCCTTCCCTGTCCTCTGGGCCACCTCCCATAGTCCTCCTCCCCCAGGCAACCTCCTCCTTTGGACAACCTTCCCTAGGCCATCTCCCCACCTCCTCCCCTAGGTCTCCTTCTCCTCCGGGCCACCTCCTGCGGTCCCTTCCCTGGCCACCTCACCTGCCATCCACCACGTGCCCAGGCCCCCATGCACGCCCAGAGCTCGCCCACTTCGGGGTTCCTCTGGGACCCCCACCTGCAGCCTTGAGGACTGAGTGACCACCTCAGCACTGCAGCTTTTAAAACTCCCGAATCTAAGTTTTATTACCGCGTAGGAGAAGAGGGATCACTCACAATATATTGTTCAAAAAGAAATACATTCAACAGCATTTACAGTGGAATGACATTAAAATCCCCTGCGGGGGGGAACAGAAAGACCAGGAGATGGTGCTCTGATTAAGTGTTGCCGCTAGATGATCTCTGGAAGATAGAGCAATTTTTAAAATTAGCCTAAAAAACGGGGGATTTCTGTGTTGGGGGGTGCTCCTCATGCTCCCCCGAGCTCTGCTAAGCTGTGCAGGCTCCGTGCTGGCGATTTCTAGACAGATGCAGCGATGGAGGTACATCAGAGAGGACCTCTCAGGGTCCCAGAGCCCAGCAGGACCCTTGGTGCCAGCACTTACTGAGCAACATCACTCCCCGCTCTCCTCTGCTGCGGGAACGCTCAGATCCCGGTTTGGGGACAGCCTGTGCGGGAGTTTCTCACCTCTCCGAGTTCTCGGGTAACACTTGCATTGACAAAGCAAACAAGGAAAATAAGGCATTTTGAAGAGCTCGATTTCTAGCCCATTTTACAAAACCGATTCAGGCCTCGAGTGGAAGAAAACCCCGTGGGCAACTTTGGTTGCTGCCACAAACCAAGCCAGCGGCATCAAGGTTTAGTGCGGAGCATCGTCCGCTCTCCCAGGTAGGTGAAAGCCTGTCTCCAAAGGAGATCCGCACACCCTGGGGCCGGGACACCCGGCAGCTCCCCGCAGGCTGCATCCAACAGCTAATGCAGAAGTTTGGATCATTTAACAGCTGCACCGGCTTTACCGAGCCACGGGCAAACCTGCGGGAAGGGTCTGGAAGGAGCGAACGTGCCAGACTGGCTGCTGTAACACCCAGAGAGCCGGGAAGCGGCTTGGAGCATCCCGCTCCCAAACGCGGGGGATACCGAGCGCTGCCCTTCCAACCCCAAATGCATCGTTTCTAGAAGGGAATGTCTTTGTGACACCTTTTGAACGCTATCGCATCCAGCTTTGGAGCAAAACGTTGCTTCTCTACCTTGGGAATTACTCCGTCACCATGACCCCTACACCCTACCTCCGGGATGAGCCTATGGAAATCGTACTCGTGCTACAAAAACTCAGACAGACACTTCTGTCTTCATTATTTTTCATCTATTGTGTACCATAGAAATTTAAGCAAAATAATTTTATATATATTTTTTTATATATATATAAATTAGAAGCAAATAAATAAGATTAAAGGGTACATTGAAATCAGTGGGTGTTGCCACTCCAATAGCCACTCACTACTGTTATGCCGTACAAGGTCTATGTATACTGTACACGTAGGTTTGCTGTAAATAACAGGTATGGAGGTGCTGGAAGAGAAGCCAACCAGGAGGAGACTGATGGTTGAGGAACCTGATTGCATAAGTGTCCCATGTGCAGCCTGGGAATTCCAGTTACCATTGCCTCAAAGTTCATTATTGCTAATTATCTTCCAATGTGGATGTGACAGTCCGGCTAGGGGTGGCCTCTGACCCCCGGGAGGCAGGAGTCAGTGTGATATGATGAAGACCCGGAGAAGAAGACATCAAAAATGAGATCCGATGGGGCAAACGTGAGTGTCCAGGTCTCCCTGATACTCTCTGGCCCAGCGGATCCCATCTTCGGGGTCCTGCCACCCCCATCCTCCCCTTCAGCACTGGGGACCGGCGGTACCTGCCTGTGTGGCTGGTGCCCGAGCACCGCTCGCTCCTGGTCCTCGCCGATCATGGGCAGGGCTTGCTCCGCTTCTCCCAGCGGGTCCAGGGCCGCCGCAAGGCGATGGCACGCAGGAGGGGTGAGCGGGGACGTGGGGTTCCCCCGGCCCCGTGCTCAGGCTGCTTTAGTGATGACCTGAAACTGCTCCTGGGAGAGACCAGCCACGAGGGAGGAGAAGGAATGGAGCCGGGCACCGGGCTGCGGGTGCCCCCCAGGCTCAGCCTCTGACCCCCCCGTGCCGGGGGACTGCGGACCAGACCTGTCTGGCGTAATGGGGAAGACACAGGGACGGGAGACCCAGGACCAAGGCTGCATCCCAAGGAGGCTCCATCCCAGCGGCACCACGGCATCTCTTCCCTCCCCTCCCGCCCGGCGTCAGGCAGAGCTCAGCAGGGAGACGCTGCCTGCAAACCGGGCACCGAGGTCCTGGCTCCTACCAGCCCCTGCGCTGCAGCGATACGGAGCCGGAGAGAGCCGGTACGCGGACCCCGGAGCATCGCTGGTCTACAAACCTCCTCGCTCTGTGTCTGCCAGGCGTTCGCGACCTCGGCGAGGCCGTTTCCCCCTTTGGATGTGGTTGCAGGAAAACCAAACCAAACCTCACTCAAATCACTCTCACAAAGCATCATGTTAAAGACAGTCCTAAGCCTTGACTAAACACAGCAGACTGCGGGGAATCTGCTCAAACACTTCTTTTTAAAAAAAAAAAAGAAAAAAAAAGTCACCAGCTGAAATATCCTAATTGGTGTTACTGGGATGACTGGGCACTGCAGGAACCACCAAGAGCCTCCAGGATCAAGCGCCATGGCCCCTGGAGACAATTTTCTGAGCAGGACGCAGGGTTCTTCGGGTCCGTCTTTGAAGGAACCTGAACCAGGAGCAGATGTTTTTTTAAAAAAATAATTCCATAAAGTCCACACACAAATGGGGAAAAAAAAAAAAATAATGTCAAAGAAAAGAGCTCACACAAATGCACGGCATCCCCACAATGCGAGCATCTTTGGAAGTCGACGTCTCAGCCAATAAAGCCGAGGCGCTGAAAGATATAGGCAGCAACTCCTGATAGCAATAAATATGCTAGGCTAAAAACAAACCAGATTCACGTGTCCTCGTTCCTAATTAGTCGCTGAAAAAGCCATCATTAAAAAAAAAAAAGGATGCTATTTATTAGTGCGTAAAAAAATAGGTTTGGAATCCCTGTTTAGATTTGCTTTTCAAATTTCTGCATGTATTGACTGTGTATGCATTTGCACTGTTAACTGCTGGCGGGACGCTGCCAGCGTGTCCTCACTGTCCCTCCGTCTGTCCCGGTGAATTGAGGCGCAGGGCCGGCCACCCCGGCACGAGCGGAGCGGCTCAGAAGATGTCGGGGCACGTACTCCAGTCCTGCTTGTCCTTGGCCTCCCAGTAGCCGCCCTTATAGACGCAGATCAGCTCCCCCGTCACGGCATCCACCTTGCGCTCAAACCACAGCGGGATGTAGCCTTCGTAGTCCTTGCCTGTCCGGGGAGAAACACGGGGTAAGGGCTGCTTTTCACATCCCAGCTCACAGTCCCACACTTCCCCCAGCCACCCAAATAGCTGCAGGGTCCTTCCTTCATCCCCCAAACCCAGCGGGGTTGCTTCACCGCGCCCCTCTCCCGCAGGGGGATCCCTGCCCGCCGGCATCCCGAAGCATCTCACCTTCCTCCAGGGCTTCCACGGCTTCGGCCTCTCGCCTCCGGCGCACGGCTCGCTGCTTCTCCTCCAGCCGCTGCTTCTCCACGTTGGCCTCGTCCCAGCGGCCGCTCTCCATCAGCCGCTGGTCGGGTCTCAGCCGGCTGTCCGTGGGGGCCACTCGCTCCTCAGGCTCGTTCAGGGTGAGGGCCAGGTCGGAGAAGAAATACATGTTCTCGGCGTTCTCCCTGCGGCCGGAGAGCCGTGATCAGGAGGGCGGAGGTGGTGCCTACCTCGAGCAGAGCTCCCCAGTCCTTCACGTCCTTGCGTCTCACCCCAGCCCCACTGATGCTGCTTCTGCTACCTCAAACCAGACACGTAGAGGCTATTTGGGGAGCCCTGCCTCCCACCCTCTAACTGGAGATGCCAATGACGCCTCGATGGGCGTCCTGGAGGGGAGCAGACCGCTCCCCTGTTGCCTCTGCACGGGGAAGCTAAAAGCCAAGCCTACAAAATCCGAGAGCTGTATTGCACAGCCAAGACACGAAACAGCATCACCCGAGAGCTGCTGGATCCCCAACTGCAGAACTGGTGGCACCAAGCGGAGGACGCTTTTCCCAGGGGACCATTCCAACAGAGCATCTCCAAAGCAGGGACCGGCCACTGGTGCTACCAAAGGCTGGAGACTGGTTTGAGAGCAGCCCTGCTGTGGGTAAGAGTGTCGAGAGAAGACTGGTCTCCAGAGAGCTAAAGCGACCAGTGGGACAGGATGGCCAGGGACTCACCAGCAAGGCAAAGCAGCCAACACATCTCCCTGCCACAGCCAGCAGACCGAAAAACCTAAGCAGTACCCCCGGCTGCCCAAAACCTACCTGCAAGGGTCCCCCAAAGCCACCCTCCCTTTGCAGGGACCTGCTCTCCCCTCCTGCAGTGTGCTCACACCCTGGAAAAAGCCACACAGCCACCCAAGTTCTGGTCCCCTTCCCACGTCCTCAGGGCTGGGCACACGAGCCCCCTCCATCCCACGGGGCTCAGGGCAGCACCCGTTAATCCCCGTCCGGCTGTTGCACCCCCGAGCACAGCACCCCGCGCCGAGGAGGGGACTCACGGGAGGGGGTACTTCTTCCACAGGACCTTTGGAGACAACGTCTGGTAGACGGTTTTCTGCTTGCCCTCCATGCTGGTGCTGCCGTGGCTGCTCTGCACTATCTTAGAGCACTCCATCTTCTCGTCCCACGTGCCAGACATGACGTAGTGGGCTTTACCATCGGCGTCGCTCACCACCCCTGTCACCTGGCAGAAGGAGATAGCTCTGGTGGCGTTTGGAAATGCCCAGAGGACAGGGAGAGGTGCAGGGGGACAGAACACCCTCCGGGTGCCCCAACCAGAGCAGCTGGACCTAGCGCTGCGTGTCCTTGGGCATGAGCTGCGCCCAGCACAGGGGGAGCGGCGCCCATCCTGCCCACGCAGGAGGGTCTCCAGCCCATCAAACCCTTTCCAGGTGTCAGCGCTGCAGCTCCAGCACACGGAGAGCAGAAACACGGGCTACGCTTGGAGATTCCCCCCAGCCCTCCCTGGTGACCCACGCCAGAGGTGCCAGCATGGCTCCTTGGCCCCATGCTGGGGCTCATCCCAGCTGCGGTACTGGGACCCCGTGAGCCCAGCTTAGAGGGAAGAGCCAGGTCTCACCCCGCGCAAGGCTGCCAGAAGGAGCAGGCAGATTGCTGGATACGTACCTTTCGGGGGACATCTCTGGAGAAGTAGCTGTAGGGGGTAAATTTCAGCTGGCATTTATCTTTTGACTTATGGTTAACAATCTCTATTTCACCAGACTAGATAAAAGACACAGAACCACAGCGAGTGAGAGACTTTGCAAGGAGACAAATCAGGCGTTAGTTGTAGTGCAGGTACAAATCAACACCAGCTGCAGCATCACTTCTGGCTGCAGCCACCGCACCGGCCGCTCCCGCCAGCCCCACGGCTCGCCAGCAGCAGGGTAAAACCCATCATGCGTGCGACCACCCTGCCCCACGGAGCTGCTGGCCTTGGGAAGAGCCATTAGGAGCTCCAAGAAGCCTCCCCCTGCCCTGCCAGGGAAGCCCACCTTCCTAGTGCGGTAGGAGTATGGTGGGGACACCAGGCAGCGCTGGCCAACACCCCAGGAGGGCAGTACCCTTCCAGCCCCCCCCATTCCCCAGAGCCAGGCGAGGCCAGGCAGGACCCATCACCTCGGACCCGTAGCCACCGACCTGGTCAATCCAGAGCTTGCCCACGATGATGTTGTGAACGGTGGAGGTGACTTTCCTCCAGACGTAGTGATTCCCACTGGAGTGAAACTCGAGGTGGATGGCGCCTGCGGAGAGAGGGGTGCCTCGAGCTCAGCGAGGGCGGATGGCCAGGCAGGGCCGCGGGCAAAGTCCCCTGGAGCACACCACCACCCCGGCACCGTGCTCGTCCTCAGAGCCAACGTGGCCCCTCTACCTGCATCTCCCATCATCAGCCCCCAGCCAGGGCTGGGTCTGGATTCATCCCTCCGCTTGCTGCACGCTCCGTGGTCTGCTGCAGTAAGGGAGCTGCAACACCGGCAAGGCCCTCTGCCCTCTTCCCATCCCCGCAAAAGCACAGATTTTAAACACAGGTCAGAGACGCGCTGCCTGGTTGACTCTCAGTGTCACGAGACCAGCCAGGCACCAGCACAGCTCTGGGACCAGCCCCAGGACAGGCAGAAGACAAATAAAACATTGGAAGGAGGCAGCTTATTGCATCTGGCTGCCAGAGAGAGGGTTAAAACAGGCAGCAAGCTAACCTTTAAATATAATTTAGGGAGAAATCAATTCATGGGCAAGCAGGGTATTTCCAAAGCACATCCGCTATGGTGCTAGCAGCAAGCAAAGCCGTCTCCCTTTGCAGCTGGCATAATTTCTATTTCCAGGGCAGATGAGTTATCGTCGGATTGTCTGTGATCAGGACCACAAATCTGTGCTCCCTACGTGCTCGGGGTGGAATTCACTGAGCCCTACATGAGCCCAAGGGACCGGCACGTTGCTTTAACCTCTTGGGTACTGCACGAGCAGTGCAGGGAAAAAACCAAGCCCCGATCCTCTCAGCATAAGTCACCTACCCAGTGGCATGATGGACAGGTATTTGCCCCTGAACTTGCTGGCGATCGTGATCTCCTGCCACAACGTCCAGCCTCGCTTGGAGTAGACGTGATGGGCGGCTGCCGGGGGGTGGTGGCTCACCTGGGGGAGAGGAGAAACAGCCCGTAAGGTCACAGCCACCAGCACGGGAGAGCCCTGGCAAGGGCTCGCAGCATGACTCCCAGGAGAGGCAATAGCTCCACACCAGCTTTGGCCCTAAGGATGCTCCGCCGCGCTGACCTCAACACCCCAGTCTTCTCCTGGGCATTGGGGTGACCTCCCATCAGGTAACCCAACAGCAAACGGAGGTGCACCGAGCTCCTGCCAGGATCTTCTAAGGCTCATTAGCAAAGCATTATCCAGAAAATCTTAACTTGAGCAACTATCGCTGCGAGATGATGCTGTAACTGTGACCCCAGGACACGGCCCCGCTCTCCAGGGATCCTGGCTGAGAAACAGGGATGTGCCAACACCCAGCCTAGATCCCCAGTAATCCCAGTGTAACAGTGCCTCTCCTACCAGCAGAGGCTCCCACTGCTCTGCCTGGGAACCCCTGGGGGACACAGGTCCCCAAGTCGTCCGAGACACACGGACCTGCCCAGCCAAGACTTCGGCTTTGCCCCTACAGACACACTGGGCTGGAAAAGCAGATACGACATCTTCCGTCCCCAGGGATGACTTGTAAAAGGACAATGCTCACGTTTCCCTGCACTGGAAAAGTTGCCCAAAACCAAGGTGGGAGCAGGACATCCCAGCCAGAGAGCTCTGCCCTCACACGGGGTCTCACCCAGCTGGCCCACGGTGCTCCGGCACAGCACCCATCGCCGGGAACCCGCTAACTGCTGCGCCCTGACGGCCACGCCACCGAGTTCAGAGATTATTTGCACCGATGTAATTAACGCTGAGCGCCCCAAGCTACTGGATTACAAATGTGAGCAGAGCAAAAATCTCTCCGTTAAATCCCACTATCACCAGCAGGAGAAAATCCTATTTGGATAACTGGATTTCAGGCACAAGATTATCAATGCTTTGCTCAGCGCATCGGCAGGCTGAGGAGCACATGCAGCATCCAAGGAAAGTTCAGAGCAGTGGGAAGGGTGTCCGTCCATCCATCCCACGCTGCCTGCACTGCCTGCAGCACCAGGACAAGAAGCACTGCCAACGCTGCACTGGTGCAAAGCTCTGCTGTCACCAAATGTGCTCTTTGAGATGGCTCCAGGAGGGAGATTTAGAGGCTTCGCTCATGGCCTGAAGGCTCCAGAGTGCTGCAATGGAGCAGATTTGCTCCGAGTTACGGCACAACTAATTTCGGATGAAGCCTGTGCACCATGTCAGCGAGGGAAGGACTCGAGGACCAGGCACGAGGGCTGCACCCAGGGGTTCAGGCCGGCTTGCAGCTCAGCTAACGTGGAAGTGTCAGAAATACCAAATTTGGGTACAGATGCAGGAAGACCGGGACCAACCAGAAAAAGTAATTCAGAGCAAGTTATTTGGGAGGGGACAAGTATGGAGGAAAGAGGGTGGTGAAAAGGAGAGTGAAGGAATGAGAAAAGGGATGGCAAGGTGTGGGAGTGGTCAGGGCTGTCCAGCGGTACCTGACAGGCAGCGCTGGGCTTCATCACCGCAGCCCGAATGAGGGTAATAAACCCACCCTGTTCTGACTGTACCCCAGGAGGATGAGGGGTGTTGCTGGCTAACGGACAGACTGAGCATCCTGGTAAGGAATCAGCCACTTCTTATAACGCCGGGCTGAGCAGGGTGACAGCCCAGGGAGACGGGGCACCAGGGAGGTGTTGGAGAACGGAGACCCCTGATTTCTCTCTGTTGTGCATGAAGCCAGCTGGGGAATTTGGCTGTGTGGCAGGACGGGGGAATCACTGCCGGGCGAGGGGAGGTGAAGGCGTGATGCTGCTGAGGTGGGTGAACCTGAGCTCTGAGGTGGGTGAACCTCGACATTCACAGCAAAGCGCCAGGGGATGCCTGGAGGGATGCTGCCGCCTCTGACCTGCCTCCCGGGAGCAGGCAAGGCGCCGGGCAGAGCAGGAAGGGGAGGTACGTTTGCAGCCGTAGCTCATTCCACTCTGGTCAGCAGCGTTCTGGCTCGCTGCAGCCAAGGGCACAAGCTCCCAAGACTGGGACAGATCATATGGGCATCACCGGGGACCATCAAAGCTGGCTGACATCAGGCATGCAGCTTTGGATGGTGCAAAGGGACAACAGAGACATGAATTTTGGAGATTATTTACTGAAGGACCTTTCCGTTTGTCATGAGCAAAGGGCCCCATTTCCAGGAGACCCCACACAGCCTGTTCACCGTCACTGCCCGGAGCAGCACAGCCAGGAGAGACGGGCTGTGACAGGAGGTGCCATCCTGCCTCAGGCCAGAGCTTTGCAACAGTCTGCCGGGCTTGGGCACCCATTACCGCAGAGGAGTTCCGTCTGCACCTACGTGTCCTGCGAGGAGCTGATGGCAGAGCACGGCACCTGCTACAGCGGCTGCTCCAAACCTGGGTACGAAGGGCCATGACTTGGAGAAGATGATGACGAGGGACAGAGACAAGCTAAACCACGTCAGGGGAACACAGGGATGCTGGTGCAAGCCTGAGCCTCCTCACTGCGTGTTCCTAGCACGCCCCATCCACGTGTCTGACATCTGCTGTGAGCATCACATGGCACAGCACGGCACGTCCAGGTTAGCAGCAAGACCCTTTTCCCATGCAGTGCCCCTCCAAAAAGCCCCCAGGTCTCAGGGCACAGTCTGCTGAACAGCTCTGCAGATCTTGGACCTGCATCGGCCTCTGCAGAGTGACAGAGGTTTGTGATTTTGTTTGATGCTTCTGAACACTGAAAGACGCGATGGTTGCTCTGTCCTCAAGACGGCACAGCCACCCCCTGGAGAACAGAGAGCCCCCTAAGTGATGTCCTGCCTGAAAGGGGTGATAAACAGCCCTGTCCCTCCCCAGGAATCCAGGATGGACCAGCCAAGTGTGCTAAATATTAAACAGTCGACTTTCTTCACAGGTCACAACTCATTAAGCGCTCCAGGTTTTTAATTAAGACCTGCTGTTTGACCGATGCGTGCCAGATGCGCTCTGTGGTTAGAGCATGGGGCTGTCAGAGGTTCTCGGGTTGCCTCCAGCCTCTGAAACTAAAAATTTTCAGTCCAACAAGAAAGAAACGAGACCCTGAGACACCCTTTAGCCCAAAGACACCCTGAAACAGTTTGGGGGCATCACTGCATAGCTACAAGGGAGCTCGGTTGAGGAGAGCTTCTCCCTTTCTGCTCAAGTGTTGAGATGTGACAGCAACCCCAGCTCCAGACAGGCTGCCAGGAGACATGGCAGGGTGATGGACACCTTCCTCCTCTCCTTCTTCCCCACCTCCTGCTCTGCAACACTGCGGCGGGCACACTCTCCTTCTGAAAAATGGCTTGGGCTGTGCCTGCTGCTGCTTCTGCCAATGCCAACAGCAACCCGCTGGCTGTCTCGGCCAGGAGGAAGGCTCAGTGCGAGGAGATGCTGGGTCTCCTTCAGGGAACGGCTGCTTTGGCTGGACACGAGCAGCAGGGCAGACACGCAGAGCCCCTCCGCAGACCCCAGCTCACCTGCTCACACAGGGAACGGAAACCGAACTCCTCCAGCCGGTCGAGCTCATAGGTTTCTCCCAGCAGCGGGTTGAATGGCTTTGCGGTGCGATGGACAGTTGTCGAGTAGGAAGACACCGAAAATGCAGCGACGAAGCACATCTGCTCTGTGGAGCTCTCACACTTGACCGCTTTGTCCAGCAGCTCGTGGTACTCCAGGTCCTCCGTCAGCCTCTGCAGCATGGAGAGCGGCTCGTTGAAGTTTACCTGGAGGGGAACAAGTAAGGGTTAGCAAAGCAGGACAGATGCCAACCTGGGCACTTCACCCTTTGCCTTTTTCCCCCAGCGCTGTGCCCTGCTAACCACCGGCACACCACACGTTTGGTTCTCCGAGCACGGTGCAATGCGCTCCAAGAGTCAGGGATCCAGGGCGGATGGAAACTGCCGAACCGAAGGAGCAGCCCCGCAGCGCAGCGGCCGGCGCGGGGCTGGATGTGCCAAGGCACGCTGCGCACACGCTGCCTCTGCAGCATCACACAAACGTTAAATAAAGGCAAGAAATACGCGCTCTGCTCTGCTCCCTGAACCGTACCACAAGAGCATGAAGGCTTTGAAGTTCCCAGCTGAGGAGAGGTGTGCTGGGGAGCCGGCAGCCCTGCAAGCTAACCAGATACCATCCCAGGTATCACCTTGCTCCGGTGATGGAGCACCAGTGACCCCCAAAACGAGCCTCAGCAGCGAGACCAGCTCCCTCCTGCCTCCCGGCCAGCATCCCACCGGCCACAAGCAAGAGGTGACGCGGGGCAGAGACGTGCTGCTCCCCTGGCTGCCCTCCATCGCCTCCTGGCAAAGCCATCCCCATGCTGGGCTGCAGCCCAGTTGCTCAGAAAAACCTTGAAAAGCCTCATTTCAGGGTCTCCCTGCTCCTGCGACTGCAGCCCCACGACAGCACCCAAACTGCACGTGCGAGCTAGAGGCAGCGGTGGCAGCAATGCCCCACGGGGCAGAGAGTGGAGGGGAAGCTCTGTCCTGGGAGAGCCCGAATGGGTCGTATTTCCCCCCGCAAGTCATTGCTTTGTCAATTAGAAAACGTTGCCGTACGTTGCCGGGTTGGACAGGCTGCAAAGATCTCTGGAAAAAAAAAACAACAGTTGATTTTAGCAGTATTTTTTGTTCTGAAAAGAACTGAAATAAAAAAATAATTGAAAGTAAGATGGAGATACTTTGTCTCAAAAGGTTCTGCCTCGAAACTATGTGAAATTCACTTTCTACTTTCAGTTCAGAACAAAGAAATATATTTTAGAAGGAGCAGATGGTTGAAGGATGGGAGAACCACTTCTATAAGCCAAGTTACATATTTCATACCAAAGAAAACAAACTCCAGATTGTTCTACTCGGGGATTTAGCCTGTAAGCAGCAGAGATCTTACAGCATCCGAGAAAGAGCGAGCTGCGTAGAAAGGGCAGCATCACATCCACACAAAAAAGCAAATCACTGCCAGCTTGAGATAACTCTCGGGAGAGATGCAGGCAGCATGAGAACAAAGCCAGCAGCTGCATCCTCTCCGCCGGCACCGCTCGGGCAACGGCAAAGCAAAACCCTTCCACAGAGGAAGGAAGATGAACCCACCCAAAATGCAAAATCCCTAAAGCTGTTTTCTTCCTTTTCAATGCTGCAGATTTGTTCGTTCAGAGGAAAAATTAAGGAGCGTGCTGTTTGCACGGAGAGGTTTTTCAGTTCATCACGTCCCCCAGGAAGGGGACGGGGTCTCAGAAATGCTCTTAATTTGCCAAGAATCAAGTGAAGCGCATGGCAGGAGAAACTCCCATCACTCGGGGCGCACAACAGGCTCACCGACAGTTTGTAGTACAATTAACCACGTTTCCAAACAGCCCTCCCCGAACCGGCTGCTCCGCTTCCTTCTCCTCCTCCTTCGCTCTGTTTACCACAACGTCAGCTTGAAAGCCCTCACTCGGCAGCTCTGTCTCGACTCCCAGAGCTGCCGGCTTCTCCTGCACTCCAAGCGCACGTGCTACAGAGAGAGAATTTAAATGGCTGTTGAATGGAGATTACATTGCTCCCTGTTGCCTTACCACGGGCTGCTTGTTCTTGGGGTGAATCTCCCAAAGAAATGTCACGTGTGGCTGAGCTTGTGGGGTGCAAAGCATCTCCTGGCCTCTGTATCTGTACAGATATCCAGCGAGAGGAGCTGACAGCGAGCGGCTGACGCCAGGCTGAGCCCCTTTACAACCCATAGCTCTGCTGAACAGTTTACAGAGAGAGCAGCGCTGGGAAACCAGATTCGCTCGCCCCAGGGAGGGATGGAGTAATTACATCCCCCAAGCCGGCATCGGGGGCTGCTGTGCAAGCAGAACATATCGCTCTCAGGTTTGGACTCGGCTTTAGCAGCTCCCGCAATGATTTGATTGATAGGGAAGGTATAAATTTCCTCTCTCCAGGCACTGGCAGCTGCTGGTATTTCATGTCCTGAGTTTATTTCTGTACCCATCATGCCTCTAGCTGATATTGATGTTGCTGCAGAAATGCTAACGGACGGCGCTGGGCTGTATATCTCGGCTGGAAATAGCACAAAGAAGAGACAAACTCATCTCTCTTACTTGGAGAGTGTCAGGCACTGCTTTAAGAAGAGACGAAATACAATCAATACCCAGCAAAGGAAGGACCCTGAATACTGCTCCAAGGCTACGGTTCACGCTTTGCTGGGCTATTTCCACTCCAGTCAGCACCACAATAACCCCCAGTCCCCCCCAGCTGTTTTACAGCTCTCCCAAGCTTGCCAGGACTTCATGGGTTTTTGAGGAAATGGATTCCTTACGATGGCACCCAGTCCCATCCATGCCGCTTACTGGGCTGCTGAAGACCTCCTAGATAACCGGCAGCCTGGAAAGGGCTGGTTTGCTCTGAAAAAAATGGCTGTAGTTTTGGGGGAGCTTTAGTGTGGGCAGCATTTCGTCTGGGTATATGAAGCACAGGGTTATTTATCTGCAAGAATTAAAGGCACATCCCACTTACCCTCTGCGGCAGCCCATGCGAGGGGGGTTCCTCCAGACAGACCCCTGCCAGCAAACCCTCTGCTGACCACCCGCAGGAAGCCTTCGCCCCAAGGAGCAAACCCAGCAGCACCCAGCGGTGCTGTAAACTGTCCCCACGGCATCTCCTTCGCTACAAGGCCGCTCTTTGCAAGGCAAATAAAGGTACTTTGCATCCCTGGGGTAAAACACGGCCCTGCCATGCTGTCAGTGCAGGTGGGGCTGCTCCCTGAGCATCGTGTCCCCGGGACGCATACTGGGGAAAGCGTGATCAGCAACAAGGTCTCTTCTTCTAGCTCCTGGGTGAAACGCTTGAACCCTCAGGGATTCAAGGTGTCCTGGTTCCCTCCTTGCCTCTGCACCGGCTAGATTTGCAGAGGACACTTGAGCAATGTTCCCTCTGCGCCAGCTCGCCCTGGGACTTGTGTGGGCAAGCTGCCAGGGCTCTCCACAGCTGGCACAGGAGAACGGATCAGTCCCAAAGAAAGAGCTGATCCAATTCAAAGAGTCCCTAACGTAACAGCCACGACGTCAGAGCCGTTTACCACAAAGCAATTAGCACTACAGCTCCACGCCACTGAGGACGGCCTCCTCCTGCCTGGCTGGTTTCGCTTTCTGGCTGTGCCGGCTCTCTGGCAGCAGACGGATGATTTCAAGGGGCAGATAAATTGCGGGGAAAAACCTAGGGCTTAGAGTCAGCAGAGCTGAGCAGCGAGGACACACCGGCGCTGCGGAGCAGGGCTGGGGAGAAGAGTGAGGTGATTTCAGAGGGCTCTGCCAGCGCAAAAGCCAGTCCCCCAGGACGGGGTTGGCAGCTGGTGACACGCTCCTGTCCCGCTCGGGGCTGCTGTGCTACCACGGCATCTGGCAGGGCCACCTGGAGCCGTAATCCAAATCCTTTGCACAGCCAAGTGCCATGCCCAAACCAAACCCTCAGCGCCGGCATCACGGGAGCACCCTCTCCACCGGCCCTCGGCGCCTGGGACACGCTCACTTACGGGCATGGGGATCTTGGACAGCTCTTTGCCAATGCAGTTTTTCATGATACTCCAGAGGTTAAGGCTGTAGTTGGGTTTGTCAGGGATGCGAGTCCGTCTCCTTTTCTTCGGCAGCAGATCTTTGCAAGTGGACTCATTGTAGCTGCTTTGATTTGAGCTTTCAAAGACCTGCGGAAGCAACAGAAGAAACACAGGACTAAGCTGGACTTGCCCAGCATGACCCAACCAGACCCAGCAGCTCCCAGGAGCAGCAACCACAGCTCAGGAGACACTGCGTGCACTTGTGCTGGGGAGCATCGCTGGAAGCCTATTCTCCAGGGCACTCTCCAGTGCAATTTCCCCCAACGCTTTCCCGCTTCCCTTAGGAGGGTGTTTGGGGTGCTGCTGTAACGCTGCTGACATCTGTCCCTGACCCGTGGCTCACAGAGCAACCAACTCGGCTCCATCCCAGAGACACAGGAGGGACCCGGATGGAGAGTGCCTCCAACAACCTCCTCCTCTCCTGCTCCCCTCCCCTGGTTTCACCCCGCCGGGACCGTCCCTCCTGCTCTGCCCGGCCAACTCACACTGTCCTCCAGGTTCCAGTCCTCGGGGTGGCCCTCGCTGGCCCCACTCAGGTTACTGCCCGAACGCCTGTGGGGAAGAAAGTACCGGCTGATAAACATAAGAAAGGGCAGAGAAGGGGAAAGAAGAGCTGGGGCTGGTGCAGCACAGCCAACATCACCCGGAGCATCTCCCTGCACCACCCCAGGGTGCTGCCGGGAAGGCAACAGGGTGACGGAGGCCATGCGTGGGCATTGGGAGGGGATGCTCAGCACGGTATGTCCCAGCCTGGGGGCAGAGAGCCTCTGCTTTTGCCAGCAAGCCTGGCGGTGTGACCGTGGTTCAGAGCCCAGGTGCCTCCAGCCCAGACAGACGCCCAGGGAGGTGTAAGAGCAGGTCAAGGTAGATGAAGGCAAGGTACTCCTCGCTTCTGCCCAATGCTCCAAGGGATCTCCCTCCACTTTCCTGCTCAGGCTCCCCTCGAGCCCACATCAGCTGCTGGGGCAGAGGACTCAGCTTTACCACAGCAGAGCCTTGACGCCTGCCCTTCCTCGCCTGCTTTGCTATAGCTGGGGCCATCCTCAGCCTCATTCGCTCCAGGGATGCGAGAGCAGACAGGCCCTGGGCAGAGGTAACCTATTTGCTGGTGGACATGTATGCACGAGTAACCCTGCCGGAGAGGATGCTGCCCACAAGCCCAAGCACACCACCAGGCAAACCATCTCTCCCCTGCTCTTCCCACACTCACAGCAGGTTTCGCCAGGCTGCAGCATGCAACGCATGGCCCTGGCGTGGGGGCTCGTACCTGTGGTGCTTGGGGTCTGCAGTTACAGTGATAAAAGCTGGTGCATCCTCCATGGCATCAAAATACTCCGTCTCTTCATCTTCATCACTGGCCTCTCCTTTTGCAGACTGCACACTCCCTGTCGGTGCAAAGGGTTTGAGATGCTCAGGTGCTGCTGCTCCCCTTTGGAACCCGTTGAGCACGAGTCTGTCCCCAGAGCCCACCCTCCTTCTGCTGTGTCACCTCCCATGCTGGCCCCCTTTACAGCTTGTCCCTCTCCTCTCCATCCCACTCCACAACAAGAGGATGCCGTACCGACTTCCAGCTCCTAAAAGCCAGGATGTGCCCTGGCAGCGTGTGTCCTGCTCCCCAATCCAGGCACACAAGGCTTTCCTACCGTGCTGGGGAGCACCTCCAAAAATGCCACCAGGCTGCCTGAGCCAGACACACGCAGGTGACACACACACCCAACCGTGTTTAACGCAGCTGCCACTCCAGCACCGCCTTGTCTGCTGGGAAAGCTGGTTTGGATTAAAACAGGAAAAAAAGTCACGTGTTTCAGGTGATGCTCAGAGAGATTTCCTGGCCCTCGGGTTTTCCAGCCCTGCACTTATAAACATTTCTCTGCTGCAGGGGGAGAGATCACTACGAAGCCCGGAGCAGACATTAACTGCGGTGACTTTTGAGACCCACTGCAGCTCCCCTGCTCCTGCCCTTGCTGCGCTGCTCCTCGAGCGCAGGCTTTACTGCTCTGCCACAAAACCACCGCTCAAGCAGCCACACCGAGCAGTCAAGCAGCCGCGACGGTGCAGGGCGCACGGGCAGAGCTGACGACCTCTCTCGAGGCCTCCGGGCGGTACTGCTGCTCCGGCAAGGGGGATGCCGTGGGCGTCTGGCACAGCGCTGCCGAGGCCACGTGGAGGGACCAGAACAGCCACCTCGGCTCCAGCCACCTCACCGCAGCGGCCCATCCAGCTCAGCAGTTGGCTCGGCTTCCTGGCAGTGTTGAGCAACCTCCTTGCCTGCACCGTTCCCACACTCCTCCAAAGGAGCAGGGTCACCCCTTGCGATGGGGTTGGGCCGGGTTTGTGCCTGTCCTTACAGCGATTTCCCCCCTGCCCTCCCCAGCTGCGCCACAGAATCACAGAATCATTTAGGTTGGAAAAGACCTTTAAGATCATCGAGTCCAACCATTAACCTAGCGCTGCCAAGTCCACCACTAAGCCACGTCCCTAAGCGCCATGTCCACACGTCTTTTAAATACCTCCAGGGATGGTGACTCAACCGCTTCCCCGGGCAGCCTGTTCCAATGCTTGACAACCCTTTCGGTGAAGAAATTTTTCCTAATATCCAATCTAAACCTCCCCTGGCACAACCTGAGGCCATTTCTTGAGGCCATACAAGAACGAGGGCAGCGCCTGGCACTGCCATCACCCCCCGCAACAGCCACTATTCTCTCCCTTGAGTCTATATATCCTTTAAAAATAAGACAAGGCACTATTTGCATTTTTTGGCTACCAGGCTGTAACTAATGCCTCCTGCAGGGAAGGAGATTTGGCACAAATGTGCAAAGTTGTTAGATTTTATTGCCCAGTAACTCTTGCGAGCAGTGAATGAGCCCCAGCTGTGCCACCGTCACCCCACGCAGCCGGGAACTTGGCAGCGCCAGGGGACCCTGGGCTTCCTACAAGCACCGTGGCTGCCCTCCAGCAGCCAGAGATGTGCCCACCGGTGAGGGTTAAGGCTACCAAAACAGTTTGAAATAGCGTGAGCGAGCTCGGCACACAGCCCTCTCCTGCATCCGTACCTCGGGGACATCCAAGTCCCCAAGCAAGGAACATCAGGACAATTATAGTGTAATGGAATCCATTAAAAAAAAAAAAAATCACGGGCATACAGGGCATTGCCTTGTGTGTCCTTCCCATCCCTGCCAACTCGCTGGGAGCAACCGAGCAGAAAGCCCCCAACTATCCCGGGGCTTCCCACAGGGCTCTGCCCCTGGAACAGCCCTGGTCCTGCGGCCCGGCCTGCTGGAGCTCACCCTTGGCGGTGCTGGTGATGCCGGTGCTGCTGGAGGACAGGCCGGGGGCTCCGCGGCAGGCTCGCTCCAAGCTGTTGTGCTGCTTGGCTAACTGCTCGATGGTCTCCTCCAGCCGGATCCTCTGCTCCCGCTCATACTGCAGCGCCCGCTGCCATTTTCGGCTGTGAGTTTCGGCTAAGTCCAGGAAATCACGGCAAGCCTGGAGGAGAGGAAGGGACACGTCAGCACCCGGCATGGCCCTTGCAGCCCGGGAGCTTGTCACGGAGCCAGTGCTGGCACATGGCGACTCCAGAGCTGACTCCCCACCACTCCCCCCGCTCCTGTCCCAGGACCCTGGTTTTACAAAATGCAATCCCAGAGCTTTGCACGATCCCCCATACCCATAGGGCTAAAACCAGTTCAATTCTGACCATCCAAACCCAAATCACCTCCGAGGAGATAGCTGCAACACGGACAACTGCCTTGAGACCACAAAGCCTTCAGGACTTCCCATCTCCCATGGCAGCCCGGCTCACCAGGGCCCCAGCCCCGCAGCCTGTTCCTGTCCCCGACCCCGTCGCTGGTCCCCAGGAGCCCAGGCTGGGCTCACACAAACCTCAGCGAAGCCCAGCCCTTCGCAGATGCCCTGAGATCCGCAGCAGCCACCTCATCCTGCAGATGAGAAGCTGGACAGGACAACGGTCCCCAGCGTGACTGCCACAGACAGAAGAGGATGCTCAAGCCAGGAGCCGGCGAGCCCTTTGCTCCAAGGAGGCAGGGAGGGAGGATGCCGAGCTCCACCCCGGAGCCGCACAGCCCAGCAGACAGCAAAGGGCCTGGCCTGGCCCCCACAACACGTTCACCGTGGCCAAAAGCCCTCTCCTCTCCACAACAGGCCCTTTTCCAGGGAACAGGACCCGTCAGCTGCAGGGACACACGCAGACGCGCTTGGCCCAAGGGAAGGAGGGCTCACGGGATGCACTAAGCGATGCCTTGCAGGATGCACAGCGTCCCTGTCCTGTGCCACCAGGCAGGAGACAGCAGGGACACCACAACCTAGGCTGACAGGAGAACCACTCGGTGGCAATAACCACTGCCACAGCCGCCATGAGACCCTCTCAGCATCGCCACGATTGCAAGCATCGCCCATCCCCGGGCGCGCCGGACGCCCAGCAAGAGATTTCCGGGTGCAGGACATCCGCTCGGGGACGGGACGCTGCCAGCTCTCGCGAGCTGCTTTTCTATTGTCTGACGAGAGCGAGCCAGCTCTCAGAGCTCTATTTTTAGGTTATTTTTTTACATTAGACTGAAACACCGAGTCCCCGCGGCTTTGCCGCTTCCTTTGCGATCAACCCCACGTGAAGCTGAGCACAGAGGCAGGGCTGCACCTCCTCCTCCTCCCTCCCCTAAATCTCTGCAAGTTGGGACGCACTAAAACTTCTTACGTTTAAAAGTAAGAAATTATGATTTTTATGGAAATTCTATAGGAGTTTGGAGGCAGGCTGGCAGCTTGCAGGCAAATTAACTGTGCTTGTGCTTTGGCTAGCTCCAACTCATCGCAATACCAAGGGAAGTCCTCTCTAGATAAACGCTGGCCTGAAAAACTCAAAGGACTAAAATCAGAGAGGTTTGAATGTCTAACAGACTTCTAACCATCCCCAGGACTCGGTTATTTTCTATGTTTCCATCTACTTGGATTTCACATGTGATTTATTCAGCTCTTGGCAGGTTACTCTAAATGTGGGCTGCAGGTGGCACCTGAATATTGAGGTATCTCCTGGTCAAGCAACAGGCTGAGGGCTTCAGCTTCCATGACCTGGCCTGATTTTACCAGGATTCATCCAAGAAAAGCTCCGACACATCAGTTCTTCATCAAACCTCTCCTTTGGATAGGAGCAGGATTTGAGTCTCATGCAGGGAAGTAAGTTTTTCCTTTAACAGCATCAGAAACGAATCACCAGGAAAGTGAAGCATCACGTTTTCATATTTTAGATGAAGAAGCACAAAGCAGAGGGAACAAACATCCTGTGATAAGAAAGGAAAATTCAGGGGGTGGGCACGCATGCCTTTGGTGACGTCCTGAACACTGCCACGTCCCCCAGGAGCTCACCACCATCCCCAGCCTCACCTTGAGGAGCCCCCCGTTCGCAGGAAGAGGCAGGAACCAAACTCGGATCAGATAAACGAAGGACAAACACAACGAGTTTGGGGCTGCTACAGTACATAGGGCTGCTACCTACGTATAGTCTGTCCTTTGGAAAAAAATCAGTGTAACCCATCGTATTTAAAAAGATGTTTTGCTTTGTATTCATCTCTGCTCTCTCCTGCTTCCTAATACCTGCAGCATAGAAGGACCTGACCCTACGTTTGTGTTATCTCCATCCCTGATTGCTCCTGCCTGCTCTCGCTGCGCAGAGCTCAGTCCACAGGTGGATTTCCGCAGGATCAGTCCCAGCATCAAACTGGCCGAGGTGGATTTAAACCCACAGACCACACTCTTGCAAACCTGCTATTTTTTCCAATGTGGATGGGTATATGCAAGCGTCCCAAGGGCGAGCTCCAACAGACATCAGTCTTCAGCATCATTAAGGCTCTCTAATGAGATGCAATCACATGCAGTTTTGCTAGGCAGAAATAATTCAGCCAAAAAGCGTTTGCAAGCTCTGAACGTGGGTTTGTCCTACGGCATCAGCTTCTCAGCCTCTGGATTTCCATTTGTGGCCATCAGTGACTCCAGGAAGCAACTCAGCGGTGCTGTCACAGCGATGGAGATACCTACCTGCCCGAGCTCAGTAACTCGCACCACACTGCAATGGCATTAAGCGTGTGTCGTTAGCCAGGAGAGCGGGTGGAAATGGCCCCGGGAAAGGAGAGGGGCAGAGCCCTCAGCGCATCCTCAGCACCACGATGGGCAACATGACTCCTGCAAGCTTGGAGCAACACGGCAGGTCCCCCCGCTTTGCTGTTTCTCTAATTGCAGGCAGAGAAGTGTCAGGGTCCTGTTCCCCCACATTCCTGCTGTGCTCCCATCCTACATCCCCCCAGCCTGACAAGGACCACCCAGCTCCTCCTCACCTGAGCCACAGACCCCGCGGGGCTGTGTGGAGGGGCACGGGGAGATGCAAGACTGGACCGCAGATTTTCAGGGCGCTTCGCACCGTGTTTTCACCTCGTTCTCTGGAAACAACTCAGCTCCTCTCCCTCCACCCCCGGCCGAAAAGTCCTGTTGGCAGCCACCCATGGCCACAAAGCCCACGGGCAGACCCTGCCCTGATGCCTTCGTACCCAGCTTCAAGCTGAAGCCTCCAGCCAGTTAAAACTAACCCGTGCCCCGATCTGGCACGTTGGCTTCTTTTATTACGCTGATGCATTGCGATAAGAGGATGAAACCACAAGGGCAAGTACTGAGATAGCAGCCGTGACCTGCCCGGCCCAGCAAAGCTCATTATCTGCTCCAAAGGTCCCTCTCCGCAGGCAGCCCGCACCCAGCGGGCACAGAAATACCCATTTTGGCACAGCTCGCTGGCACTGAGGATGGAAATTGCCGGCTGTCCCTGGCTCAGGGGGTTAAGCACTTTAAAACGATGCACTAGGAGATCACCTGTAATCATCCTACTGCAATTAAACACAGTTTGTAAGGTATAATGGTAAATTAGGGGAAAAGGAGGTAATTACAGAGGAGCCACGCGAAGGCAGCCTTCCAGCACATCACCAGGCAGCTGGGAGCCGTGGGATGGGGAGGAGAAATTGCTCGATCAGTCGAAGGGAATCAACGTCCTAAATAAAAATCACAGCAGATCAGACCTCGGGTCTTCCCATCCCAAGGCTGCCGAGCTCTGCAGAGGATCCATGCAGCATCCCAAAGGGAAATCTGCACCGACAGGCTTCATTTACAGCCATATAAAAAAAAAAAATCCAAGCAACGGAGAAGCAGCCATTGGCGTTGCAGACTTTCTCCACCAAGCGTGGGGAGGTTTTGGGAAGATAACCGGGATGGTCCTCGCACGGCCCCAGACCCCGCCAGAGGCAGCGGTATCTCCACGCAGCAGGTCGGGACGATGCTTGTTCCTGGCAGCATCCCACAACTTGTGTCCATGTGGATTTAGGGGCCGGCTGGGGTATGTACAGGGTTTAATCCCTGTTTTCAAAATACTGTCGGGCCACCTTTCTGCAGCCTCTTCCTCTGTAATTCAGACGCTGGCCCAAGCGCCCGGCCTGATCCAAACCACCGCACTCACAAAGCATCCGGATCAACCCAGGCAAGCGTCATGTTTGCTCGTTGGGAAGAGAAGCGATGCCGAGGGTGGCAACAGGAGAACATCCTGCAAGAAAGATCCCCCAAGCCCAGCTCCCCAGCTGCCAGCAGCAGCCAAGCAAATTAAAGTTACTAATTTGGTTTTATACCTCCTACAGCCAGACAGCGCAGAGTTTCACAGGGATGCTCGCCAGAGTTGAGCATAGCACTGAACAGGGCTCAGGGTGTATTTTTCCACCACCGTCTCTGTCGACAAAGCTCATTCCTGAGCCAAAACGTGCCCCAGACCCCAGTGCAGAGCAGGGGCAGCACGGCAGCACCAGCCCACGAGTTCCCTGGGGCTGCAGGGAAGCAGGGGCGAGTAGCTCAGACACGAGCATCTCCCCTGGGGAGGTAGATATCGAAGGGAAATGAATCCCAGCCCTTATCTTGGGCTCGGCTGTCTGGTTTTCCTCAGCCCCCATGACTGCTCGCGTAGTCCACGAGGAGCCAAGGTCTCAGCCCCAGACGTCTCAGCCCCATCTTGGCTCCATCCAGGCTCACTGCCCGGCAGCGAGCCCCAGCCCCTTCGGCAGCTCAAACAAAACCCCGCCTCGGCCGAGACTGTTCTGGCCGTCCCCACCTTTGCCAATGACAAACCAAGACGGACAGCAGTTGCGTTACGGCGTTTGCTCGCACGGCACCGGCTCGAGCAAGGATTCACGATGACCCTTCCCCAAGACAAAGAAACAGGCGCAGTCTGACATCCTCCGAGGCCGCAGCAGTAATTAAACCGCCGCTGGCTGCTGCCTTCCACCGAAAGCCGTGACGCAACTTACTTCTGGTTACAGCTGCAAAAGCCCAGAGAGCTGCACCTTCCCCTTGGGACACACCGTCCTCTTCCAACGAAACCTCTCGTGGCACGCTGTCCCCGTCCCCTTGAGACGCAGGATGGAGCCCCTGGATGCACAGCACCGGAGCTGGCACGCCAGCATGGCACTGCTGCTCAGTGTCGGGGGGGGACACACACTGGTGAGGCCAGCCCACCACTCGCAGAGGAAACAAATCCGGAAGGAAACCGTTCATGAGGCTCCTCCGGGACCGGTCAGCCAGGTTCCCTGCTCCGGGCTGGGATGGCTTCACCACCGCATTCGGTGCCATCCATCACCGAGGTGCTTTTTCCAACTGGCTGAGCACCACCAGCTCCCAGGGCTGTTTGGTGCCGCTGCGGAGCAAGAAAATGTGGCCGGGAAAATGGTCCTGGAGGAGAGCGGAGTGAAGGCAAGCGGGAGACAGGGTTGGAAAGGGGGACGTCTTGCCAGGTGTAGGTTTGGGAGCTGACAGTGAGATCCCGAGCAGCGAGTGGCCGTGTGGGGAAGGGAGGAAGAAGAGCGATGTTTGCTGAGCACAACAGCCGGAGCAGGAGGCAGCACGACAGTGGGATGCTCTCCGCATGCCTTCCCCCACGAAGAGCCGGGACTGGCGGCAGGAAAGGCCCCAGAGCCGCTGCTTCAAAGCCCAGATCCTCCCACCAGCAACCCCAGCGCAGGATTTGCAGCACCCCACGCCCGGTTGCTCAGGATCAGGCCCGCAGGTGACACCAGCGTGCTCCCAGCAGCACAAGAGGCACAAGAAATACCCACTCCAGGATTTTCCGAAACAGATCAGGCTCTGTGGTCCCTGGGATGGGGCTTTCGCAGGCGCAGCGCCCAGCACCCCGGTTTCTGATCACTCCTCTCCAAATGGGTGAAACAAGTCAAGCTGTCACCCATTGCTGCTTGCACCCTGAATGGCAGCACCGAGCTTGCACCAGCTCCGGGCTGGTGGGTAGCTGGGGATCCTGGGGTGCTCTGCAAAGCTCCCATTAATGCAGGGAGGGCTGGCAGACACCCGTGCACAGCCCAGGGCAGGATTTAACCCTTGGGCTCTTCAGTGTCAGCTGCCATGCACCGTTAGCAGGCATCTGCTCAGCACCATGGGCATCCCGGCAAGGGAGAGCAAGTAATTGCAAAGAGGGATCTCCCCACTGCCCTCCGACTGGTTTTCTTGGGATGTTTGCAAGCAAGGATTGCAAATCCGCTCTCTGCAGAGCGGCACGGGAGGCTCAGGCACTGCTGCTGCTGCAGGGACCCAGCAGCCGCCAGATTTCCAACAGCCACGGTGCTGCTTTGGTGCGGGGTGCAAGCAAAACAGGGAGCAGTTTCCCGTCTCTGCACGAGTCGCCCTACATCTCAGCCATTGCAACTGCAAAAGCTTTTTGAAATGCAGCTGCTGGCAAGCCCTGACGCGGCACCAGCGCCACGGGGGTCCATCCTCACTGATGGGGACCCCACGGAGGGCACCAAGAGCCGGGAGACTCCCAAGGGACCCCCAATCCCAAGGGTTTGTCTCTTCTCAGGGAAGGATCCAGCCCAGACAGAAGAGGCGGAGGTGCAGCTCAATGTGCCCTTTCCTTGCATGAGATGAAGGGTGGGAGATGCTGTGCACAGGGACACGCAGCTCTCCCTGCTGTCACTACCCCAACCACACCAGCGGTGCCCTGGGACACCCATCCATGCTCCAGCCATGCCCAAAGCAGCACCAAGAGCGATGCTGCAGCACCTCGACCCGCTGGGGCAGCCAAGGAGGACTGGCTGCAGCAGGAGATGGCGTGACAAGGTCCCAGGACAAGCTCTGACCCAGGGAAGGAGATAAATCCCTTCGTGCCCCCACTCTGCTGAGTCCTGACCTTGGACAGGTTTGGCTCACTGGTCTGCACCGCGCTGGGATGAATCCCAGCCCCGCTCCCCTCGTGTGCCACTGACCCTGTTGCAACGGCTCAGCCAGTGCTCAGGATCTGGGCTGAAAGCACCCGCAAGCTGCTCACTCTCATCATCCCCCTGCCTCCTCCTGTTTTGGGAGAAGCCGGGGGCCGAAGGGCCCAGGAGCTGCCTGCTGTCCTGCCAGCACCCACCTTACCTCAAAGAGGGGCTGGGAGCACCCCCAGGGAGCCTGGACCTTCTGCTTCACCGCTCATATGCATCGCTGCTTCCCACCTCCATCAGTGGGCTGCGTCACGTTGTCCCCAACAGCAACAGATTTTGCAAACCGCACAGGAAAAAGGTAGGTAGCCGTTTTCGGCGGCAGCGATCCTCCCTCTGCAGGGGGCCGAGGAGCAAAGGGATGGCACCCAAGGGATGACACCGGAGGGACGCAAGCAGCTGCCTCGGACCAGTCCTGGCACAGATTAAGGTGAAGGCAGGGGACACTAACCCGGCCGAAACTCCAGCATCCCAGGTCATCACTCATTCATTTCATTAATCCCCCCTTCAAAGGTGAAAACAATTGCAGTCACCGAGCAGGAGCAACGCCTCAAAATCCAGCTTATAAAACCCTTACGGAGCGGTGGGTAAATTTAGTTACAGCTGAACCTGATCTGGGTTGTAAGCAAGACACAGCCGCAAATCCACGTTACGCTGGCGCAGGGACACAGGCCATCCTCGCAAAGGTCAGCGGGTAAGAGGCTCCTTCATGAACATACTGCAAAGGAGAGCGCAGCCCCCAGTTTGCAGGATGAAAGCAAAAGAAAAGCAATTCCCGAGTGAGCTATATGGCTGGGGTGTCGAGGCTATGCACACCTAAAGATACAGCCCTCATATAGATATCCCCATCATCAGCTGCAGAGTTCACCCGCCCCACAGCTTCTCTGCAGCACGAGGAAGACCAAGTCACACCCCATATGCCCGCATCCCCCCCCCGAGCCATCGCCGCCGCGACGCAGCTGCTGCGTTTCAGCAGTGCCTGGATGCACGTGGGGTTCGGGCAGCGCTGACGTTTTCTCCAGTCCCACACAACGGGGCTGCTCCTACCCCCAGCCCAGCCAGGCAGGGAGGGGGCACGGCGGTGCCGTGCATGCAGGGTTTCGGGGAGCTACCCGCTAACACCCCAGAGCGGGGTCCATCACGAGGGCAGTCGGCTGCTTTCAGTGCCTCCCAGAGAAAAAGGCAATTTCTCTCTCCCATCCTACCCTGCCTGCACAAACTTTATCTGCTGCCCTCCTCAAAGGTCTCCCCACGACCAACCCTCCAGCGAGCAGGAGGAGAGGGACCGGCAGAGGATGCTGTGCCCATCCCCACGCAGCATCCCACCCCACCGGGAGACTGGCTTTAATCCTCCAGCACCCCAGCTGCTGCTTCCCCGCATACAGAGGAGATGGCGGGGTACAGGAGGCGGCACAACGTGTCCCAGCCTTTGCACAGGGCCCGAGCTGGATGGAGCCCCAAAGTCCAACCGCCAGCGTGGCAGCCCAGAGGCCGTACCGCTTCTCAGCATCATCGCGGCACAGAGTCAGGGTTGGAGAGCAGCGGCCAAGATGCTCTCCCGCTCCGCAAGCAAGCTTGTTTGAAAAGAATGAAGATGAAGGCCAGGCTAAGAGGCAGAACTGCTTAGTCACCCCTGAACGTCCCAGCCGGTGCTTACCCCTCATCGTCTTGCAATTCTGGCAGATCACCAGCAACTACAGATAAAAGCAAGCTCCATCTCCAAATCTGCGGTACGGGTGCAAGGTCCCAGGGAAGCCCAGCGTTAGCTGCAACCGGGTGGCAGGAGGGATGGAGGTGGCTTCTCCTCCTCTTCGTGGCTGGAACAAGTTGTTGTAGCGGGTCCTAATCCAGCATTGGACGGTGGAGCTGTAAATCACCATCGAGACAAGGAGGCACAGCCAAGGTGGCCAAAAGAGTGTGTTTTCATGGAAAAACACCACCAAGGCTCCTGCAAATTCCCATGGAGGAAGAGGCAAGGTGCCATCAAGACCCTGCTGGGGAGCAGGAGGTGAGATGTGGTGCCACCAGCCCCGTGGTCTGTCCCCGCACCCAGCAGCTGCTGCCGCGATGGGCAAATTTAGCACCTTTCACACATTTGTCATGGCAAATATACCAGATTTCACAGCTTGTTGCAGGCTCATAGGAATGTCGTTAACAGCCCGCAGATTATTTACGCAGCTCAAAACGATCACCCGAGGTCACCCGCGTCCTGCCAAGGCGGTGGTTTCACACACCCACGGGCATCTCTGCAGAGTGGCAGCACTCCTGGTTCCTCAGCAGGAGCAAACAGTCAATATTAGACACAAAGAACACAGAGACGAAGTTAATTAGCTTGAAAGCGTAAACGATTGCATCAGGCTGTGCCAGATTTCTGCCCCACAGTCCGAACCACAGGGGATGACAACCTCTCGGGGAAGTCCTAAGCAAGGCTGAGCATTTCACCACCTCCAACACGATGCTGATGGATGCTGAGGGAACGCACTCAAACCTGCAGTCCCACCTGCCCCGAGCATCCTAGAGGAACAGCCCTGCGAATCTAACCTTTGGGGAGGAAAAAACCTACCAGGGAAGCGCCCGCTGTTCTGGCAGCGACATCTCCTGCTCCTCAACCAGACTCTTCCTTTGCCTGCATGGGACAAGGACCACTTCATCGCCCAGGAGTGACACGAGAGAAGGCAACCGCCAGATGCGTTCAATCATCTCTTTTTCAACAGTGAATTATACAGCAAGAGCCATCACTTCATTCATCAGGGGAAAGAGCGCCTTGCCATTTTGCATGCGTCTGGTGCCTCGGAGATAAGTGCTCCCTTCCTTCCTGGAGTCATCAAAACCCTGGGACACATCTGCGCTGCTGCTTACTGCAAAACAGCCCCCCAAGGGAAGGGCGATTTCTGATCCTCTTTTTAGCTCTGAACACTTTCACACCGTGTCAGCGCTCCAGGCGCATGGCATGGCATAAAAATTGGCAGTTTGGATTCAGAGCGGTGAGATACGCAGAGCATTTGCACTGAGAGGGGGTTAATTTCTCCTTCCCCGCCACCAAAACACGCTGAGCAGAAAGCAAAAGGGAAAATACAAGGATGGAGCCAGCCTGAATCCCAAATCACCTCGCACAAACAGTCGGATCGCAACGAGACATGGTTTTGAGTGTAGTCATCTGCCACGACAGCGATGGTACCAACAGCCATGCCAGTGGCCCAAGGCCAGGCTGGCTGGACACCACCAGAAGCAACAGCACAGATCAACACAGACTACTTAAATAACAGCAAATCTGTCCCAAAACCTTGGAGTGACCCTCAGCCGGCTCACGAGCATCCCGGCTGTCTGAAGCGGGAGGATGCAGGCACACCGAGAGCTGCTTCTCCCTGGGGCAGCGCTGGTGGCAAGAGGAGAGCCTGAACGAAGGTGCTGGGCTGAGCCTCACCAGGTCACGACACCACAAAAAAATAAGGTGGCATTGCCTAAAAACCTGTGAGGACAGTAGGTGTGAGTTTGACACCGAAAATCATCCCACTCCCTATTGCTTTTCTTTCCGTACTTCTAAGTGTTACGTTGGAAGCAGCTTTACATCCAGGCAAAATGGATGCTACAGAAATGCATGGACATGGAAAAGCTCATCAGTGCCTCAACTGGGAGTGGCAAGACACGAGAGCAGAGCAGGCTCCAGCCCACCTCTTGGTGACCCGCAGCATGCACTGCACACTGCCAATGTCAGCGTCTCAGCCAGACCCCCAACGCTCACCCAAGGTGCTCCCAAAACCGCTGATGGTCCTGTTCCAGGCGGCACCTTGTGCCCCAGCAGTGCCTGTTTCTCTCTGGGGACTGGGGACTCCCGGAGAGTCAAACAGAAACGTCCAAGACTGAGACATCCAAGACGGAGACGTCCACACTTGGGTGGGAGTCCGATCTGGTCTCATGGTTGTGTCTCTGGGAGTTTTATTACCTTATTGCGTTATTTTGGGCTGTCTGCTTAAATGCCACAAAGACACCAGTGTTCTCCCCCATGAGGCAGGCTCAGCACTGCTTAACCAACCAAACACACCTTGCCCAGGGTGTAGCTCCTCAAAGAGGACCTCACCCCGGGTCCAAAGCAGCAGAGGCAGTCCGGGGCCAGCACTAGCATGACGGCCAGACTCTTGCCTGCAGCAAGCGCCATTACAGACGTGTAATCCACCCCATGCAATAAAGAGAGGATTAGTGTGAAACAGTGGCAAATCTGCCAGCCCGGCTGTGTTAGCAGGCTCTAATCCTGTACCCACACAGCCTTTACGTAGGCTACTGAATCCATCATCATCGCGTACTCGGCACGATAAAAAAATTTTCATCGTGGCTCTGAGAAGCAGAATAAGCCAACGCCGCCCACGGGTTACAGACCAAAGCAATGCCAGCCAGGAGCTGTGGCCCAGGAAAGAATCAGGGTCTGGTTTCCAAAGCATCACTCCCTGGTGGCAAAACAACTAAGGTATTTGCTGGATGCTTCGGTGTGCCAGCAGTACTGCCCTCTTCCACCCCAAACCTCACCGAGCAGCGCGCGGCAGCCTCCGCTGGCTGTGCCGAGGACGTGCTGGGACCAGTACAGAAGACGCACGGGGAGCTGAGACTTCGAGCTGGGTCCTCCTGCTGCAGAGTGGCTGGCCCCGAATCATGCCCTTGCAGGGTTTCGCTGCTCTCCTTCGGCAATGCTCATGTCTTCAGCTTTTCCTTTTGATGCTCTTACCCGCCCGGCCAGCAGCAGGGCCTCTGCACTGCCACGTGTGCCAAAAATCACCTCCCTGGGAAGATCCCGGCATCGGCTTTTCCCCCGCAGGGAGATACCTCCAGGCGGCTGCTGCAGTTCCTTCCTCTTCTCTTGCCCAAACCACCAAAAACCACCGCAGCAGTGCGGGGACCCTCGCAGGAGTCTGCAAAGCAGAAGAGCCAACATCACGAGAGCGGCCGGTCTCCACTTTTAGCACACCCGGAGGCCTGATCCTGGCTCCAGTGGGCTCAGAGAGCTCTGTCCTGCAAACAGCTCTCACAAAGAGAGATTTAATGAGGCTCTCACTGGCTTCTTCTTTTCTCGTCTGCCCGATGGAGCGAACTCCAGGCTGGAAGAGCATCTGTCCCCAACCGCATGGCGAGCGGCTGCGGTGGCAGCGAGCAGCTGGCGTTGCCCGTGGGCACCTCAGACCCTGGCATTTGGAGGGAGCTGCTTTGGTTTGTACCTCAGTTTCAGCCTCGTGCGATGCCTTTGCAAACGGCTCTGCTGTACGAGAGGTGCTGCAGGAGCAGTGGTTCCCGTTAGCAGCTCGTCTGGCGGCAGCACCCCTCTATCCCACTCGTCTCCTGGTATCATAACTTCTCCCTGGGTAAATCCACAGGAGAGCAGTGCTGCCATTTCAGTGTCTTCTCCTTCAACAGATGCTGGAGGAACGAGCTGGAGAGAGGCATCTCGGTGCATCAGCCCGGGCAAGAGGTGAACGCAATACCAGGGGCAGAACCCCAGAAGCGATTAACCCAGCGACGCTTTGCTATTATTTGCCCTCCCCGTGTCCCCATCCTGCCCCAAGGTGCCAATAACCACCAGACACGTGGCAGCTGCCTGTGCGTTGCGGGCAGCTGCCAGAGGATCACACGAGGTACAGGCAGGGCTCACCTGGTTACAGCGCTGCGTTTAACATCAGAAGCAATGCCCGGCTGGGCTGTCTCACGGTTCAGCAGAGCTGCTGATTAACATCAGGCATTGCTGACAGCGCAATCCCCGTCTCCGACATGCTAAGCCCACCGACATGCAGCCCTGCTGACCCAGCAGCCGCCTGGGCAGAAACGCTCAAAACTCTCCTCTGAAGCTACAATAGAAAAGTTATCACTCTCAGCCAAAAAAACAGGAGGGCAGAGCTGCGAGAGGCATCCTCAGGTGCTGGTGACAGACATGTCCCCCATCTTCTTGCATGAGGCTCCAAGGGGAGCCCCAGGACAGAGTCTGAAACCTTCTGAGGGTCAGATGAACACAATGAGGAGGAGGAGGAGGAGGAGAGGTGAGAAGCCCCAAGGCACAGTGAGGATAAAGCAAGTTGTCTGCAGGAGCACCAGCCAAAAGCCCCAGCCGGCACGGAGGCCCCATGGACACACGTGAGGTCTGAGCACCCACACGTGTGATACAATCTGGCTGGAAGGCCTCAGCAGCCTTAGGGAATGATGATGAGGGGAGCCAGAGGAAGGCACTGCCTGTCCGGACAGATCTGATCAGAGATACTCTCACACCTCTAAATTAAAAAGCAATAAAGGATGCTCCAGAGGAAGTTGCCGCAGCTCTGAGCACAGGGGCTGGGCTCTGCATCTCCGCTCCCCTGGACCCCAGCCCCACTCTGGCAGCTGTGCAGGCAGGGACGGACCCCAGGGTGTCACCCGTCACCCTCCACCACCTCCCCCAGGTAACAGCAAAGCACCCACCAGTTAGTTATTCATCAGCACGGCGCATCCACAGCAAAAACGCCCAGGACACACGGAGCCCTCGCTGCAGCCTTCTCATCCGACGAGGATTAGGGTTGGGTTAGAGATTTAATCCCAAAGCCAGGGGTTTTCTGGGTCGGTGACATGGTTTTCAATGCGCTGATTAGCACGCGTGTCATTAGTGCAGCACAGATAATTAACACAGGCTGTGTTACATGCAGGAACAAGCTCCTCCTGCGTGATCACCATTGCAATAGTCACAGGGAAGAGAAACCCTGCCCCACTGGCTGCAGGGTTTTGCTCTCATTTTAGGCAGCAGAGCATCTGCTTGGGGCTGGTGAGAGCAGCTGGGGGCAATCCCTGCCACTAAGGAAGCAAATCCAGGGGTTGAAGCTGGAGCTTGCTCACTGCAGTGCCTGAATTAACCCCTGCGGTACAAGGATGCACAGGGCAGAGAGCTCCTCCAGCCCCACTGGCTGTACTGGGATGAACTGGGAGAAGCCCAGCAGGCTGCTGTTCCCTCCCTGCTCAGCATCTCTGCCCCAGCTGCCGGGAGCACTGTGCAGGCAGAGAGGAGGTCGGGTCTGTCTTCCTGCCTGTGTCATGACGGGTTCAGGGACCCCGAGGGACAGCATCGCACGCTCACCCGCGCTGGTAGCCGGCTCTGCGCCGGGACCCAGCCAGGTTTGCACCTGCAGCATCACCCTGACCATCACCCCAGCGTCTGAGCCCCGGGGAGGAGATCCCAGGGACTCTGTTCCCTACCAGCTTTAAGCAGTTTTGCAAGCAGACAGACACATAGGGTGGTTAACCTATCACTAAAATAATCCATTAGAAATTACACACCGGGCTGGAGACTGCTCTGGTGAACCTGACACCGCTCAGAGCACGCGCTCAACATCAGCCCGGTTTAATATGGAAACAATTTTAGGAGTACGGATTAATCACGGCAGCATCCCCATGGGGGCAGAGGAGGCTCAGCGCTTCACGAAAACAGCAGTGAGGTTGGGACACGGGAAGGCAGAGGAGCGGCTCTGGGGAAGCGCATCTTTTGCCCAGGCAGCTTGTTCCAGCACAGGCACCCAGGAGGTCCCCAAATAAACGGACCGAGCAGCTGTAACCCCCCCGGCTCCAGCACTCAGACCCTCTGCAAACCCACCCCCTCCGCAAACCCACCCACGGTGCCCACCGGCGGATGCCTCCACTGGGCAGGTGCCACTCAAAGTCTCCAGGAGCCGAGCGTGGCCACGGGGAGAGGTCAGCTGCTCCTCGAGCCACCGGCGCGTGGCACAAAGCCACCCCGTAACTGCTGCTGAGCTGGAGCATGGCCCTGGAGGGCTCCGACAGAGAGAAACGCTGCCAGGGCTGGAGGATGCAGCCTCTGGAATGCTGCTGGACATCCCAGAGAGGCTTAAACAAAGAGCCCACGGCCACCTTCCCCAGGGGAGAAGCAGCACATATTGTTACCAATCACACTTCTGGTTCAAGCACTGCGTTTCACATACTTAAAAGCCCTCCCTGCAGGTTCAGAGGGTTGAAGGATGCTCTTTGCTGATGTCTTGGGGTGCTGGTGCTCCAGACAGGTCTGTTCCGGTGGGAAAGGAAAACCCAGGTGGGGAAGTCAGTCTGCCTCGAAGCAGGTGCCAGCATTCTCCGCGTGATGGGCTTGGGCGGCCACTGGCACAGTGGCCTCTCATAAGGGCAGGCATGGAGTCCTTCGGGTCCCTGGGAGCCTGCGCAGGGCTCCCTGCTCACAAAATCTTGCCTGCTCAGCATCTCCCACCCAGCACCGCACCCCTGCCCCAGCTGCCTCTCTCACCCCTCCTTGCCCGGGGCCCAGCAGAGCCTTCCTCCACCTCTGCTTCTCATAAACCTCGAGGACAAACGCAAACTAACCCAGGAGCAACACGTGGCCAAGCCCAAGCCCTGCTGCTCTCCATGCTCACGTCCCTTAGGGAAGCACAAAGTAAGCCAAAAAGAAGAGCGCAGCTATTGCACGCTCACACGCAGTTCGGCCGCCTCCAAGCTTCGCCATAGCAAACCCCATTCCCATTAAAAACCTATTTCTAGCACCACCCACAGCCCTGTGAGCTCTTCCTGACGCCCAAACTGGCTTCCTCAGCCTGTCCGCACGGCCCTCCTGCCTGCTGTCTGCTGCTAAATTATGAGACGGGAGCTTTCTCTGCTCCTTGGACAAGTCTACGCAATTCAGCACAGCGCTCTTCGTCTCTGTTCCTCTAATTATCCCTTTAATTTGTTGCTTCTTATTTTCACATACCTCCCACTCCTCCCCCACGGCAGATTGCAACTTGCTTTTCTGCGCCTCCTCCCCGTCGCTCCTCACAGCCCCGCTGACACGGGGTGTCTTGGTCCCGGCAAGGCTGAACTCCGCCACAAGTCTCACCCGGTGTGGTGTTATGTGAAATTTCCAAGTACGGGTGGGAGCAGAGCGAACGGGTAGCTCGCAGAGGTCTGGGCTTAAATTTAAGCCCTGCAACAGTCAGTCCTTCAACGTTTTACATCCTCACCTGTAACACAAAGGTCCAGCACGTCCCGCTCTGCCTCTGCCCAAACCTTTCTCCGTCATCCCGAGCATCACTCACCCAGGGGCAGCCTGAGCTGCCTTCTCCTCCCGATCTCCGGAGGAGAAGCACCCCGAGTTGGCCGAGGCAGGCACCCAGAGCACGCAGCGAGGAGGTCACCTTCGCAGCGAAGCTCTTTCATTTACATATATATTTATTTATTTCTACTTGCTTGCTGCCGCTCCCCACGACTCCAGGGACATTTACATAATCGGATCACAGGCGGTTGGACGGAAAGCACAAGCGCTGGCCCTGGAGCATCCATCCCTTCCCGCTGCAGGCAGCAAAGCCCAGCCCTGCCCTGTCCCTTGCCTGCCGGCCGGGGCACGCTGGCCGCACAGGTCCCAGCCAGGAGCGGGACTCAAGCGCAGAGCCCGGGGCTGCTCCTGTGAGCTTGGCACTGCTCGGGAAGAGGGCAGAGGCAGAGACAGCTCCCATGGGTTTGTCATAAGCCGGCGGCTCATGGGTCCAAACCCCCCCTAAACTGCTCAGGGGTGCAACCAAAAAAAGAAGTGAATGCAGCGCGATCTCGGCAACGAACAAGCAGCACTGCGTGTCGTCATCCCCAGCCGTCGACGTGAGCCACGGCATCTCCTGCAAAAGCAGATCTCTGCTGCACAGGCAGAGGCGATGCCCCGGGAGGCAGGATTCGGCTGTGCCGGGTGGAGCGGATCAGTGAGGTTTGGTGCTGGGGCCGGGGCAGAGCACGGACGTGGAGCATACACATGCTGGCACCAGCTCGTCGCTGCTGGCTGGGACCTCTCTGGGGAAAAGCTGGCAAGCAAGGGTGGTTTAATTTCTCCTGCGAGGAACTACCAGCCCATCAAAAGCATCCTGTGCTCCCATGGGATGTGTGGCCCTGAGAAGCCTGTGGGGATCGAGGTGGGCTGGAGCAGGGTGTATTTTCCCCTCCTGCCAAGAGATGGCTTGACTCCATGTGCTTCCCTGTAGCGATGTTTCATGTTTCAATACAGAAGATTTCAGGACCTTTGCATTGTGCAGAGCCACCCCAGACCCCATGAGAGACTCCCAGGGCAGGGTCCATGCAGCAGCTCGCAGAAGGCATCACCCCGTGCTAAAAAGATAAATCAAGGCGCAAAAAGGGATCCGTGCAGGAAAAGGTGACAGCGTAGCTGGGAGCACCAGCCCACCATGACAGGGTGGTTAGGCTGTCAGTCCCCCTCCCTCCTGACCCCCACGACCCTGCCCTGCTCGCCCTCCTCCTGCCTTGCTAATCCATCCCCCCAAAGCATCGTTGCTTCCTGGGGGTCAGCGTCCCCCTGCCCACAGCTTCGTCACCTCCTCCCAAAATGACAGGCTCATCAGCAAGCTGGCAGAGCCACAACCACCCCTGCCCCGGAGCTGCCACTCTGCTCCCGTCCTGCTTCTTCCACATTACAGCCTTTCCGCTTCGGACATCACCTCGAGACACTCAGCCACGAGCTGAAGTACAAAACGATGCTGTTAAAAACGGATCTCTAACATCCACCTGAAGACACATGCCTCGCTCCCTCCCTGGCCCCTCTTACCCGCTCAGTGTTTTGGACAAACCACATTTCTGCTGGTTTTTCCCTGCACAAGAGTTTTTCTGCTATTTCCCACCATCCAGACAGCCTCGCTCAAGCTTTTATCACATCGCAACCACCGCAACCTCCTCCTCTCTAGGCTGGACACAGCAAATACCGCTCTGCTCATCCCTTCCCAAAAGGCTGCCAGAGAAATCCTCTCCCCAGCAATTCCCTGCTCACATCCCATCGCCGGTCTGCCTCCTAACAGCAAACCTCGGCAGCGCCCGGGGCTCCGCTGTCACCTCCCGCTGCTCGCGACACGCTGCCATCCCCGCTCCGAAAACTTCGACAAACTCTCTGCGGGGAGAGCGCTGCACAGGCAGCCCCAAAGCTGCTCCAAAACACAAGACACCGTCTCAGGAAGCCCTTTCCCCCCACGGCTACAAAATCCTGCGAGTGGGGACGGGGAGGATGCTGCGAGCACGGGGCTCCTGAGTGCCCTCTGGCTCCTGCTGTGGATTATGATTATTTTTTAAAAGCCCACATAAAACAACACACAACCTCCTTTTGCTCAGGGCTGGGACAGCATGGCGACTGCACTGCTCCACTCACAATTCCCCGAGCTCTGCCTTCATCTATTATTCCAGGTCTGTTAGGCTCTTGGGTCGATTTATTTTTTTGCTTTAAATATTTTATTTAGTTTTGCTCTCTCTTCCCCTCCCCAGAGCTCCCCAGGGAAAATAGCCCTTCCTGGGGAGCCCCGTCTCACTGCGATGGAGGCAGATCCATATCCCAAACAGAAGCTGTCCAAAAAATAATCAGAAAGCACCGTCATGCTGCACAAGGCAGGGAGCAGCATCGGTGCCGGCACACACTTCACGACCTCCAACCAACCGGTCTGGGAGAGCCCAGCCGGCACGAGACAGCTCTCAGACCCCGAGGGGGTTAAATCCCCCGGTCGTGTAAAACGAGCGCAGCTTCACGGAAGTCAATGAGGACGCAAGTGATGTGGGGACGTGGGTCTGAATCTGCAGTGGGCAACGGGCTCCGAATTGCTGTGCCAGCCAGAAAGCCACCCCCCAGGAAGAGGAGAAAGCCCCTTTGCACTCCAAACCTCCACGTTACCCAGCTTTACATCCAAAATGCCCTGCTTGGGAGCAGCCTCCCCAGAAAGCACGCTGTAAGGATGGAGCAGACCTGTGTCTCGGGGGTTACACACGCCCGTGCCTGCTTCCCAGGCTGCGCCTTCCCAACTTCCCATCCCCTCGCCGCGGCACCGAGCCGGCACTGAGCCCCCGGCCGTGCTCAAGCCCCGCGCCAATGCACAGCTCTTGCAGAAAGCCGGTGCACAGGGAGAAAACGGGGCCGTGCCGGAGGGACGAAGGACGACGGAGGAAGAGGAGGAGAAAAACGCTTCTCCCTCTGCCTCCTCGCAAACGCGGCGGCTCGGCCAGCAGCACTTACGTTGATCATAGCATTGGAGGTGATGCGGAAGAGCGTGGCTCGTTCGTTCACCGCCTTGATCTTCTCGCCGCTCTCGGCCGGCAGCTTCAGGTTCTCCAGCTCGCTGAGCGAGCGCTGCAGGGCCGCCCCGTGCTTCGCGATCAGGTCATTGCAAGTGCTCAGATCCTCCAGCTTACTCGAGAGGGTTTTCAACGTGCCATGCAGCTCGCTCTTGTCTGACTGCGAGGCGGGCTCCTCATCGCCCGAGTCATCTGCAAAGGGAGGGATGGAGAAAAAACAGTTTCCATGGTTACCCCCGGACCGTACTAACCCGCCATCACCGCGGGCAGGGGGACCTCCTGCCTCCTCCCGTGCGCAGGCAGCTCTGCCGGGGCTGGGGTTGTTGTCACCGCGTCCCCTGGGAGCAGACGGTGGTGCGGAGGAGCAATGCGGGACATCACCCAGAGCCCCAAGGAGGCATCCGAAGGGCTCCTGTGGCTGTCACCAGGATTTGGTTCAGGGCTGCTAAGGCCGAGCGATGGGGGGTGGCACGGGGGGCGGTGTGCTGGTGCCACCGGGGAAGGGCCCCGCGCCAAACCTCCCCTTTCCACGCACAGCCACGGGAGCCAGGCACAGTGTCAATGCGCCCTGCACCGGGAGCGAACCTCGCGGGGGCTCTGCAAGGTCTGCTTTGGGCAGGATAAACTATTTCACCCAAGGGAAAGGTCACAAAGACGCAGGGGAGAGTAACAGCCTTTACCCAAAACCATCATCGTGCCTTCAGAGGGCAGAAAACTCCACGATCAGCATCTCAGGTACAGCAGAAATGGTTATTCCCGCAACTCCAGAACACTTGGGTGACTTAAAACCAGAAAACCAACCCCAAACCGAGCAGCGAGTATAAAGCAGCATTTCTTCAGACCATCCCACCGCTCCCCCAGGGAAGGCAGAGGAGGTGAGCGGCTCCGAGAGGCGGCATTGCCCAAAGCAAATACAAAAAGCGAGAGCAGAGCAGGTCCTGCACGGGGTCTGCGCCCCATCCTTATGTTCAAAGTTTAGCCAAGGTTTCTCCGGGTGCACCCAAAACCCACTAAGGCAGCAGAGCAGGGAGCAGCCCCTTCATTTCCCCTCCCTCAATCATCTGTTTCTGGATTAAAAAGATATGGGGACCAGCAAAACCTGCCTGCAGCTTCTCTGCCAGGACTGGGGGAGCCGGGGGGGATGAGGATGTCCTCCAAGCCAGCCAGGCTGAGAGACACTGCGATGCTGCAAAGCACGGACCTCGGGGATGCCTCAGTTATAACGGGGGTGCAGCACATCCCCTTTCTGGGCTGCAAGGAAAGGAGAAAAGCCCATAATTCACTGATACGTGGGTGTTCAGGTTTTATTCCTGGCTCATTTATAAGACCTTTCAAAATGCTGTAGATATTGAGACTGATGTTCAGCCATCGCTCATATCGATTCCACTGCTCTTGGGCCACCTAAGGAAAATGAGAGAAAGAGTGCCCTTCATTTACCAGTACCGAAGCTGTGTGTCTAAGGCAAGAGCCAGAGCAATCTGGATCATACAAAAGGACCATCAACCCGGAGTCGAAGTAGCAGCAGAGCACAGCACGGTGCTGCACCAAGTCTCGTGGCTATGAAGCTACCCAGAAAGGATGTGATGGGACAAGGAAGCATAGCCCAGGGACAAGGCTTATCCTACACAGCAGGATCCACCCGAGCCGAGCTGTCCAAGGACAATGGGAGAAGAAAATCAAAGCCCTGCTGGGAAACACGGCACAGAGCAAAATGCAAGCAGCTCATGAAGCACCAGGGCAGCATCTCCCAACGCAACTATTTGGTCTGTCTGCAACCCACCCCCAAACATCCACAGCGCACAAACCTCTGACAAACACGAGGAGCAGTTGTTAAAGCCAGGAGATGAAGCGGCTTGTGGCCACCAAGGACAAAGGACTATCAGAGCCAGCGTTCGCAGCACCCACGGGAAGCCAACCGAGACCTTCCCAAGGAAGGGGAGCAGCCAGCCAAGGTGCTGGGAGCAGAGCCGGCTCCCGTCGACAGGCTGGGGAGCTACCGAGCTGCACGGCCGGGTGGAGCAGCCCCGCTCTCAGGGACAGGACCAGTGTTTTGGAAACACACAGGGCACCAGGGAAGTCTCCGGCACAGGTGGAGATGACAGGCAGGGGAAGGAGAATGGGAACATGCAGGATTCGAAGGGCTCCATCCCAGGAGGGCGCATAGAGGTACCACAGTGATGAGCATGGGCTTACACCACAGGCATCTTGTACGTGCCAACTGCAAAAGACCTATCAAAAAAGTTTAAGCCACTTTTCCACCAGTAAGGTAAGTAACCAAAACCTTCCCAAGGTCCACTCTCTGTTTCAAATGTTTCGAGTATTTCCACGGTGCCTTTCATCCTGGGGCAACACAAAGGCGCTCTGGGTCCCTGGCAGCGTACACACATCCCCCTGAGCTTTGAATATTGTCTTTGTACCTGTCCTGAGCTGGTGCATCTGAAGGACAGAGCACACTGTACCCTGCAGCGCCCGGACGCTCGATGGGAGAGGGACACCGTGCTGCTACTGCTGCTCAGAGCCATCTCCCTGAGGTTTTCCAGGGCAATCTCGGGCAGAGGCTTGAATCCATCTCCTTTCACAATCTCCCACGCATCTCTCCGCCATCAAATACAGCATGAGCTTTCCCCGGACCTACTGTGCAGCAACACGAGCTCCGCCTTGCAAGGCTCCATCTGCAGCCATCGCCTCTGATCGGGCTGTTAACGTGCTCCTCGCAAGCTGCAAGGTCCACACGCTGGTCCAGCAGGTCCATACCAGGGCACTGCCCTTGTCCCATGTCACCGCACACCCCGGCAGCACACACACCCGCAGGCACCGATCCAAACACAGCCCAGATCTCGGGCGTGCAATCTGCACGCAGGGTGGGAATGGGATGGTGGTGGCATTTATACAGCTCAGCCCAGCCACAGCCACCTATTTCCAGTTCAAGAGCCCCTTACTCTCTCCAGGCACGCATCTGCGCTCTCCCCATGAGCATCCCGGCAGCCTCTCCTGGGCTGTGCAAGCTGCCTGCGCTCCAGAACGCAGATGGGAACCACCTCTCCATAGCATCCGGGATCTGATCACTAATGAGGCTGGTTTTTAATGGCCAATTTATAATATATTATAGTGTTTTATAAAACTACCAGAAGCAGAAGTCAACCACGCTAGCTCAGCTTTCATTGCAGACACGAGCCAGGCATCTACCACGGCTAATTAAGTCAAAAACCACCATTACCTCTGTGGGACTCAAGGGGACAAACCAAATTTGCAATTTTTCTGTTTGTAGATGTCGGTAATACTTCCCAAAGATAATTTTATCTGTTTACAAAGACTGCAAAAATTGTGCCAAGCAGGAAGAAGCATCTCTCTGCCTGTCCCCAGGCAGTATTTAACCTCAAAATTCCTCCCCCTCATTTTCTTTCCCCCTCTCTCCTTGTACAAAATGCCTTTTCCCAGGACAGTGCCACGGGGCCACCCCAAAGTCCTGGCTCCCGTGGGCTGTCGGTGCTCCGTGCTTTCTGGCGCAAAGCCTGGAGCACCTTCCCCAGGTGCAATCCCAGATCACAGCCTGGGGATTTTTGCCCATCGTTAAAATGCTCCGACACAGGGACAGCACGGTGCGGTGACGGATGGGCTCCGTCCTTTGCCAGGGCATTATTTTCTGCCCATCGCTGCCCGTTTAATCAAGGCTGCGATAATGATCCCTGCCTGTGTGCTCAGCTCGAGGCAGGAGGCACGAACACAGCGTGGCCCATTTTTTTATCACTGTGCAGAATTATATAAACGCCTCAAAGCCCAGGAAAAAGGGGGAAAGCACCTGGGTCAGACCACGCCAGTCGTGATGCTGCTCATTCAGGCTGAGTTAGCTGAGCTGAACATCCCTCACCGGCTCCCCACCTACCCCAAAAGCTGCCTTCGTTGCCATGCCAGGATGCTGGTGGGGTGGGCAGCAGGATCCCACCTTCCTCCTCCTGCCTGCGCACGTGAAGGAATAAGATGTCAGACTCTCCGCTGAGGCTGCAGACTTCAAACGGGACCTTAAGGCCAGAGGGTCGTGGTGCAGCCACGGGGGAGCAATGTGCAGCGCTGTCTCAGGAGCAAAAGCACACCCAATGCAGAGGACGGAAAACTCATTACCTCCCTCCATCCCAGGTAAGCACATCCCCGTAACCGGCACTGCCTCCGCACCCACAGCCCCAGTGCCCAGGACACACGAAGACCTGGACCAATTCATGCTCCTGTGACTCACGGTAAAATAAAAATATCTCAAGCAACATAATTTGCTGTAATTATCTCAAATCAAAGCACAGGAAGAAGGAAACACAATGTCATAGCCACAATCAAATCAGATCAAGTTAAAGCAGAAACGATCACGCAAAGCATCCAAACAACCTCCCTGCCATCCCACCAGGGTGAAGCACTGACACCGGTTCTGAAGATGGGTTTCCAACCTGTGATCAATGCCAAAACACCTCCCAGCACTGAAACACTCCGCTCCCTACCACCCTTGCAGCACCAGCACGGGCCAAGCAGGATCGACCGAGTCCCCGGAAACTCCGAGTCCCTCACTTCGCTCCCTGGAGGTTTTCTGACTGTAAAGATAGTTATTTGTGAAATCCTGGCTCTGGGAAAGCTGGGAGGTTGTATGAGGTCTTGGCTTCACCTACACGTGCAGCACCGGGAAAAGCATCCTAAAAGGGCCAGGAAAAAGCAAAACCGCAGCCCCGCAGGGACCACCATCACGAGCAGAAGAGCGGCGCGCACACTTACTATTATTTTCTAAATTATCTTCCCGTTTCCTCCGCTCTGTCCTTCTGCACTTGCTCCACACACAGCGCTCACCGGAGACTTTGGCATCCTCCAGCGCCGGGCTGCCAGCAGCACGCTGCTCTCCAGCCCAGGGAAGGGAGGCGTGAGGACCAGCGTTGCCATACCTCTTTCTCCTGGGAGCCCGAAGGAAAGCTGACCAAAGCCAAAATAAGCAGAAACACAAATCCAACTCTTTCCTCAAGCAACCAGCAGCCTCTCAGATCTGCACCAGCTTTGGTCCAACAGCTTGTGGGTAAGAGCAGCTCCAGGTCTGAGCGGAGGAGCCCTGCTTCCACGGCATATCCACCCAGCTTTCCAGCTGGTTTCTGGGTACCACCAGGACAACCACTGCAATGGGAACATTCCCGCTTGTCCCTGCGGCACAGCCGGGAGGGTGGAGGACAGGGCTGTCCAGGGTCTGGACAACCCCTCGTTTCTTCATCTGGGGAGGATGGTCCCAGGGAAGCCGCTTTGCTGCGGCAGCACGTGAGCCACCAACTCCTACAGTTACTGCTGAATATTATCTGTAAAGTGCTGGAGGAGAGAGGAGCAGCAACATTTATTCTTATGGCTGAGGATAAAGGATTCACTCATCCAGAAAGGTGAAACAGCCGCAAGCCATCGCCTGGAGGCCTTCACTTGGAACACGGCCAAATGCCGTGGCATTGGGGATCCTTGCTTTGTATTAACTCAGCCAGGAAAAAAAAAACAACAACTGGATTTTGCTTTGCTAAGGCTGGTAAAACACCCCGAAGGTCAGGAAATACCCACAGAGAGAGAGAGACTCCGTCCAGGGCTCCTCACTCGAGGGCAACGACCGCAGGTGATCTGCAGAAGCAAACCTGTCCAGCAGACTTGCACCACTCAGGACTTCAGCAGCCGCCCAAACAGGGGGTTTCCTAATCACAGTGATTCAAGATCACAAACTGTCCTGGTTTCAGCTAGGACAGAGTTAATTTTCTTCCTAGTAGCTGGTGTAGTGCTGTGTTTTGGATTTAGTAGGAAAAGAATGTTGATAACACACTGATGGTTTTAGTTGTTGCTAAGTAGTGTTTATACCAAGTCAAGGATTTTTCAGCTTCTCATGCCCAGCCAGCAAGAAGGCTGGAGGGGCACAAGAAGCTGGGAGGGGACACAGCCAGGACAGCTGACCCAAACTGGCCAAAGAGCTATTCCATACCATGTGACATCATGCCCAGTATATAAACTGGGGGAGCTCGCTGGGAGGGGCGTATCGCGGCTCGGGAACTGACTGGGCATTGGTCGGCGAGTGGTGAGCAATTGCATTGTGCATCACTTGTTTTGTATAGTTTAATTCTTTTAGTATTACTATTGTCATATTATTATTATCATTATCATTGTTTTTCGTTCCTTTCTGTCCTATTAAACTGTCTTTATCTCAACTCACGAGGTTTTTTTCCTGATTCTCTCCCCCATTCCAGGGGTGGGGGGGCAGTGAGCGAGCGGCTGCATGGCGCTTAGCTGCCGGCTGGGGTTAAACCACGACACAAACCCTCTTGGAAGCTGGAGAAACTTATATTCCTAAATGCTGGGGAGCTAGGGTGGGGGAAAACACGACTCCCAACTATTTTTTTCATCCCTGGCGATGGCCGATAGGTCCAACTCAGAAGAGACCTGTCAAGGGCAAAGCTGTTCCTCACCAAGACCCAGTGTGGACGCAGCACACCGGGGACATCCGCGAGGCTTTGCTGTAAACTTCACAACACGAGATGAAAAATCCAGGCAGGGCAGCGCAGCATCCCTCGCCGGCCCACCACAGCCCCACCGCGATGGGAGAGCTAGCAGAGCAAGGACTGCACGAGGGCGATGGCGAGGAACACCTAGACGTCCTGGCACTGCCCAGCAGACTCCTGCCGCAAAGTTTTCCAGCGCAGCGAGCATGTCCTAACCCCAAATAAGTTTTCACAATGCCTTTGAAGGGGAGTTTCCAACACAAGCAGGGGATGAGGAGGAATCACAACGGGGCAGTGAGGACTTGCTGAGGTGGAGGATGCTCTGTGCTTGTTGCCTCTGGATGCCGCCCTTACACCTTTCACCAGTTTGGCCCTTTTGGATCCTCAGCTCCCAGCCCAAGCTGCCTCCCAGCAGCTCCTAAATCACATTAAACCTCAAACCAATGTCTGCTACCTGGGCAGGGCCAGGGCACACTGGGGGCTGCGTGTCTGGAACCAGCAAAAAGCTTGGAGGCTCTGCAGGAGCCAGGAAGGCATCCCTGCTCCCTTCACACAGGGAAGATCCTTCAAGGACAGAAATACTATTTTAATACATGGTTTGCAGCCATGCCTCCCTCCAACGCAGCCCCCAGCACACCCTGCCCCTGCAGAGGGAAGGGGCTCTGCGATGGATCCCCCTCCTTCTGCGGAGGAGGACAGCGGTGCTTCTACCTGACCCTTGTCCCTCTCTGCACCGGGTGCCAGCCGGTGCTGCCAGCAGCAGCTCTGCCATCTGCTCTCCGCAGAAGAAAGAACCTCCCTAAAGCAGCAAACTTTCAGTGGGCTGGCAGGGGAGCTGCCCAGCCCAGGACCCCGCACCCATGTTGGGATGTGGGTGCACCTTGACCCCCTCGGAGAGCAGCACGTCCCCGGCTCACGAGCTTCACCTCAGTTCACCCTGCTCCTCAACACAAGACGGGTTTATAATGAAAGACAGACATTTAGCAAGAATTCACGTCGCTCTTCTACAGTGAACAAAAGCTACTCAAGAAAATAAACACGAAAGGCTGGCAACAAACATTTGACAACAAATTGCGAGGTTCCTCTCACTCCTTGGATGAGTCAGCCCAGCTTCCACGGCATCCTCCCAAGGTTTCCTGCCCTTCCCAAACTCAGTGTCCCCTGGAGACCTCCCCATGGCCATCAGTGGCACACAGGGACCACCAACGATTTGAATCCATCCCCCTCTCCCTCCTGCAGCCAAGCTTTGCACCGACCACGCACTGCTCGGGGCAGGGCTCGCCACTCGGTACCAGCGCCTCCGGAGGCAATGCCTGCCGGGACCCCAGGCCAGAGGTGGCCCCGAGGCGGAGGTTTCGGGCCGAGCCTGCGTGCAAGGTGCCATCAGCCGCGCAGGGGCACGACCCAAGCCCAAAGCTGTCACTTTTGCCCTCTGCCTGTGGTATCGGGCAGGGCTGCCGTGACACGCAAGCATGGCAGAGCAGGCCTGGCCCCCAGGCACCACAGTAACCCAAGTAACAGCTATCAAGTTTGCAAAATCCTCCTCTCCCTCCTGCACCACGAAGGTTTTACAAATGCAGTTGCTGTTTTACGATCCGCATTTCTCGTTGCTCACAATGCACACAGGAAACATCTGCAACCAAGGGCTCAAATATGAGAGAGAGAGACACAGCAGCTTTTAATAAATCTCCTCTCCAGCAACACGCATGGCTTCTATTTTGCACACACTATGCACCCTAAAAAACACGCGCCCCTGCAAGCCGAGTCCCTTCATTCCCCATCTCACACTTTGTTTTGACTTGTGAACCAACTTAAAGGCAATCTGTTGTGATTTTTATTTGTAGGGCACTGGCATGAAGCAGTTGCTATAGGAACAGCCAGCCTCACGGTAAGCTGGGAAGATTATTTTTGGAGCTGTGATGCTATTTAATCTATGTAAAATAGATCGGCAGCTATCAGCCATAAGCTTCTTCGGGCTTGTTTCTGAGCCCAGAGAGCAACACGAAACCTCAGCACCCAGAGCAGCATCTCAGGAGGCGGCCATTAAGGCAGAAGCTCCCTTTACGCCCCCGTTTTCTGTCTCTAAAACTTCCCTCAGCTAAGTATTTCCCATTGCCTGCAACTTCTCCGGAACTGGTGGAAAAGTTGCTGGCTGGAGGCGCAAGGCAGGCACTTCCCTGCGCTGGTGACACGCCGGGGCTTTGCATTGCGGCTCGCGGGGAAATCCAGTGACACAGTGCCTGCCGGAGGCACCGCCACGCAGCACACCCACCCCAAACATCATCGGGGAGACCTGGAGCAACCCCAGGGTGCTGCTGCTCACGGCCGGGCTGTTTCAGCGCTGCCCCCAGATGAGCAGAGTTGGGAAGAGCCTTGTCAGGGAATAAACCAGGAGGAGGCAAAGGGATTGAAGGCTTCAGCATTAGACCTTTTATTCTAAAATTCCCAAACTGCATCCAGAGTCCGGCTGCGACATCTCCAGCCCAAAGCACTGCAGCTATGCGGCACCCCATCACGGCCAGGGTGGGCAATTAATCCCCGCTTACCTTCCTCTCCGGGTCCGGCACAGATGCTCTCTTCCTACATCCCGCACCTTCCTCCTCCAGCCTGTGAGCGGAAAAGTTTCCCTTCCTGGGGATCCTCACTTTCAGAAAAGGCCCTCGTCCTTCCGGCATCACCATGAATTTCTCCCCAAGCCTCCTGCAACCCTGAGCCGCTCACCCACCGCTTCACCGAAGCCCGTGGAGCCTCTCAAAGGCAGGGCTGGCCCCGGTCAAGAAATTAAATCTGGCTTTCTGCTGGTAGGAAAGGGGAATGAGCAGACGAGGGGGGTGAAAGTGTGCGATTGACACTGCAGGAGCGAAGCCGAGCCAGACCAGCTCCTCCACCACAGAGGTGACAAGCTCCGCAATGCCCGGCAGCCGCTGAAGAGCCACACGCAACCCAAAAGCAAACTGTGCACTGCAAGCTGTCCTCTGCATCCAAACGGTTTCACTTACCTACAGGGAAAAGAGATCGTTGACTGCTGTCCACAGGTAAAACAACAGCAGAATAGAAGGAGCACTGATACCTTTAATTAAAATAGTATTCCTGGGTTCCCCCAAAGCCACCAACAACCACGGCAGTGAAGACGGGGCATCTCAGCAGCTGCCTTTTTGCCTATCAGCGGCAAGAACTGCGCGCCTGCCGGCGGGGAGCCAAGTTCTGAAGCATCCGAGTCACCAGCCCAGCAGCACCTGCCCTGAGCAGCCCCTCGCCACCGTGGTCATTCCCAGCATCCCTAGAAAAAGCTGTCTTAGGGCTGCCCAGATGACGACACCACCAGAAGCAAGCCATGGCTTGTTGCTCCATCGGCTCGCTCAGGAGGTAAGAGTGGCCAAGCCACCCAAGGGTGAATTCAGCATCCATCTCTGGAAGAGGAAGGGGAAACAACAGAAACCAGAAACAGGGCCAGAGTCCTTGCCTGCTACATACACCTGTTTGAATGCAAAGCTGGTTGCGCTGAAAAAGGAACTCAACTGACCTACTAGTCTTAGAGCAGCCCCGTGGAGCGGCAGAGGCCATACAGGGTGAGGATAATGGGCCCAGAGCAGGACGTAGGCAATGCTCGGTGACGTCAGGCTGTCCAAATTACTCCCAGCTTGTGTCTGCAGCTCATCTCACCCACTCCTGGAGACCATTTCCCCAAAGCACGATACGCTTTGGTGATAACATCACCAAACCCCACTTCCAGAGCGCTTTGGCTCTGGACAAAGCAACAGCATGCCTCCCCTTCCAGCCACATCCTCCTCCAGCCGGCCACCAAATTCAGTGTCAAGCTCAGGGATGCAGGCACCGCAGGAGGTGCAAGCCATCAGGTATCAGAGCCACAACAAAGTGGCTGTCTCAAGTTAGCTCTTCTCAGACGCGCGAAGGAAGGTGCCGTCCAAGGCCGCAGGCAGCACTGGAGGCTGTCCATGGCACAGTGCTGTACTGAAGCATCTCCACCGGTGATGCATCGTGCCAGGGTGGTACGGCAGGCATCACCAAGAGCCAAGGCTGTGGTGCTGTGCTGCAAACACACAGGGCAAGTCTCTCGTGTGCATGAGAAATGACAAGGCAACAAAAGACTCCGTCATTTCTTCCAAATAAAACCCAAATCAGCTCATCAACGTGCTGCCTGCACAGTATGGTAAAGCCACAAAGTCCTGCTGCTTAAGATGATACCAGCTATGCAACAAGAGTGCGTCTTGGCTGCAAGAAATCCCATGACTCTTCTCACCATATCAGCAAGGAGCTAAGCCGGACCAGCTTGCCACAGAAAACCACTTTTCCCAGATAGGCAACAACCCACCCAGCAGACGCACTGCTGCAAGCAGCCCCAGCCCAACAGTCACCACCGAAATCCCAGCGAGACGCTCTGCCGACGCACAGTGAAAGCTGCCATCAAGTGCCAAGGAAACCACACTGCTGCCCATTTCCACAATCCACAACCCAAACCGCTCACCTCTCCACAGCAGCACAGCCCGCAGCGGGTCTCCATCAAAACAACTTCATCCTCCTCATCAGAGGATGCTGAAGGAGTAAATCAGCAATTCCTGATGCCGTTTGGAGACAGCCTTCAGCACGGCCAGCTGATGCCAGTGCTCCTGAAACATTGGGAGTGCTGCTGAAGCAAATGGTGGAGCAGCATCGGTGCTTTTAACAAACCCCACGCTGCTAACGAGCTTCTCTCAAAGCAAGAACCAGTAGAGCCCAGACCCATTGCTGCCATACTCTCCCAGGTCCAACGGGCAGCGTATTTAGGGGTCGTTTTCCCCATCGCTATGGAAGTGCTTCAGCATGTGATGTCCTTCCTATCATACATTGCCATGCAGTGACTCTGGGACATGATTTTGTCCGACTGGGGACAGCAGACTGCCTGCAGCCAGCCCGGGCAGAGTACGCAGGCTGTAATAGGCACCAGAGGTTCAGGAGCTTCCCTGCCACTACAGTTTCCAAGGGGAAAGTCAGCACAGCCCATGCCCTGCCTTGGTCCAAGCTTTCTCTCCATAGTTGTCACCAGAGGTCTACTGGAAAGCCCAACGAACCCTTCATCATCTGAAGTGTGTCCCCTGGAAAACTCCCCGGTCCATAGCTCAGAGGATTACAGAAACGGGTGACTCAAAGCTCTTCTTCCACCTCACTGTCTTCAGGAGCTGATCCAACCCAACTTGTTTCTGATGTTTCCAGGGCACCCGCATGTGATTGTTGTCACAGATAACAAGGCTTCCTGCTAAAAAAGCAGAGCTTTATCTTTACCAAAAAAAAAAAAAAAAGTCTAGGCTTGGTTTTCATGTCGGTGTTTATCACCACCTCAGGTCACTGCAAACACTTAGCACCCAAATTTCCTTGCAACACTTGCAAAGGAGGATGCATTCAATGCCTACATGTTTCTCTCACCTGATTCTGGGGGTCTGAACACCAGACCCATCACCCAGCCCTCGCTGCCCACGGGGAGCTGCCAGGGCAGGAGCAGCCTCCGGAGCCACTGCCCGCTCCTCTGACGACAGAGGCAGCCCCACATGACTCGCTCAGACATCTGACTTTCAGATGTCTGACGCAGGCTAAATTAATCTCTGCTAAAGTCTTATCTCCTCCTTCCCTCTCCCCAGGGAATAAAACAGCACTGGCTGTCAAATCACTGTCCTGCAGCCAGCTGCCTGGGGGAAACCCCAGCCGGGAGGACAGGGAAGGACGGCGCAGGTCCGAGGATGCTCAGGGGGATGCAGTGTGACGTGCAGCCCCAGGGATGAGCCGGAGGAGTCACTCCTACAAACAGGAACGGCCCCAGCACGGCCCCATCGTACCCACGCCGAAACCGTCCCCTGGCTGAGCCACTTGAGGTGGGTCACAGACTCTGCCTCCCCCCTGCCTCGGTTTCCCTCCTGCTGCCATCCGGAGCCAGTGCCTGGGAATCATGGCACGTTTGCTGGGTTTGGATAGGATGAAAAGAAACACGGGGGGAGGAGGGACGGGATGGACAGGACACAACCCAACTGCAAAATACAATGTGAAAAGAGCAATTTTTCACCCTCAGCCTCCTTTTTCCTCAGTTCTACCTCTTGTGCGCTCTCTCCTGCCTTTTCCCATACCTGTCTAGGAGTTTTGTATCTAAATGTATGAAAAACATCACACTTATTTGGTAAAAGCCTTTTTTCCTCCTGCAGGCAGCGTGAAGGAGGTCCATGAGGACAGGCAAGCATCAAAGCCAACCTCTGCTGCGGCAATCCCAGCCAAAACTCCGAGCCCTTGCTCCTCACAGGTGTTTCCACAAGTAAATACCACAGAAACCAATCCCACCTCCTTAGGAGATTCCCTATTGATCCCATTGTCAACCAGTCTCCCTGCTGACACCAGGGGTTTGATTCAGAAACGCCAGCCCTTCCAATCTGGGATTATCCGATCTCTTGGAAACGTTGATCACCCGTCATTTCTCAACCGGAGCAATTTCCACGTTGGCTCTAGAAGACGCACCTGCTTTCATCACTTCTAATAGCTATGAATATTAAATGGAAACGGGTATCTATATTTAATAGTCTAGCCTGGCTGCCAAAAGATAGATGGATTTTCACAGCATCTGCAGATGCAGGCACAGGCAGTACTTTTGCGGTTACAAAAAAATTACGCTGGAAATTAATCATCAAAATAGTACAGCAAATAATCATTCATAAATCATTCCAAATTTGGGTGATCACTTAGCAATTATCACCAACCTGGCAAGGCTATTTCTTCTCCCTGCTAATGCAAATGGAAAGCTGTTCAAGCAAATGGAGGCCTAAAAATAGGAAACATTGGCTGCTTGTGACAAGCTGTAATATTTCCTGAAGTCACATTCGGTGGGAGCACGTGGTGGGCACGAGCTGAGGCGGGAGGACCCCAACCCAGCCATGGGGCCCCACAGAACAAATCCAGAGCTCAAAGACCACTGCTCCTCACAAAATATCCCATCAGATTTCCCTGAAATCCATAAGTACTGTGGAGAGAAGTGAAATGAGTAAGTTTTGCAGAAATTTCAGTCTAAGGACTTGAGCGACGTGATCTATGTTGGCCCAAAGTTGAGCAGGGGGTTGGACCAGAGACCTCCAGAGGTGCCTTCAGACCTAAGTTACCCCACAGCTCTACACTAAGTGCAACTTTGTCACTTGTAGTAGTTGCTTTTGGTTAACAATCGGATGTAATGCTAAGTTGTAATAACAAGGGAAATTCAACATACATACCTGGTTAAAAATTAATAGGTAAAATAAGTAGGATACAAAAATGGGCTTAAAAATTTCTGGAGCTTTTCTTTGGACAATAGCTTGGACAACACAGCATCCTTCTTCTACCAGGCCATGTTGAAATAAAGAAGGTAAGCAACTCCTTCCGTTTTGATTTTAAAAAATGTTACTACTCTCTCTTAATTTCTGTAACTGTGATTTTCTTAATACTTTGGTGCAGCTGGTTGGAGCCAAACTTAAGCGGAGAAGTGATGCTTTAATGTGGCCCTATAGTGCTTGCTTTTTTGGTAAGCAAACACCACAGTGACATAAGGACTGAAAAGACTTGAACAAAAGACCAAAGGGATAAAAGGCAGCTGGGGTTAATCTCTCTGCCTCGCATCCAGGACAAATTACAGCTTATAAGGAAAGCAACCAGGCAAATAGACACATTTCCTGCTGTAATGGTGTGTAAGAGAGCCGGGACCCCAAAACAAAGGTACCGAGGCTGCTCCCGTGAAGATGCCTCCTTGGAAGGAACACTGCTCCCGAGAGGAGGCTGCACAAGGCATTTCTTCCGAGACATCAGAAAGTTGATGCAAACCAAGGAGGCCAACTGAAATGATCGATAGGTCTTGATCTGCTCTGGCACCAGCCCTTCGCCGTTCTCCTTGCGATTGACCCTTCTGCGCTGACAAAGACGCGTTTCCAAGGGGTGAGCAGTCAGCCCCATCTTGCCCATCGCACGATAACCCATCCGAGCCACCAGCCTGAAGCAAAATCCACTTTGTAACTGGAGCTGCCTTGGGACCACGGCCTCAGCGCAGCGCTGGCACCCACTAGCCTCCACGAAACGAATGCTTGCTTCGGTGCAAGCAGACCCTACCCGAAACTTTTCTTACATGCTGCAGGAATACCAGAGGACCACATTTCCAAGAAAAACCCACACTAAGTTTCATTTTCAGGATTCAATTGGCAAGCAAACGATATTTGTCCCATTACAGCACAGGACCATATAGGAGGGAGATCTAAACTCAGGAATTTCTTTTGGCACAAGCTATCCTTGCCGTAAGGGTCCTGAAACCAGTGAAGCTACACCAGGGATGAATTTTGACCCACCTTACGTTGTCAGCTTCCTTTCCTATGAAATATGTATTAAAATACAAGCCTGAATGGAGAGTGGACACACCAGTCCATTAATGCATATAAAGGACTTCTTGTTTCTTGAAAGAAAAGCACTGGGAAAGCACAAAGTATTTTTTATTACGATTACTGCAGCATTCCCAGTCCAGCTATTGAACATTTTATTGCTGCAATTAGAAAATGATGATGTTACCAGTCAATAAACCTCAGCAGCAAATGCTGCACTTTATCTGGATTGCAGTCATTCTCTCTTTCCGGCACATACGGGGTTTTCCGATTACCCAACCACCTAAACAACTACAATAAGCTGCCAAGTTAGGCTACAACGACATACAGATGGGTTTAAAACACACGGAAAAGCAGGGTTTAAACTCAAAATATGATGGACACAATGGAGACTGAAATGCAGGACATGATAAATACAAGATACCACGCTACATCAGTAAAGAGAACCAATCCAACAGATATTGGGCAACCGCCTGGTTAGCAGAAAAGGAGCCAATAATCATGGCTTATTATAAATCCAATATAAATTACAACAGAACTTTTAAAAGCGAGCTAAAAAAAGCAAATAAATTCAGGGTTATAGGAACAGAAAAGTTATATCTGAGACACACGATGTAATTTCCGAAAAGTCCCCAACAGGCTATGCCCGGTTTGGGATACTGCACTCCTCAGACAGATGTGCACCATAAAAAGACACCCATGAGGATGACACTGGGGTTGGAAAACACATCCTGCAGGGAGAGACCGAATGAAGGGACAGTGTTTAGCAAAAGTGGGAGAAAATCGACCAGAAACATGCTAACAGTCCACAAACAACAACTTTTATAAAGTACAGAAGGGACTGATCTGTTCTCCATGTCCATAACAGCCGAGAGAAGCAGCAGCCATGAGCTTAAATGGTTGCAATGACTCTGGATATTTGGGACAACAGCCTCAGCCCAGGGGCAGGGATGCTGGCAAGGCTCCGGACAGGGACCGGGGCACTCCGGCGCTGGAGACGTCCGGGGACAGAACAGCGACCGTCTGCGAGCATCACTTTGATGGAGCTGATCCTGCCTTTGGGCAGACGGGTGAATTCGACAGGCTTCTTCCAGCCTTGTTTTACACGATTCTATGATTTGAAAGGGAAAAAAAAAATAAAAATAAAAAAAGGCTAGAGATCACTCAGGAAGCAAACCTGCAAAAAGGAGCAACTACGGAGGTCAGCTACGTCATGAGGCAAACCTGAATCCTGCCGAGGTGGCCATGACTCTCCCTTTGCCTTCTCATATATACATATACGTGAGATGAAACATGGGCAGGCATCAGTGCTGTTTCCACAAGCCTTTCAACTGGATTTCCTCAAAAGCTTTCCAAAATTCTTCTCAAGAGAAGCCAGGAGGACTTTCTTTGCAAGGAGATTTGGGTTTGCTGGCTTTTGGAGGAGGTGGAGGTTTGGTTTGGTTTGGGGGGGGGGGGGGTTTGCTGTCTTTTGACTACAATATTCTGCTCTCCATTTCCATTGGAATAAAAAGCTTGGCAGCCACCAGGAGAACCACAGAGCCAGACCTCAAACCTACTAAACTGGAGTCACAGGGCCCGAAGAGCAAAGCTGGCAGGGAACACAAGCGGAGATAAAAAATGAGTCCAGCTGATGCTTTTGTTAAAATGCTGGAGAGCCAAAGTTAGCCCCGCTGGACACGGCCAAATGTCCCCTCCTGTCCCCTGCGGGCAGTTCTGAATAGCTGCCTCACCAAAAAAAAAATGGTGGTGAAGGTGTGATTATAGGGCAATAACTGCTCATTATCAGATAATTGGCGGCTCACGCTGCACATCTCATCACAAGAAAAGAAAATAAAAAATTTAAGGGAAAAAAAAAAAGGACCTGATAAAAATAGAAACTTTTTCATTATACAGCTCAGAACAGCAACGACACGCAAAGTACTGACCTCCCAGTAACAGCTCAGGGCACAAACCTCTGCTTCACTGCCAGCACGTGTTAACACCTGCCTCCTGGTTTGCAAGCACCGGTAACTGCGGGCCCCAAGGACAGCGACTTTGCTTTTATTCATACCTGCAAACCTCGCCAGGCTGCTTCCCTGCAAGGGGATTCTTGCAGGAAAGGCCCGGACTAGCCCCACCGGCACCACGGCGGGAGGCAAGCGTACAACCCCAGTGCCTGCAGCATCACCTCCCAGCTCCTCGCTTCCTTTGCAAGCCCAGTAAGGGTCCGGGGACGCCAGCATCTCCAGCTGGAGAGACTGAAGAGATCAGTGGGAGCCCAGTACACCTCCAAGCGGTGCCACATTTCAGTGGATCAAACCTTTATGGAGCAACTAACACCAGGGAAGGAAAAAAGAAACTGTTTATGGCCACCCCATGCTGGGCGAGGACCAGTACCAGGAAGCACGATGGAGAAGGTCTTCGCTGAGAGCCCACGCAGACTCGTGCTGCACTGCTACAGAGCATCTTGATGGACTGAGCCTGTCCATCAGGGCCTCAATTTCCCAGCACATCCCTGACAGCTCCAAAGCCGCTTGGTCCTCCTGGGAGAAGCCTGAGGAACACTTAGGGGTTGGGTCTGACCAGCATACACGCAGGCAACAACCCGCCTGTTTCTCAGAGCAGGTATTCTGCAGTAGTGAAAGGGTTTCTGCCACCCAGACTCCCGTTAACACCCCTGCCTCCCCTTCTTCAGGGATTCAAACTGCAGAAGACATCCCCTTTTATAATCATAGAATGGTTTGGTTCAGAAGGGAACATTAAAGGTCATCTCATCCAGGCCCTCTGCAGTGAGCAGGGACATCTTCAACTAGATCAGGTTGCTCAGAGCCCCAGCCAACTGAACCTCGAATGTTTCCAGGGATGGGGCATCTACCACCTCTCTGGGCAACCTGTGCCAGTGTTTCACCACCCTCATCGTAAAAAAATTTCTTCCTTATATCTAGTCTGAGAATCTCTCATCTGCAGAGGGAACCCATTCCCTCTTTGCACCTTCAACAACCACAGGTTTTCGTGCCAGAATTTCATTCACGAATCACTTAAGGAGTTTGCTGAGCACAGAGGAGATCTTCCAAGCTGTTAGAAGACCAAAACCGCGTGCTGCACGCTAGGATCGCTCTGTCGGCTCCCTGGGTACCACTCTGTATTAAATTAAATTGAAGCAGACATTGTAGGACACTGCCCAGGGAGAGGCTCCAGGCTTGCTACGTAAGCCAACCCCAAATCAGCCCATGTGTGCCACCCAAAGTGTCTCAAAGTCCAGCCGCTCCTCTTCTGCAGATTTCACAAAAGAAGGAACGATGGCAACGCTGCAGAGTGAGTCCCCAGTCCACATCTGGTACCCAGTTCCCCTTTCACCACAACCTCCGCCACGGGAGTTTGATGGTAACGCTGAAATCCTCCCTTTGGGGTATTCTCGGTTATTAAATTACTCGGCAGATGGAATGGAGATCAACAAATCCATAGTTCAGGCAGCCCTGATAATGCTTGCATTTAAAAATATCCCAAGTCAAATTCCTGCAGCAGGTATCAGGTTCAGCCTCAGAAACCTCCTTAGGTGGAGCAGATCCGCCCCGGGGCTGCCAGCTCCATTGCAGACTCTGTATTCTTTCATAGTCTACTTTTCCATCGAGTCCACAGTTTACCAGGCAGAAAGCACCGGGATAAGGAAGCCTCCAGGCAGCCAAGCCCTGGGTGACGAGGGGCTTTCCTCTTCTGGGAGACGGTTGGGATGGTGAGCTTGCAGGAGGCCCCAGCATCACTCTGAAATTTTGCACAGAAAGGCCGGATATCTGGTTGCTCCCTCCACCAAACCTCACGTAGAACTGCCTGCGAAAGCATTTATTATCTATGGATATATTCTTATCAGCAATACAGAAGCAAAAACCTCCGTGACCCATTCTGGGTCTCCAGGGCCAAAAAGATCCACATCCAGATGAACATTACAAATTTGCACTTCACTAAACCATCCCTCCTCTCATTTATATGTACACTCCAAATTCACAGCCAGCACACAATCCAAGACAACTCTGCAGGGAGGACTCGCACTACCTACGGCTTCAGGACTACCTCCAAGTAGACCAGTGAATATTTAGCCCCACAGACACAAGTGCCGTCCTAAATAATTAAAAGTCATTTGCTCTTGTCTAACAGATGAACAAAGCACAGGAATAAATGTACAAACTTTGTTATTTAATCGTGTCTGTCCATTTATTCACTAAATCCTTTAGTATCCAGTGATTACTATGAATTTGCACCGCTCCCCTGTGCTGAAATGGAGGAGCCACTACAGTTTGGTGGCACCACGAGCAAGGGAACAAGAAGTCCCTGCTTCTCTGCAAGGGCTGCAGGCTGGAGCAGGCACTGAGTGGCGCAGGGCTGGGCATGAGCAGCTCGCTTAGCCTGAAACAAGCCAGGAGAAATGCAGAAGTGGCATAAAATTCAAATGTCAAGATATTTTGGAGGAAATTAGTTTTCTTCAGAGCAGAAACTCGCAGAAGAGATCACCATCGCGGACATGGGGTGACGCCCTCTTCTTCCACAGGCAACGGTAACGGTGTCCTGGCACGCAGCTACTGAAAACCATCAAAGGTCTTGGATGTCTTCCTAAGTGCGTCACCAAACATGCATTTTTAATGATGCTTAAACATTTTCCAGCCTCAGGTCTATCTACGATTTCAGCAGTGCGAGGAGGGGAGCTCACATATGGGTTGGCCTTTCTTCCTGACATCCACCAGTGAACGAAGGCAGCACTGCCGGTGGCACAGCCGGGGCTCAGGAACCGGGAGGTATTCGAGAGGCACGCCAGCTAACGCGAGCTCCCATCCTTCGCAGGATAACGTCATCCTTGCTGTAACCGGGACCACTCCCAGGCTTCACCACAGATGAACCTGGCCTGTGGTTTTATTTTATTTTTTTAACCAATAAAGTCTGGTTTTTCTGGAAGTCTCCCATCAGCAGGGAACACACAACCTGCCCCAGGGGTCTCCTCATCCTCGTGGAAACCGGTGGGAGATGTACAAAGGACGCTCCTACATTCCTGTCAGCTCTCTCCTTCCTCGCTAATCTTCGGTAACAAGAACGAGATGACAAGGGACCTTGTTCCCAGGGAGGGGGGGCAGTGACACCAGGGGGACAGGGAAGAGACTGCAAGGCTGCAATAGCACCGTCCCCATCAAACCTGCAGCCGCCGCAGGATCACACATGCGACAGCAAAATTCGTCAGTGCTGGGGGTTTCGGACAGCTAGCACCAGTGCGACAGCAGCGAAGGTCTGCTGGGACATGGGCTCCTGGGCATGCCAGGGGCTGGGAAGCCCATCCCGAAATCTCTGCTGCTGCGATGCTGCCCAGAGCAGCTCAGGAGAGGGCACGCTGCAGCCTCCCTTCTCCCAAACCCACCAGCTAATGTGCCCCTCATCCTTGAGGCCCGGAGTTACGCACAGCAACATCCCTGCAGGCTCCTAAGCTCAGCTCACCCAAGGTTTTGGAGAAACAGCCATCCAGGCTGAGCTGCCAGACAGCATACTGTGGACACCCTCCCATTACAGCGTGCCCTTATGTCCATTTAAATCTGCCTGAGCTGCCTGTGCTCAGCTTACTCCCATGTAAGAAGATCAGGGTGGGTGTAAGTTACCTACCTTCCTCCAATTCCCCAAAGGTCAGGACATGCCAGCAGCAAGGGAGGGATGCTGCAGGACCTGGAAGTCTCCCGGTCCCTTTGCTCTGCTGCCCAGAGTGTAATTGAGAGCCCCAGGCACGGGGAGGGTGAAAGCAGGTCACAAGAAGCCCCAAAAAGCCATCCGACTTACACCCCCTTCCCACCGCTTTTGCCTTTGGATTTAGGTCCTGCTCCGTCGGTACTCACACGCAGGCAAAGCCCCGGAGCACACACCTCCACCAACCTCCTCCTGAGCACCGGCCACCCGGGGGGGGCTGGGACAGGCTTGTTAAGGGTTTGAACTGGAAGGAAAGACAAAGCTTCAGTTCGTCCCTTTGTAGGGAAGATTTTCACATTGTAGGGAAGATTCTTCCAACAGAGAGCAAGGCTGAAGCTTCAGTGAAACACCGAATCTCACCTAAAAGTGAGAGACTTCAAGCAAGCGAGGTATACAGCAAACCTGCACCAGGACAAGCGAATGCATCGAGGGTGCAGCGTTGGGGACATCACCGCAGGCTGGAGGGCTCACAGATAGATGTGGTGACAGATCCAAACCCAAGTTAACTGGATGCATGCCTTTACAAACTAACAACTGCTAACAAGGCTTCAGTAATTACCAGTAATCTTCCCCCGGGTAAGGCGGGATGAATGCCTGCACAACAAAATGTGTATTTTACTGGACTACATGTTCATTAATTAAAAGCTGCAGTTTATCAGCACCATTCAAGCCTTCTTAATTCACAATGAACAGCAAAGCTGCAAGATACTAATTAGTGGGCTGCACAGTATTACATCCAGCTTGCTGCTAAGCTGACAGCGCTGGTCCTGGTCTGACACCGGCTCAGCGCAAGATGCCCCAGAGCAGGAGCACAAGGAGGAAGCACCTATTTTCCCCACTTCTGCAAAATACTGTTGAGAGGCTTAAATGCTGCGTGTCGGAGGATGCTACGGCACAGCACAGCGCACAGGCACACCGGTGCTCGCACCGAGAGCGGACTGGCACAGTGGCACTGGTCACAGTTGCCTAAGGGGACACCTTCCCCTTCTCCTTTTCTCTCCTTCCTTCCACTCACTGGTCAGCAAGACTTTCCAGACACGCCAGAGCAGACAGGCAACAAAGCACTATTCTCCTCGAGGGTGGCAAAAGAGAAATCATTAATGGGCAAACAGGCCCAACAACCTATTTCCTACAAATGGAAAGGTAATTTAATCAGTTCCACTTGGTGACAGATCAGCCCATCACGGCCAGGGCTCTGTCAGACGTTCAACATTAAAGCACGAAGTAGTTACTCCAGCACCGGTGATGAGCGCCTGCGGTGGGAACCCTTCTGCCACACACGAGTGATGGACCATCACACACAGGCTCCATGCCCGGCACCTGCCACCTTCACATCCCCATGGATCCCTTCAGCAACAGCACGTTCATGCTCCAAAGGCCTACAAGGTATTACAATAATCATCATCATCATCATCTGTTCTTTGGCTTCTGCTCGATCTCTACAGCTCCCACACAATCCCACGCAGCTTGATGGGATCAACTCTCCTTAGGTGCTCATCCTCATCATCTATTCTTCGGCTTCCACTTGATCTCTACAGCTCCCACACGATCCCACACAATTCGGTGGGATCACCTCTCCTTAGGTGCTGCTCCAGCCAACGTGCCACACTCTTTGAACAAGGAGACTCCAGGAGATGCAGCAGCTCCCGACGTGCCTCTCGCATGTCCCCATGTCTCTCTTTGTCCCCCTCTCCCACCCCACAAGTCCACCCATGGGCCTGATGGTGGTGAAGCTGCAACATCTCTCGGGTCAATAAGACTATGGAAGATGAGAGAGGAGCAGGGACAACGTGAACTCCAGTTACTCAAGTTTCATCAAGTTACTGGAAATCTGAAATCTGCCTGGGAGAAGTTCTGTATTTAACGGGAGAGAGAAACTGGAGGAGACAGAGGGATGGGAGAAAGAAGAGCCAGGAGACTGCACAGCGATGCGAGGAGGTCTGCAGAGAAGGGCAGAATTTTGCTCCCTCTCTTCAAAAAGCAAAAAACAACCAAACAGAACAAACCCATCCAACGCACTCTCCCCCCCCATCCTACAGCTTGGACAACTTTTTCTGAAGCCTTCTCAAATCCCTGGTCCTGTCAGAAAAAAACAACGCAATGAAGAGGGCAGAAGTGTTTCTCGTAGTCACCACTGATGACCCGCTGCAAGAATAGCGAGGGGGGATTGCGTCCCCCCCGGCACTCCAGCAGGCTGTGCCAGACCGCACAGCACTATTTGGGGGGCAATCCTACTTCCAGCCTGTATTTACTCCTAGGCTCCTTTCCACCTCCATCTCCTTGTGCCAGGTCTGTCCTCACAGCTCTGCTCCTTTCCATCTGTTCCAGCCTGAGGTCCTGTTTTTCGATCCCGAGTTACCCAAAGCAGGAGCACGCCTGCAGTCCCCTGCGGCACTGCCCACGTGGAAAATACCCGTGAATACCCACCTACCATGTCCCCTTCCAGCTTGAACACAGCACAAACAAGAACAGGCATGAACAAGAATACATTCACGCCGCTCTTCGTGACGGAGGGACCTTCCCAGCCCCATGCTGCAGTGCTTTTTCCTCTTTTTATTTAGAAGAGTTCAGTCCTAGAGCCACTCATTCCTTGGGGGAGGGGATGAGGGCATTAAATGTAAGCTGTAGAGAGCAAAGCAACCTGTCCCCTCCAGGCTAGTTCGGGGTGAGATGCTGACACCCCCAGGGAAGACACCCGGCCGTCTCAATGGCTTGAGTGGTCCCTGTTGGCTTCCTCCTCCCTGCCCAAGGGATAACACCAGAGCAGCTCTGCCCGCCATGCATCCCCCATGCCGGTCTGCCAGGGCACGTCGGCACAACAGCCTGCAAGCCACAGCGACCCGGACTGACACGGCAACGTACAGCACGCTGAGGGTCAACACGAGCCTTCGGTGACCGTGTCCCACAGCCGTTTTCCTTCTGGGAGCAGAGGAACGTGGCACTTCCCCTGCCTGGTCATTACACAACTGTTCCTGCTGTGTGCGAATGGAGCCAAATCCTTTTTGGCATCAAAATCCTGCCCTAAGGTGAATGAAGTGACATCCATCTCTGGCAACGTCACAGCCAGGCTGCGCTGGGGCTCAGGGAAGATGAATTGCAAAGAGAAACTCAGCAGGGCTGGCACTATTTGGGGCATCTTTATATTCTCAAACACGATAGCTCTGTCCTGGAGACGGTATGTCTCCACTCCGTGCCCGTGTTTTACTTTGCAAATTCAGGGATCACCTAGCCTGGTTTTTTTCCTGGAAATGTTGTAGATGACTGCCCTGGGCTGGGGAGGAGGTTTCAAGAACTGAGCTCGGCTATGCCTTCACCCTAACAGACAACAGGTTAAAGCCACCCCTAAGCTGCCCGACTCCACACCAGGACTGGGGCAATCAGGGAGCCTCAACAAGCACTCCGAGGCTCCACGGTGTTCATCCACCCCTGCAACGAGGCAGTACAACTCACCAAACCCACGCTGTACTATTCCCTCTTATGGCCAGGTTAATTTTCTGCTGCGTGAGCAAATGCAAAGCCAGTTTTGATCCCCCCAGGAGCTACAAGCACAGCAGCGATGAGTGCAGAGACATATGCTTTGACAGCAGCTCTGCAGGACCACAAAGCAGGATGGGCAGCGGCTCGCTGAGGTTGGGTCACACTCTGCTCTCTACACAGCAGTTACTATTGATGATTTACTGCAAAAAGATCCTCTAAACCAGCAGTTTACCCCTGGAACCGCTCCCCCATCAGCAGCCACCAGTCCAGGTTTAGCTGGGGAACAGCACAGACAAGGAGAAGGGCAGTCATCCTGATGCAGCATCTTCTCCCCTAAAGTGCTGTGCTGGCTGCCAGTGCCGCCTAGTCAGTAAAAAAGAAAAAAAACCATCAATTTCTGCTGTACATAGGGCCTCTATTTGCAGACCCGTTTGGATGGAACTGGAAGTTCATCTCCTTTCCAATTCTATAAACACATTTCTGGTCTCTAATTACAGCATCAGGCTGTCAAGATGGCCACTTCCTCCCTAATTACTCCGCTTTGTATTTAAGACACAGCTAATAAGCCCACATTGTTAATGATTGCTGCCGACTAGCTCTGAGGAGGAGAGCATCTCCTGCCTTGCACCGAGCCACTCTGGCACCGACCCTGCACCGTGAGCGCCCGGGCAGCACATTCCTTTCCACCGGCACCTGCACGTCCTCAGGGTCCATCCTCTTCCAACCGAGCCACACGTGCACGTGGGCAGGAACCCATCTCCACAGCAGATAGAAATGAAGGGGAAAGGGTAGGAGAGGGCATCATTTGGAATGAAAATGGACAGTCCCTGCCCTCGGCGCACGCTTCTGCTACCTCGCTGAACTTCGAGGGCTCCCTGCTGCGCAGGAGGCGCCTTGGCCAGCTCAGGAGGCAATGCAATGCTCCCTGTTTGCAAAGCAGGACTCCCTTCGGATGCTCGCTGCCCTACAAGCTCGTCCTAGCAAGCCCAGTGGGGCTGCAGAGGCTGCCCAAACCCCTGCGGTGCCTCACTGTGTGCACGCAGATACCTGCACGTTCACCTCCGCTGGCCGTGCGGGTCGAGGGCAGCTGGAGGGGTGGCTCCTTCCTCGCTTCTATATCCCAGACGCTCCTCCCTTTGCTCACGCTGGTTAAAATAACAGAGGATTTCCACAACATGAAACATTCCCATGGACACCCTCGAGTTGTTATTTCACCTCTGTGGCTGGTAAAACCATTTAGAGTGAAGGAACCCAGGTAGGGCACTACATAAACACACGCTACATAATATAAATACACCCTACATAATACACCTGATAGATGTAAAGCATTCTGTCTTTATTTTTAAAAAGATTAATCCGACAGCCCTGATTACAGACTTTAAGCACTTTCACAAAGGGAAAACAGCAGCCACAAACAGCTGTTCAACAAAGTCATAATAAAACATCTACAGCTCTTTAGCAGCTCAAGCCAGGCACAGTGCAAACTACAGACATCTTCTAACCCCGACAGCAGCTAAGCCAGGAACAAAACGACCAAGGAGCCAGTGGATTTAGCATCCCTTCATGCTTTTACATCTTGGCAAGATGCCTTTCTAGCAGACGTGCTTTCCAGAGGAACTATATCACATAGCAGAAACGGTACGAGACATGCCTGTGGGTTTCACAGGACAGGTATTAGATATTACTTTCTATTTTGGGCTTCCTCTGCTCATGGATGGCCATGCCAAGGAAGGAGGTGTCAAAACTCTCAGGCAAAAGCTCCCCTGGGAGATTTCTAAATCAACCTGGAAAAAGGCTGAATCAACACTTCTGCTCTTGGAAGCAGGCTGCAGCATTGTCCATCATCAGTGGTACAGCAGCCGCACGTGCCTGGTCCCTCCTCGAAATTTAATCCAACATTCATTATATAGCAGGCTTGATGTGTACATTAACTTTAAACATTCATTTAAATGGTTTCTAGCTGGGCCATGAAATAAATACACACTGTTGTGTACGTAGCTATAGAAATGTATTTCTTCATCTATTTATTTCATGGCCCGGGTAGAAACTATTCCCACACGTGTGCACCTTGCCATAGGTGCTCATCACCCACAAGCCCAACACGCTGACAACCCAACCCAGGGAGCCCTGGTCGCTGCCAGGTGGCAGCCCGGGATCTGACTTTCATTAGAGGATTATCATCCATGTTACCATTAAATATTAATGACAGATTACATTTGCTGAGCAGGGGACGTGAGGTAAGTAACCCAGGCCCTGGCACCGAACGCACCGAGTGGACCTGGCAGGGATGTTTCTGTGTATCTTCCTCTGCAAGCAGGAACATCGTATTTAGTCACTTCTGCTGGAAAGAGCTTTGAGATCCTCAAAATTAACTACAGATAAACTAATTATCTTTATCTGTCAGCTACCTACCGACCTTCTTATGCACAGTAAGTGTGGTCTTTGTATTCCTGCTAGCCTGTACTTCCATGGCATAAGGCAGGCAGCTGTAACCTGTTATCGTAATGCAGAATAAAACCCATTATCATAACACAGAATAAAACACTTCCCTCTTTACAGAAAGATTTCAGCACCTTGGTCCTTCTTCCTTAATTTGGCCAATGTCAATGAACAACAGACAAGATCCCATCAGCTCTAACCGAACCGGATCAGTCAGGCCTTTAACATACAAACATAGAAGAGAAAAAAAGAAAAAAAAAAAAAAACAACCTCCTTGATTTCATTTTCACCTTTTTTGTCACTGCCTAATCACAAGGTCTGCATTGGTTTCATCTTACAAGCACAAAAGAAACTATTAAAAGCAACCCAAAGCCTCCAGGCTGAGCGCTTTTGTTTGCAAAAAGCCGGGGCCAGCTTTTCCCTGGGCTGCTCATTAAAAGTCATCAGCATTTTAAACATACCTCAAATGGCTCCTTTTTAGTGACATATGTGGATTTAAGGCCAAAATTTTTGTAGAAAACAACTATTACAGCATGAGGACTTCTAAATTAAAAGCAAAGCATCCTTGGGAAATATTTTTGCTTCCAGAAAAAGTATTGCATTTTCAATGGGGAACATGCTTACCAGAGAGACTTTTACCACACAGTTTGCACATCACATTTTTTACAGTAAATTGATTTTAAAAGCCAACATTTTCCCAGCTTTGGGGTTCAGTTTGTTGCTAAAACGTGAAAAATACTTGCTTGTCATGTCCCAGGGCCAAGACCCCTCTGGGTTTGCTAAATATGCTCCACGTGGCATACGGACATGCCCCCTGCCATACAGGGAAAGCTTTATACATGTCAATGCAAAGCTTCCCCAAAAGCATCATTTTCCCACCAGAAAATGGGAGAAAGTTGCTTTGGGGGCAGAAAAAGACCAGCCCAGCCAGGAAAACAACCCCATCTCATCCTGCTGGCGTGAAGAACCATCACAGAGCCGCTGGAAGCTCCTGCATCAGGAGTTGCCAGAGATACATTAAAAGGAGCCTGATAAACCCAATATTCACTAAAATGGAGGAAAAAATCAGGCTGTGATTTGGGGTGTCCACTCCAAGAGGGCTGCGTGTTGCCTTCAGCCCCTGCCATGAGTCTCCCCCTTTGCCCAGGGCTATGGAGATCAGGTGGGGCATCTTCGTTCATAGGAAAAGCTAATGAAAGACATCTGAAACTATTAAAATCACATATATATTTTGCACATAGAACAGACAGTTTACATTTTACACGTGCAGTCCCACGATGAATATGTTCAACGTGCCCAGGAAAAGGAGTGCACACGTCTGTGGTGGCTGCAAGCAGCCACAATCATTTTGCAGGCACCAGGCAGAACAAGGGTGGACACGCTTCCACAGCTGGGTGAGACTGCGGGGAACTGGCACAGGCAGAACTACGGAAAACCCTGAGGATATTTGAATCTGAAAGTTGCTAAATTGAAGAAAAAAAAAATTTTTTTAAAAATTGCTTTGTGCTCTCTATCACTCCGTGTTGCAAAGACACCAAGGCCACCTAACACCTTCCAAACCAGAAATAATCTGACCTCAGACACCCTTGGAAGACATCTCCCTAGGTTCGTTCCTTGTGGTTACCAAGGTCTCCCTGAAGGCCCAGTCGCCGTTTCTCCTGTGCTCACCACCCACCACCTTCCCCTCAATTTTCACGCAACAGGAATCAGGCTGGTTTCAGCTTTTTGTGAGAATAATTCTGGTTTGGGGCATTTTGTTCTCCACTGAAGCCTAGTTACATAAACTGCTGTGCATGCATGTGCAGATCTCCTGTTACATGCATGTCCTTACATCACCCAGCTAGAAAAACAGCTCGAAAAGAAAACCAAAGGAAAGAGGACAATCTGGATTTGATAAAAAAGCTTTTTTTTTTTTCTGTCGTCTGAAGCCTGCTGTAAATCCTCAGTTGCTTGAATTTTGATTTGACCTATTTGCATTTCTCCTTTCCGTGCCTTTTTCTGGGGGAAGGAAATTACATTTAGATAAAATAACTTATTGTGAAGTGATGCTTGAGAGCAGGACAGAGACGCGCGTCCACGTGGACTGCGTGGGGACCAGATCAGGCGGAGGCTGATGCTCAGGCACAGCTCTGCAGAGGTAGCTTCACACCACACACTAACAAAAATAAAACGGGCCCAGAGTTTAGAAGTGGAGACTTTGAACACTTATATCTAAAGAAGATGGGATGACTCATCTCACCTACCTTTGACGGCCAGAAATGGAAAGTCCAAATCTGAGCAGATCCACCCCCAGGCTTCCCTTAGGGTTGGAAACGACCTGTTTTGGGAAGAAGCAAACAGCTCTCGGAGCGGCCCGGTTCTCTACTGATGACAAAGACAACTCTGGATCAAGAGATCAGGCTTCACCTTTTAAATTGGATATAACATGATCTCACCTCGAGTGAGGTGAGATGAATCCCACGCAGGAGATAGTGACTTGATTCCCAATGAATTTTTGTAGGACTTGTGCCTTTTACTTCCTTAAACCTATTAATTATCCCAAACTACATCAAAGGAGTAACAACTGGATTTGACCACCAAGGAACTCCAGGTGTGCATCACCCAGTGCCACCAGTTCCCAGCAGGCACAGAACCTCTGGGCACCGCAGCAATATAAATTACACACAGCAAGCAATGAGTTGTCCGTGCCTGGGATCAGAGGAGCCCTCAGTGGTCTGGAAGGAAAGTTAAGAGCATCCTGAAAATCCTCATTTCTCACCATCACCCTTTTTCCTTTGCTGTGAGAAGCCTGGTTTCGCTTGGCCCCTCCACGGATGAAGCAACACAAAAGTTGCCCGGATTGAAAGGCGGGGACCCCCCCTCGCAGACCTGTTCTGCTTCATCACAGGATCCGACCCAGAAAAAACACACCAAAATTGTTCGGTAGTGCTCACAAAACAGGGATTTGTGCCCCAAACCAGCGCCGATTCAGGTAGAGCATCGATTGCCCTATAAAGGACAGCGCTCCTGCACGCCCAGGGCTGAGCTCTCCCAGGACTGGCAATGGGAAACGCCTGGAATAATTTAGGGAGCAATAACAGATGGGAGATTACAGTGCACAGCCTTAAATTACAGCTCACCACCACTCAGGTGTTCCTGGAGAACATCTCTGCCTCCTGCGATCTGTCAGACTAAAGCATGGGCAGGGTGAATCACAGTACAAACACAGAAGCACTCTCATTTCATCTCAACTGCAAAGTAATTTGGCTTATAACTAAAAAAATATATCTAATTTACTGAAACCAAGTAACAGGTCCAAACAGACCATAGCAGGAACTAATTTACCCATTACGAACAAACCAATTCTTCTTTTTGCTATGAAAAGCGCACAAAAAGAACAAACTACCATAAAATTTAACCTTCTTAGCAGTAGAACTTAGTAAATCTGAACCGTGGGCGATTTACTGTATTTTTTAAACACCTGACAAAGTGGAAAGAGCAAGTGCCACATGCTTTATAAATCTCAAACCAAACCGAGAAACGACGTAGCACGTGATGCCCCGTCTGCAGGCAAGATGCCGTGCCGCCACGCAAACGCCACCGACGGACCCGCACAGAATATTTTCCTTATTTCTCTGTCTTCCAGGGCTCCTGTGTGGGGTTAAACACCCTCCCCATCCCAGGAGGGCACCTCGCTAGCTAGAGCAGCCCCTCCTTCGCTCCCCAGTGCATCTGCACGGCAGGGGAAGGCACCACGCCGGATGCAGAGGGAGCGCACGCTGGGCTGGATCCGTCCGGCAGCGACGGGAGGAGGATGCCGGGAAGGCCACTAACCCTTGCGAAATTTATTCAGACAGCCGGCGTTGCAGAAGGAACGGATGGATCCCGTCTCCCAGCAGCCCCTACCCTTCATCCCCACAGCGGGATCGCTCTCGCAGAGGCTACGCGCTACATGGCTGTTAGCTTTAGGATGGGAGGAAAAAAAAAAAAAAAAAGAAAAAAGAAATAAAGAAAAAAGAAAATGTCCTCATTCAGCAGTCAGCCAGACGGCTGCATCGCTGCACTTACAGTTCCACATTTCACATAATAAATTCTTGACACATGCTGTTAGCAGAGCACTACGGCACCCAGCTCGCAGCAACCATCAAACCACCCTCTTACCAGCATGCACCACGGAGCAACCCTTAACTCCATCTCTGCCAGAAACAGGCATCATCCTGCCAAAAAAAAAAAGGGGGGGGGGGGAAGACAACACCGGATCCTACCAAGGGAGGGTTTTGTTGGGGCTGTCTCTGGAGCAATGCTGAACGGGCTGTCAGCTATTCAGTCCAAAAACTAAAGGGATGCTGTTTTGGGAGGGGGGAGGATGATATTTGGAAGCTTGTCCCTTTAAATGCTGCTGGAGGTTATTTTTAGGACACTTGCTTAAAATATATATCAGAATTTCTTTATTTTTATCAGAAACCTCATTATACATGTTACTCGCGTAGCTACATTTCACATGCGCCCCAACAGCTCAATAACAAAACCTCTGAGGTTTCACGACCGCATGCCCTCCTGATGTCTATTTTCTCACCCCTCTGTTGTGGGACGATTGGATTTTCCCAGCCTTTAATATTTTACCAGTCTCAGGGGAGCAAGCAAGTCCGGAGGAAAAATGCAGCATAAATCACAATTCAATATAAGACGAGCAGCTGCAGCCAAGGTGCTACTGCGTGATGTGCAGCTAAATACACAATCACGGCTCGGGGAACTGGAGATGAGACCGCTGTCAAGTATTTACAAGTATTAATAGCTTATAATTGATAGTTTTCTCCCACTTTAGCTGGATAGCAAGGCTTTTATAGCAACGAAGGAAAGGCTTATAATCCATCTTTTAAATTGCAACCACTCTCTGTGTATACATATTTTAAAAAAGAGGCAGGGACTTTGCAAGCATTCTGTGTGGAAAAAGGACAAATTCTGGAAAATCAAGCTATCACCACACTACGCATTGGAGGCAGGGAAAACTAATGCTAGCAATGCATATGCATGCAAAAATTTTATTAACTTGTTTGCATAGATACTCATTGGTAAGAACCAGAAGTTTTTCCAGGGGAAAAAAACAGGAACAACAGAAGAACAGCAATCTGTAATTGGAGGGGAAGGCCTTGATGGGATTTAGCTCAAAACGAGCACTTCCATTTCTGTTAGCAGATCCGAGAACCAGATGGAGCCAGGATCTGTGTTTTGACACTAAGATCAGAGCCAATATGTACATACGTCTATATATCAGTATATGTATATATACATACCAAGAGAGATAGACATACATACACACACACCTCTCTCTCTCTCTCATATACTCGTCTTTCGCATACAAACACCCAAACCTCATGTGTATGCCTATGATCAGCAGAGCTGTGATATCCTACAGTCCCTCAGTTTCCCTGATGATCAGACCATTTATGATCAGTTCAGGAGCAGCTTCCAACCCAGGCCCCTGTAGATGACACCAGACCGACACAACCAACGCCTTTGTCTCCTTAGGGCCAGCTTTGCCTCCCAGGCTTCAAGCACAGCATGCAGCCTGCTAGGGACAGGCAGCAAGAGGGGGTTTAATGGTGACTTGCAAGAACCTTCCACTTGGGTTTGGAAGGTAGGACAGCAAGAGGAGTGAGGGATGGAGACGACCACCTGAGCCTCGCAGAAGTTTGCTCTGGCAGGGAGTGAAGGTCATGAAGCTCAACTAGGCAGGACAAGCAGGGCTGAGCTAATAACCTGCTGGGTATGAACACATTGATACAGGGTCCCGGTCAAATAAAGAATCATAGAGTATCTCAAGTTGGAAAGGACCCACAAGGATCATCAAGTTCAACTCCCTGCATCATGCCTGGTGACGTCTCCCAGCTTGCCAGACAAACCCATGGCATGTAACTCAGTGATCTCCCCCAGTTTACTATAGGAAAATGCATTGGATGACTGTCTAAATTGCTAGGGAAAAGCTTTTTCCACCAATATACTCTTTGCTTTGCTCTTCCAAGCAACTTCCTTATTCTAGCGGTGGCCTGAACACAATTTAGCTATACTCCTATTACAGTAACTGCAAGGAAGGATCATAGAAAGCAAAGCTAAGATCCTCTCGATCAGTCTAACGTTCACAAACCATTATAACTAGCTCTGCATCTCTTCTGCCAGCTGCCATGGACCTCCTCCTGCCAATATTTAAGTCGCACCCGCAGTTACTCATCTAAATGCTTGGAGAATTAGTCCTGAAGTTCCCTGTTCAAAAACAGATTGCAGATTTACCCCTGAATTTAACTCACTCCGCTCAAAGACGAGAGTTACCTTGGTCCCAGGATCAGCAAAAGGTACCTGGGAAATGCTACCTGCCGTGTCGCTCTACATCAAGATGAAATTTCTTCTTGCTTGCTTTCTATGAGAAATACTCAAATTGTGACATTACTTCTTGCTGAGCGACAGAAATCAGTAGGTGAGTCAGGGGTGGGAAAGGGGGGGGGGGTCACCCAGGGCTGGCCAAGGGGGGCCAGGAAAAGACCAGGATAAAAATGATGAATGAGGGGAGCCAGAAGGAGAAAATTCCTCTCCCTGTGGCACACCCAGCATCCCCACGGACACACACCGCCTCCCAGATCACCCGCTCTACCTTCAGGCTCTATTGGCAATATCAAACCATTCTGTTTCCAGAAAACTGTATCAGATTTTAAAAATACACCTTTCCTTGCAACTTCTACTTTCCAAATACTTTGTGTGGAAGAAAACTAGGCAGGAAGGTTAGGATGATGATTGTAGTTTGGTTTTCGTCTGACTTCTTTGTCCAAGTTTGATGAAATTCTAAAACAAAGCGGAGACAGTTCAAGTATTTTCTGTTTTCCCGTTCCCAAGTGTGCCCACTAACACACACACACCAGAAGTCCAAGGGCTATACACGTCAGCGTGACATTTCCTTTTCTCATCATTATTATTCAACTAATCTTGAAAGCATCCATAGTCCTTAATTTTCCAGCATCTTTATAGCTGTGCCACATCCATCTCCAAAACCAACCGATAAAAACATTAGATGAATTTCAAAAATCCAGAGCTCTAATAGGATTAGTGGTACTAAAACAACTCAAACTCCAGCTCATCCATTAAAAATCGGTCAGAAACGTTTTATTTGTAGTAGTTGAAGTAACTTCTCCCTGGCTTAGCTGCAGAAACCAGCACTGCGTACGGTCGGGAGGAAGCTCTGCCCCATGCAAGGACCTGCTGCGTCTCTGCAAGCTCTGCAGACCACTCGCATATGGGGAGATTCATCACTTTATGAACCTATACATTAGTTTAAGCGTCTAACCAACTTCAAGGTCTCTCTCAAACACTTTCATACCCATTACACACCCCAAAAGGAGCACAACCCTTACAGGCTGCAAAACCCAGAACTCAGAAAGCACCAAAATTTTGGTGGCTCACACGTGCCGAACTCAGCCCACCTCCTGCTTTGTTACAGTCTGTATTTATAAAATTACATACTGCGTTTTCCACAGCACCTCTTCCTCATCCAGTGCTCAGGAGGGGCTCAGCTCCGGGAAGTGGGGATGTGTGGTGGGAGATCACAGCCGTAAGGCTCTGACCAAAGGCGATCTTTCCCCTGGGAAGCTCTCCACAGGCTCCATATCCTCATTTCTTCCCTTCCCTTTCCCTCTCCTCTCCGCAGCTCTCATCCCCCCGCGCTCGGGGCCGGGAGATGCCTCCTCCTCCTCTCCCTGCATCCACCACACGCAGGCAGCTGCCTGCTGCCTGCACTGCCTGCCCTGCCCCAGCACATGGGAGGCATGAAACGGGCTCGGAGAAAAAACTTTGGAATTTTCAGCTGTTCGGGTTTTAAGAGTTTCTAATGGAAAAGCACAAAACCAGCCCCTTTTCGGAGGGCTCTTCTTGAGCATGTCGGGGCAGAGCTGCATTTCGAGAGCGACAACAGCCACACAAAGACAGGCTCCTCGCCAAATTTCAAGTCCTCGCTTCAAACCATATGGGAGGCAGCGTGACAAAACTGCCCTAAAATAATTCTGGGGACTTCTGTCTGCATTGAAATACCATATAATATACTAATTATAATAACTATAATAATATACTGTATAATATAATACTGCATTGAATTATCCTTTCCAGAAATGCCCAAATATTTCAAAACACAGCAAAAAAAAACCCCAAAACCCAGCCATATGAATACAGCCAGGACCTAAAGAAACAGAACAAATAGGTAAAGTTTAATACAACTACAAGGAAATGGAGAATCCTATAAGGAAAAGCATTTCACACAGGTAACAGCGAAAGGTGTCTATAATATTTACAGCAGCGACACAGGGATATTGAGAAACACCGAGGCGACACTCAGAGTACCCATACCACCTCTGACACCGACTTGTCAAATCCTTTCTTGAAAATGCTGCTTCCAAATGTTTGTGCTCTGGGACTCGTGTATTTTGCAAGCAGAGAGTTATTCTCAACACCCAAGTTATTTTCTTGCTCCAAACCGAAGGGATTGCCTCTGCCCCCTGCAGACACAAGGAAGAAAAGGCCACCTTTCTCCTATGCAAAAACCTTCAGCGTATTGGAAAAGGTCTGTCACATCTTCAGAATCTGCTTCCCTTTTTTTTTTTTTTAAATAAAATCCGATTCTTTCATGCTTCCTAGACTGCTGGGTGTTCCTCAGAACTCTCCAAATGCCTTCTGTCTTTTTAAAGCATGATGTCCCAAAAAACACATATATTCACCTATTCACGCAAGTGTGAAGTAAAATATGTCTTAATACTTGCCTTAAAACAGCCAAAACCAATACTGGGGCGGGGGGTTCCGCAGTACTTCGCACCCGGCTTTACTAAATTTCATCTTATTGATATCAGACCACTCATCAATTTCCAAACCTCTTCTGTTCCTCTCCTCCCTTCCAGGAAAAGCCACTCACACTGTGCCTACACAGCAAGAAAACTCTCAAGACTTTCAAAAGGAAAACACATTCAGCATTTTAAACCTCCTGTCAACTAGGTAACACTGTACCTTCTCTCTTGTTCTGTGCATCAAAGGAAGAATTATTTAAGGGGTAAAAAGTAAAGAAAAAAAATAAATGTAAAACATAATGGCATCTTTGCTTCTCTGGTTTTAGACTTTCTCATTCCTCTTTGCTCTGCAAGGAACTAATTTTGCTAGAAGCTTATTCTTAAAAACACTTAAACACAACCAGTTCCTCACCTCTGCAACCTGTTTTTGCGGTTACCTGGCCCATCTCTGCACCGACACAGGACACACTCACAGCAGTTTTGCATCAGCCCTGCACCGACCGGACCAACACAGGGAATATTGCAGCAGCGCCCGGCTCCTGCCGCAGCCTGCCCAGCCAGGGGATGCCCCTCGCTCCCCTCTCCCTGCCGCAGGGATGTATCACCCATCACGGGTAGCCACGGCGGGAGCCTTCCCGGTGCCTGCTCCCTTTCCTACGGCTCATTCGTAGAGGACCCGGCTCCACCTGCCAGAGCCTGAACCTCCAGCATTGAAATCCCAGGAGCAGGGCGCAACGGGATACGGCTGCGATGCCTCCGCATCCTGCGACTTTCTGCTTCTCTTCCCATCCCCTCCGGTTCATCTGCTGCCCTCATTCCCTCCGGGCTCGAATGGGGCAGGTTGCCCAACACCCCTGAGCCCCACAGGTGGGGGCACCACTGATGCAGCTCACACTCAACATCACCACCATTTCAGGAAAGGTCATTTTTGCTAATAATTTGGTTCTAGAAAAGCAAAATAGCAGGGTCCCACACGGTCCCTCGGTTAAGCCATTTCTACCTACAACACGCTGGCCCCGATGCCATGAGATGGAAGGAATGGGCACACCCTACCTTCACTGCTGATGGGTGCAGGAAGGACCGAAGCATTGCACACTAATAATCAACATCTCAAATCCTCTCTCCGCATTCCCTTCTGCTGTATTTAGTTTTCCATCATTGCATTCAGTCGTTGGCAGTAAGTCAGCACCAGCCTGGCAGCGCGCGGCTCAGCAGACATCTCCGTGGAGCAAATCCCCTCAGCCCCATCTCATCCCCACGTCCCATGTTTTTTTACGGTCAATCGGTTCACAAGCAGAGTCGGGGAATCCAGAGCTGAAACTCTCCCCCATAGACAAAATGCCATTCGGGGAAAGACACGCTCACCGCTCCGTCTGACCTCCCAGCCCCACCGTGCGTGTGCACCATGCAGAAAGAGATGGCAAAATTGCAGCCGATTATTACTGGGGGTATTTTCTTTCCCAATTGAGAAGAATTTCAACCTCTGGATATCACCAGGATAACAACACGTGCAGGGCCAGAGCAGTTTAAGATCCGTCTCACCACCCCCAGGCTGCAAATCTCGAACCAGGGACGCCCAGAAGCAAACCCACGTAACTTGTCCAAGGTCATGCAGAAAGGTTGTCTCCAGAGAAACAGATCCCTGAAGGCTTTTCGTTAGCTTTGCCCAGCCATTGGCTTTTTCTTTACATTTTGCTCCTGCCTTCATTTATTTTATTCCACTCAAAAAGCGCTACTGGAGTGAGAGAAAACACCCACGGGCTCCACCTTGTTTACACTGAATCCCACGGTGGGTTTGCACGCTACGAAAATCTTAGATTAATGAAGAACATGCAATTCACCCTCGAGATGGAAATAAACGGAATAATCAAAATAACCTTTTTCTAGTGTAAATAGACAGTTGAAAGAGCTAACACATGGATCTTTCATTAACACACCGATGGTTCTGCCCACGGACAGCTCAACCGAGGCTGCTCTTTGGCACTGTAGGTCACAGCATCCCTCATTAGGCACCATAAACTGTTAAAAAAAAAAAAAAACAAACACATTTTATATACAACTTGTCTGTATTTCTGTTTGTTTAGCTGGATTCTGCTCTTTGCATTGCTCCCATCAAGGGACGCAGGAACAGCTCGCGCAGAGAGCGAGCTCAACAGAGGGAATTCAATGTGTAAGGAACAGCTACCAAAAAATCCACAGAAATTATAAAAAAAGGACACCAAGTTTGAGCTATTACCTTGCCATTTGTCCTTCACAATGTGAAAACCTAACAAAAATTTGTCTTGTTGAAGTATTTTGGCTTGATACATGTTCCAAAATCTACAGGATTTTGGATCACGTGCAGCTACGCTGCCCCATGTACATCAGTACCCATCAACAGCACACAAGATTATTTACTAGATTTTAGAAATGTGTCAGAACATTTTTTTTCCACGGTAATTTTAAATTTGACTTCAAAAAGCAAGCTACCCCGGGAACGCAGCAGTCTTCCCCACCTTTCACTACAGCATCAAACTACCACCCACTCGCCAAGAAACAAACAAAACAAAACAAAAAAATTATAATTTGTATTCAAACCATAGTTTTGCTTTTAAACAAACTGTCCCACGCATGACAGTGCAATCAGGAAGATCCAGATTTACTATAACTCCGAATGTTTGATCAAACATTTATTGCTCTTTGCTCTTAAATCTCAGTATCAGGAAAACACACGTTGCTATTAGCCAGATAAACACAGAATAAAACCGTTGTAATCAAGTTCCCCCCGCCCCGCCCCTGAAATCTGGCCCCTCATCAATACAGACCTACACACGTCCCATAGTTTTTTAATGACATAGCAATGCAATGCCTCTTTTTACCTCATTTGCAATTATTTACCAAAGCAGTGCATCGTCAAGCCTCAGGAATACTAAAATTAAGTATCAAACAATGCTTGGAAAAAACCAAGACTAAGGGACGAGGCCGAGCAGGGGAGTTTCTGCAGCCGGCAGCTCCGCAGTTTTTCCAACCGGCTCTTCGAAGCCAGAGCAGCCACGTGGCCAAAAACAACCTGAAAAGCAAATTACAGCTGCCTGAGCCCGCCTGCCAAACTGCTGCCGCCTCCGGCAGGTTTCGCTGGCTGGAGCAGACACCGGATTCCTGTGGGAATCCCTCAGGAGCCAACATGTCTTGGTGCCTGTGGGGTCAGGTTGGTGGCCCCTCCACACAGCTCCGAGCCCCTGGCCATCCCAGCCACCCCCTCGGCATCCCAGGGTCACTCGGCCCCGCAGCAATGGTGGGACCCCAGGGCCTCGTGAGGGGGTCTGAAATGATGCACGCAGAGTATCAGCCCTCCGCCCCTTCAGATAAAATTCTGTTTTTTTCCCAAAGATTTCCACTGAACTGATTCCCTACTCTGCTGCTTGCGTGAGAGCGGAAAACTAAATTAATATACTCACATCAAGAATGGCACTGAGCTCACCGAGGCCTCTGGTCCCCCTGCACCTGGCTCAGCATCGCTACGATCAATCCCCGCCATTGCATTTGTTTCCACACTCTGCAAAGCAACAACCCTCGAGTTCCCTAAGCTGGAAACCTCCAAGGAGCAGGATGGGCACGTGCTCAGTCGGGACTGCAGCATCCCCAGGGAGCTGCGGAAAACCTGGGGTAACCCCCAGCCGACTGCAGCGTTAAAGACTACCTCTTTCAACCTTCGGCAACCTGACTTCATTATTTAATGACTCCATATACATCTTCAATAGCTACACACGTTTGTATGCACTGCATCGCTGTAGGTGTGCAAAGTGGGGGGGGGGGAAACGATGCCAAAGGGAAGGTGCGAACCTGGAAAAGCAAAGGCAAAGTCAAAACCACTGAAGCTCTGGAAAGTGGGTCCCCAACGCCTCGCTTTTACACACCCTCCTGCCCCAGGCTAAGCTGCTTCGCCAAGCAACGGTACAAGTGAGAACAAAAAAATTGTCTCACAGCTGCCACATAGTTCATTGCACTTCAAAATTACCACACGGAGAGGCTTTCCGGAGACCCGCCGCGGCGGCCAGGAGCAGCACAAGCATGACACACAACAGGGCTGTCCCGCGCCGTGCCCAGGTCCCACCACATGAAGACCCCACCGCCACGCCGTGCCGAGGTCCCACCACCACGCTGCTCGCTCAGCAGAATGCTGTCTTTGCTCTTGGACCACTCTCCTCTATCACACAGCCCATCTCCGTGCTCGGTATGACTCGTTAAGCAGGAATCAGATGTTATCAAGCTTTAGTAACACCCAGAGCTTCTCATTTTCCCCATTTTTCAGACTGGTTCAGGCTCCATTGCCCACACCAGCAGCTAACACAATATATCCAACCTTTGGGGTATTTTAGGATCTAGAAAGCCTGAAGGGGTGTTATTAAGCTTAGGCAGGAGCTCAAAGTTATGGTCCACTGCCACAGCTCTTTTTTTCCAATATTATTCACAAAGAAAAAGAAAATACATTATATATGTATGTTACAAACAGTGCCGGAACATTTGCAATGGCTTGCGTGTCACTAGGAAGTGGGAAAAAACACATTAAATGAACTGATTTAAATAATCCCTCTCTGAAGTGCTCTAAAGACAGTAACTTCTCATCCCCACGTCCTAGAAGACGTGCAAATAGCAGCCCGGGGTGGACAACGTGGTAGCCTCCGGTCCACGCTAGGTAAGACAGTCCACACACAGATTTTGCACAGCGCTGGCTGTGACCTTTGCAGCCAAAGTCCTTCATGCAAACGCTGCCATTCACCTCATGCAGAAAGATTTGGTCTTCATTCTTCCCCTTCCATTTAGAGATTTAGAAAGGAGTAGAGGGAATAAGGCATACTGAGATAAGCATCTTTATACTGACACAAATCACACGCAGGGGAAGTTGAAGCATATAAATAAATACACTGGATAAAAATAACACGATGAACATCAGCACCAACTTTGGTCGGTGGCCAAGACCGGCTGGAAAACCCTCTCAGCCACACAAATTGCCATCTCTGGTCTCCTGTGAGCACTTCTGATCGATAACCTCGTGGCTGATGCTATTATTTCACTGCATTTCCAATCCAAGACCTTTGAGGGGACTTGAATTTGTAGCGGGGGGGGGGAAGAGACCTTTTTCAAAATGAAAGGGACTTTCTCAACATGTGGCGAAAACGAAAAGGTACACGTCCATTTTTTTCCTCTTGCAGTTTGATTAATTTCTTTTAATCACTTCCTTGACATAGTTATTCTGCAGGTTTCTCAACTGCCTGTCAAAAACCATCAGTACGTCTTCTCTGGCCCTGCTGCCACATCCGACTGTGCCATCTGCTCAAGTGGAGCCTTCAGTTCTCCGCCTTCTCGCCCATCAGAAACAGCTGCTGTACCGCAACAGGGACTTTATTACTCAGCTCTAGAAAACAGAACTGACATTACCTGTGACTCCAACAAAATACAAACTATTGGCTAAACTCAGTTTTAGCTGTCGATACTTAACTGCCAACTGGCACTAACTAGAAATAGCGACTAATTAGCGACCAGTGGTTTGCACAGGTCTGTCCAAGGTGATATTCCTCCTTTACCGGTGGCTCCGTACAGTCTGCACATAGCCCAGCCAGATCCACTGAAAATGGACAAAGGATGGGATCTACCAGACCTGCTTCAGGCATTGGAACGCAAGATGTTTAAGCATGAACCAGCCACACGCGGTCCCTTTACAGCTAGAAAAGCCAAGGACCTCACAGGGAGATTCCTTCCATCCCCTCTGGCAATGCCTATTTCTCTCTAGTGACTATAAAGTATGAGCCAAGATCCTGGCCCAGATCTGGGGGCACCCGAAGCCTCACTCGTAGGCGAGATGAAAGTTTTAGGGGGTAGCTGAGCCCGTTTCTGAGTCGTCACCACCGCGACACAAGCGTTATCACAGAACTGCACTAGTACAGGCACAATAAGGAGCACGCAGAGCAGATGGGACTGGGAGTCACCGAACTATAGAAATTAAATGCCTCAATGCCACTTTTATCCATCCCATTTCCAGTGAGGACTTTGCCGCAAGGGGCCTGAATGGAAAACGGGCTGGTGCTGCCCAAGAGAGCAGGTACGAGTGCCACAGGCAGCTCCCATCGTCGCACCGCACCGTCATGCCTGGCTGTGCCGGGACAACAGGCGCGAGGGCTCCCAGATGGAGCAGAGGCTGCTTAATCCAGCACTGTCACAAAAACGAGGAATTACAGCAGCCTCAATGGAAGCTATGAGCCTCTTGGCTTAAACAACGCTTCTCAACCCCCAGCATAACAGCACGTAGTCTTGCCTGTAAGGCCTCCACGTGGATTGGGACCCTGGAGCCCTTCCTCAGCTTCCCATAAATGCCCGGAGGCATCAGTGAGGAAATGCCTGCAGACAGTCCCAAGAGACTGCCGGGCTCAACCATGTCCCGCTGGACCATCTGGATGCACTGGGCCACCTCGCTTTCATGGAACAAATCAGTTCATCCAGGAGCACATCTGTCCTGCAGCCGGGTGCTGGACAGCAGAGACAGGCAGGGCCTGCCAGCGAGAGGGCAACTTGACTTTTTTTTTTTTTCTCCCTTCCTTTTTTAAAGCAAGACATTAATCCTCCAGCATCTTTTGTTTGCGCTGCTTACTAACCAGACGCTAAGCAGTGAAACAGAGCAGGAAAATGCTTCTCTGGGTCAAGGCTCCCCAAGTTCACGCAGCGCAGGCAGGGAAGGCAGAAGCCACTTGCTGAGCTGACTTAAAATGAAAGAGCTACAAAAGGGAGAAGAAGAGAGGTGGCTTCGCTGGGAACCGGCTCAGGCAGATACAGCACCACTGAAAATGAAACCCCCTGGTTCTGCGGAGTCACAAGAGTTACAAGCAATACCATCCAGCTTCAGAGCCAGTCACGTGTAGATAAACAGAGATAAAACATCCAGCTGCTCTCCACGGAGTCCATCATTCCCTGCGGTCTGCAAGAATTAGATTTAGGCAGGAGACCTCCTCCAATCCTCCCCATGTAGCATCCAGATAACTGGGTGCCCTGTGTCAAACATGCCCCTGAGACCAGCAGGACTGCCTGCTCCATCTCACTCTTCATGGGAATAAGCTGTACTCCTCCGGGGGGAAAATCCTGCCAGTACCTGCCAGAACCGAAGCGCAACCCGCATCATTTCTGGGAAGAAGAAACGACTGCCCGATGCCTGTGGTCACTGACTGGCAGACAGCCCGGCTGCAGGTTAACAGCTCTGAATCTCGGCAGCAGCACAACCAGTTGTGCCCGAGAGAGTAACCAACCTCCAGCGCTCTTTGCAAAGGAGGACGATAAACCTACCCCCATGGCTTGGAAACCTCCTCCTGCAGCACTGAGGAGCCTATTTAGAAAGTCTTAACAGCTCTTCTATCCCCTCCATCCTCTCCAAAGTCAGTGTCAGAATCTCACGCCATCAAGTCCTTCTCTTCTCTGCCTCGCTGCTGCTGCTGCTGTGCCTCTGCTTGCGTCAAAGGGCTCCCTGCACAGCCTTTCCATCCTCGCTCGTGTCAGAAGCCGAGTGATTACCGCTGCCCGGTGTGCCAAGTCACTGCTGTGCTCCCGTGCTGCTAAATATAACACCTGCCGCTTCCCTCGATAAGGCTCCGTCAGCAATTTTGAGCTCCTATCAGTACCTTCAGGGGAGAACCATAAATTGGATTTTTATCATCCTGTCATGCTTTCATTCCTCCTTGTTTTCCCTTAACAACTCGTCCAGCTTTAGCTGTAAATGAATATTTAAGTTTCTAGTCAATGAGTTACTGCCAGAGGGAGACCTTCTCCCTGAAGAGATTAGTTTAAAATTGGCAAGACTCCTTAAAGCTGAATTTTTAGCTGAAGCTACAAACCTAATAACTGAGGTAAAAAACCACTGGTTATTCATCTCCATGAACAGCATCCCTGCCAATGTAATGTTATTACAGTACCATGAGAAGTCATTTTACACAGAAAAAGGCAGGCTTCAGTGCTGTATTCATCTTTGGAGATGTCTCTCTGCACCCCGTGCTAGTTTTGTGTCTCAGCACTTGTCCCAGAGTGCGCAGGGCTCGCCTCCAGCACAGCCTCCTAGGAAACGCTGGAGCTGGGTCCAGCGCTCAGATTGCTTCACACTCATCCCAGGACAGGGGTCCTACAGGAGAGGCTGGTGGGTCACTGGAAAGGTGCTCCCAGGGACCCCTGGGCAGGTCAGGCAGAGCTCCCTTCCCCGGAGAGGGGAACAGGGACCCGCAGAGACTTCAGGTGTTGCAGGTCGCCACCTCCTTTCACTACAACATCCCCTTCAGTGAGGAAAATACTCATAAGTCACCAGATCAATCACCTTACCTATACACAGAAGGTCAGACGTAGGCTTTGCTTCACACCCAAAGGACGTTCTTCCTTTTCTTCAGAGACCGGCAGCACAGAAGATGTGGGTCCAGTGCAACACCACTGAGGCTGCACTGCTCCAACAGGGATCGGGCTGCCCCTGTTTGGGACTGCAAGGGCTCCACAGGTAACTAGAAGTCACAGAAACCGGCAGCTCAGCATCCCTGCTGGGTCCTGGGCACGGCTGAGGGATCCTCACCGCACTGCTCACCTCCCTCCACCCCTTTGCCATCTAGTCTGTCCACATCCTTGCTCTGTGTGATTACAAAACTGCTCGAGAAAAACTCAAATCAAGATAGACGTGGCAGAAAAGCCAGGGAGGAGTCCAGATGACAAGCTTCGGGAACACACATCCCACCCATTCCCAACGTGCTCCTGAAAATCCTAGGTGCATTGGGAGCATCTGCTTCCACTGCTACAAGAAGATATCTGCTGCATCATCAAACCTTTACGATCACAACTGCAAAGTGCTTTTTGTAAGTGCTATTAGTGCTGCTGTCCTCTTTAAATCCTGTCAACCTCCTTCCGTAAAATCCCTTGTAGTTTAATTTCGTATTTCTTTCTCGCTCCATCCTAAACTGCAGTTGAACAGTCTTCTATTTGCAACAGCTGTATTTCAGTGACAGGGGAAATATCTCGTGTCTCGCCCCTGTGGCAGTCTGTAAAGTGCCCCAAGGAGGAAGATAAGGGCAGCATCGCCTTCGTTCACAGCACAGCGCTGCATAGCACATGCGGCTTCACCTCCTTTTAACTGGAGAAACGCTGGTCCTTACCAAGGGGTTTCTTGCAGGAACATCTGCACAGCTCATTCGTCCTGATAACTTTAATTAACAGATCAGTCTGTTAATTAGACCTGCCGCGACCGCAGCAAAACACACTCTGGCTGAAGACCTTGGGAGCTTCTCCAGCGCCCATCCCGAAATACAACATTTAACTGGGATGTTATAGAGGAAACAAATCCTTACAAGAAGCTAGCAGTGACGGTGGTGTTTAGCAGAGGAACCACCAGCATGACAAAGAAACCCTTCCCAGTGACAGAGTCTCTGCAAGCCACTGTGGGCAGGTTACCTGCCTCCCTCCTCAGCAGCCCAGGCAGGAGGCGGTTCCTGTAAGCCTGACTCTGCCCCGGTGCCCCCAAAGGCTTTTTCAGACCTTTTAAAGATGATGTCAGAAAACAAAAGCAGCGAGTTGGGAGGCATTTGCAAAAAACTTGAAAAGAAAAGCTAAGGAAACCATACCTGCTGCTTGCTTTAGTACTGCTCATAAGCCAGACAGCTTTAAAGGTCCCCAGAATAAAGGCAATTAATTATCTCACTGCTCCCTTTGGTGAACTTTATCAGACAGATGTGGTTGATCTTCTCCCATGACCCACACACTGTCCAGACTAATGAAATCGGGCCATGTAAGGACACATGGAGCTTCCTTCTCTAGGCAAGATGAGAGCCATTGCTCTCCCCAACAGCAGATATTCCTGCCTCGGCTCAGCGCTGTGGTCATTCCCCCCCTGCCAGCACGCGGATTCACCGGCCAAGCCAACATCCCACGATCACGCTTGCTTTGGGAGTTTGTATTTTAAATATAATACAGGCTATTACCTACCATGAGGCTACCTGCAAGAAATACTCATGTTGCAAAAACCGAACACTTGAAGGAGACAGGGTCAGCATCAACCCTGCAACTACCATCTGCCCTCCCCGGCCCATTCGCCGGGAGGCAGCTACCAGCATCCACGGGAGCCGTCTCCTGCCATGTGTTTATTCGAATGCAAAGTACACATGTCGAGGTCCCTGCACGTCCCTGGGGACAGGGGTCTACTCTGCACACCAGCTTGCAGGTCCCATCTCCCTTCCCCAGCATCAAGCTGTGCTGGGTTTTTGCCCTGCTGCTGTCTGTTTGCAGTCAGGCAACACGGAGACCAGGGAGGACACAGCCCCAGAGCCAGCTGCCACCTCCTGCCATCCTCTGGGGGTGGAGACACGGTGCACCCCTGGGTGGGACGTTTTGGCTTGCGTCAATGCCACAAACCCCTGCACGGCACGGAGCCTCGCACCGCGGGTTGATGCACGGCACCCCAGTGCCAACTGCAGTTGGCAGAGGCAGGAAAGGAGAGTTACGGACCGTAGCTATAAAGAGAAGCGACTTGCAAATCAATTAGCCATGCAAATGAAGCTGCTGGGACTTCTAATTGCAGATAAAGCATTTCCCGGGACTGCGTGACCTCCAGAGGTGGCACCCACCCTCAGCTCCTGGGCCGCTGCATGCCTCTTCCCTCCCCGCAGGACTGAAGCCACCTGCAAAGGGCTCAGCATCCTGCAAAGCTCCCAGGCAACTTACCCAGCCTCACGGCCGCCCCATCGCCTGCTCCGTCCTCCGGCTCTGCTGCCACACGGACACGGAGAGCCGGCCTGCTGCTCGGCCTCCACCTTCCCACACCATACGCCAGTGCTCCTCGGGCTGCAGAGCCCCTGGCGCTTCTGAGCTGTCCCACATGCAGGGTCGCTCCACAATCACCTCGGCTAAAGCCCCAATTCCTGCCGCCCTCCCCTCCCTTCCCAACCAGGGGGGACCCCAGACCCTTCCCAAGGGGTGGGGGACGCGATGCGCTCAGCCCAGCGGGGCTGAGAACCCCAGCAGACGCCCCTCCGCTGCCTCCCGGCAGAAGCAGCGCTCCATGCATCCCACCTCTTGCCGATGGTTCCAATGGAGGAGGCTACAAGTTACTATGCAAGGGAGATTTTCTTGAAATAAGATAAAAAGCTGAGCAGAATAAAAGTGGCATCAAATCGTCCTGAAGTTGATCTTCACTTCCTAGCGTGACAATTTTAACTTAAAGACTCCTAAACTCAACAAGAATTACAAATTTCCCAGGCTGGATCCAGTGAAATGCCCTAAAGGAGCATCTGTCAGCATCAAAGCCGATTTCAGCGCCGGGAGGAGACAAGGCACTGCAAGAGCACAAAGCACCGCAAGATGCCAGCACAGGCCGGTCGGATGAGCCGTTTCCACCCCAGCGGACGTTTTGGGGTCCCCACAGGGCACAGCATGCTGTGAGCAGCCTGAAGCGTGCCTGGGCCCAGGGAAAGAGCTGAAATGCTGGGGAGAGGAGTAGCAGCTCTTCCCCACCAGCCCTACCAGAAGAGCTGACTCTCCTGCCCCACTGGAAAGCATTCGAGCGGGGTCCGGCTGCTAAACCCCTCTCTTGTAAGTCATCCTTTAAAGGCCATTCGCAAAGCCAAGTGTAGGCAAGCAAATATCTTCAGCGCCTTCGATGCCGGGCTCTCTGCAGGGACATCTCTTATGCAAGAGCTCGGGAGCCTCACAGCAAATCCTGCCGAGCACCACAGGGAGTCAGGGCTTCGTGGAAGGAGCGTGCCAGGAGAGGGCAACCTGCTCCTGCTGCATCGCCTCGCCTCGGAGCAGGGAGCAAACCACCAACTCACCACCGGTGAATCGCAGCATCCCTGAGCTATGGCAACGGAGAGCAACGCGATGCTCGGGAATAAAGTACCACCACAGCCCTCGGTAGGTGGTTTAAGAAAACCAGGCACTAGTAAACGTTGTTTCTGCGGAGTTTCTCATTCCCTTGGGGCTGAGCGGAGGGGTGACGAACCATTTGGCAGCATTGGATGAAACGCTCTGCAGGGTCCTAAATGACAGTAGTGCACTCAGATATCCCCTTTACCTTGTCCCGAGGGATGTCAGACATCCCACAAGGATGGGAAGCCACACACAGCCCTCCAGGTACACCGATGCCATCAGTTCCACCAAGCTGTTAGTCCCACCAATTCACCGACCTCTGAATAACAAACGAAACCATTGCATTCAATATGAAAAAATACAAACTCATTTAGGCACACGAAGAACCACAGAGGGACTCACCATGCCCTGCAAGGGTGGCACGGGCCATTCGTACCCCACCTCAAGCTCAAATCCAATTCTCCATCCTGTGGACAGGGAGCAGAAGCTGACTTGTTTCATTAGACACAAACCACATACCGTGAAGGGTTTCCTTCCAGCCATTCACTCCTTAGTGTAAAACAGCTCTGCCACCTACACCGCTGCGCCGGCCCAGCCACCAAAGAGATGTCTTCAGACTTTTTGAAGGGATCAGCTTTCATCTAATGACTCATTTCTGATTCGTAAGAATTGCTATTATTTTCAGAGTTCAAAATTGATTTTCCTCCAACAGTCTTTTTCTGTGCTAGTTAAAAAAAAAAAAAAAGCACTTGGGAATTTTAAATGCCTAAAAATAACACCCAAAGACACTGAACTGATTACGTGAGCTGGAAATGCTCCTCCTTGGTGCTCCCAACCATATGAAAATCCCTGTTAAATTACCAAAAACTGTATTAAAAACTACTTACAGGTGAAACTCGCTTGGCTTAAAAATTTAAGCAACAAGCATCCATTTTCACCACTTGGCAAGAGTTCTAGGCGCGAGAGCCAGGGTGTGTGAGGACCCGGACGCAGGGCTTTGCTCTCCTTCACCATGGAGGCTCTCCTGCACCCACAGCTCCGCATTATCGGCATCCCCACGGAGAAACCGCGCCGGGAAGCCCCCAGCGATGCGACTGTGCAGAGCAGAAAAGCCTACATGTCTCAAGGTGTGAGATTTCAGCATCTCTAGATGTGCCGGCGGAGCCGCTCTCTGCCGCTGAGCCCAGCTTGGGGCTGCCCGGGGCACCTGACGCAAGCGGTACCCGCGGCACAAGGCAGCGTCACCCGGCAGCGAGGGCAGGAGCAGGCAAAGCCACGCCAGCTGCCTGTTTCCCCCCCGCCCCGGAGCAGTTCTGCCTCCTCTGCCACCATTCCCCAGTGTGACCCAGCCATCACATGCTGCAGCCGAATGCCAGCGGCAGCTCTGGGAAATCCCAGCAGAGGCCTTATCGGGTGGCAACAAGAGTCAGAGGTCAGGATCTGACCAGATGTCCTCACCGGAGAGTCAGCTCGCTCTTTATCAGACGAGTGTTACGAACGGCCGGCGCCGAGGGGTCCCCCATGCAGCCCAGCAGCCTGTTGATGGGCTCCCTGGGAGCTATCGGCCATTTGCTTTGTTTCTCATTACAGGCGCAGGCTCCCCCCCCAACTGTGTCAACTCTAAACAAGCACGCAGCTCGTTCGTAGCATCCTCACGTTCAGGATGCCCTGCACTCAGCGAAATCCTGGTCCCAACCTTATACGGCTCCAAGTTCACAAACAAGCTGCTGTAGGTCACGGACATCAACCATGCAGACCTAGAGGTACAACAGCAAGTTAAAATTTGACCCAGGCAGAGCATTAAAATTAGCAATCCACTATGGCGGTCAGTAAGAAGGGACCATCTGCGTTGACTTTCATCCCAACTCCAGTTACAACAGTTAGCAAAACGACAAATCAAGCTAGTATTAGCAAGCGCAGAAGAGAAGTAATGACACAGATCATCCTTCCCACTTCTGCCACCCACGCAGGAACAGGGATTTTTAAGATCTCAGGGAATATACGCTGCACACCTGGCAAGAGCCAAGGAGAGACTCACCCTCGGTGACAAGCCAGGACTCGCTGGCTGTTTAACCGTACCCGCTCTCCAAAAGACAAGCCAAACGGCGGGATCAGTGCAAGGATGGCTCACCAAGGCCAGCAAAGATGTGAGCTTCTCCGATGCAACCTGCACGGATGTAGAGCTGCTCACACACATCCAGGTATTTCAGTGATTGAGTGATGTGGTTGTCTGCTTGTAGAATGAAAGAGGAAAGTCAGGAGCTGAGCAGCTGGTTGAACCCGTAACAGAGCACCTCCCCACACCAGCAGTTTGCAGTCACTAACTGGAAAGTGAGACTGGCTAAAGGAATAAATCAGATTGCATGCTTAAGCTAAGTCTTGAGCACCCAGCCGCTCCCAGACCTTGCTTTCACTGCACCTAAACCACTGCTAAAGGGACCTGAAGAAGCCCTGGCAGAAGAAACGGTGCTGCTTGCCCCAGGCCCTGCTGGGTCTGGTGGTACATCCCACTGCCCAGCCAAAGTCTTGGCTCAGCAAAGATGCTCCCAGCCAGCGCAAGGCAGGGATACACTTACATCCAGCCAGGCTATTCCCAATCAGAGCTCAACGGCTCCCGAAAGCTTCTTTTAAGGCAGAAAGCATCACGCCTGCACGGTCCCGGCCCCATCGCTAGAAGGGTGGAGGGCTGGTGCCAGCCAGGGTTTGGCCAAGAACAGCACTGCAGACCAGAAGAAATCCTGGGGGCTTTTTGCTCACTCCCCAGAGTTTTCAAGTGCTGGGCCAAGCACTCAGGAATGGGATGTGCATCGGCCACTGCTGCATCCCAGCCCGGAGTCTGCTCTGGACCTTACATCTTGTCTTTGCTGTTGCTTAAGGACAAGTCTTCCCCCAAAAGCAGCCGGGGTGATAAAGCTACAGAAAGCCACCCACACACCAGCTCTGTAGCGAAGCAGTGACCCACACCACAAGCCAGCCAGAGGGCTTGGGCACGGCCAGGTTGGAGCTTCCCGGTTTCCGATGGGAAAGGCAGGTGGCTTCTGCTGCAGCAGCCCGAGGCCACCCCACCTCCGCCCATCCCAGGCGGCACTGTGAACCAGACCAGCAGCACCCAGCTCAACCTGGAAACCCAAATACTCGCGACGCCAGCCCCTCTGAAGTCCATCAGAGCAAGGATCCCAGCCACAGAGTAAACAGCCACCGACGGAGCCCAAATTCACCCCCCACGTGATGGCTGCACGCAGCATGGTGCCACCCAGCCCTTGGTCACAGCTGCCAGGGGCTGGCTCGCTTCATACCGAACACAGCTTCGCTTGCGGACGACAGACAAGTTTTATTAAAACAAACCCAGGACAACTTCAAAACAGCTTGCAGGCATGCAAGTTATGAAGGCAAAGGAGCCCAGGTTGCCATCCTGTTCTCAGGACACACAGTCACACCACCCTGGAAGGACAAAGGACACAAATGACAAGGCAAGAATTTACCATGAGTTTACACATCAGGAGAAAGAGACGGGGGGGGGGGGGGGGGGGGGAGGAATTTACACAGGCAGATCCCTCCCCCTGTCCGTCCAGAGCAGCCCCACACCCTGGTATGAGCAAAAAGACACCAAACCTGGGTTGGGGACAGAGGAGGGACAACGTCAGCTCGTTCCTGCAGCCTTTGAGGAAGGGAGAGGAGGCGGCGAGGGGAAGGACAGGGCTGTGCGGGAAGGCAGCTGCTGAAAGCACTCTTACCTCCGTGGGGAGCAGGACCTTCAGCTGCATCCCCAGCCCCAAGGTGAGATCTCAGAGGTGGGGGGGGGTCTGGGCAGGGGCCAAGCCCTGCCGCCAGCAAGCCCCAGTGTCCTGCTTTGCTCAGGACATCAGAGCTGGCAGTCTCCCAGGGAAGCCCCGTGCTGCAGAAAGACACTACCAAAGGCAGGGGATTTGCTTCTCCAGGTGGAAAGGGCTGGTGCTTCTGGCCTGCGGCCACGGCGCGGGATGTGGGCTCGCTCAGGGGTCACACCGTGATCTCCCAGCAAAAGGGCGTCAGGTTTAACACACATTTCTCTTGCAAATGCATCTGCTAATGGAGGCAGGCATCAGTCTGACACTTTCTACCATAGCACGAGCAACAGCAGCCCTCTGCTTCCCACTACCAACACCAAACCGCTCCGAGGACCCTAGCGCACTGAGGTTTTCAAACCAGCCACTGACAAGTCCTCATTCAAAAGGATTAAAAAAACAACATTAATGCAAACTGAAGCTACTGCCTCCGTTCTTCCGCAGTTACTGTTTAAACCTGGTCAACATTGTACGGACCAAAGCCGGAAGGATCAGGCGATTAATCCCCTCCACAATGGGGCACGGGATTCGACCCAAGCCGTGGGCAGCCGCACACTGCTCTTTCTGGGTTTCAGCACTTACACGGCATCAGTTTTTGAGCCAGAGAGCAGCCAGCATCGGCTCCCGGGGTGCGCTCTGATCTCTGCCCGCCCAGCTCTTCACAGGGATTAACGCAGAGGCAACAGCTCCTCGTTTCCTTCGCACGCTTGAAACAACACAGGGAAAGAGACCGGACACACAGATCTAGCAAAACTTTATCCACTGCAAGCAAAGGATGGGACCCTTCAAAGGCCGTTTCAAACCCTGGCAAAGTAACCGAGTGCCACTTGTCATTCTCCATGTGAAATACCTAAACATGAGTTAAGGTAAAATGTTTGCACAGCTTCCCAGGTTTTATTGATTTTTGCTTTGCAGTCTTGACAAGCGACCTTGATAAATTCTTTTGTCAAAAAAGTGTGTGGAAGTGATGAAATCAAATGGAAGTAACAAAAAAGCCACTAAGCATTAGACAACGGAAATATTTATTTACAAAGAGCCGAAAAACATGAAATGATGGAAATAACACTTACTAAAGCCATGCACTCACATGTAGCAAATAGTGGCATTTGTCCAGAGTGCAGGGTGACAGGTCAATAAATAATTAAATGACAAAAAACCCACAGATTTTGAAGAAACACAGAAGATGAGCACAGGAGAAAAATAAAACAATAACATGATACACAGCACTTTTAAAAACTATTACAAACTTGTAGTAAATACAAATATGGCAAAATAGAATGCGTTCTGTCACCGTTTTTCCTTGACACTTATCAATTCAAAGAGTAGCACAGTCCTCACCATAGATATTTATCCCTCTCCCATCTTTGCTGGTGAAGCATTTGCTCTTCAACTCGCCAAGGGGAGAACAGAGCTGGTCCCTATTGCTATGATGCACTACGTCAGCCTCCTCATTTTGCCCAACCTCCCAGCTCCTACAGCCACAACGCAGGACCGAGTAAGGACCAAGAAGAATTTTTCCTCCCTGTGTACGTGCAAACTCCTTCTACATCAGCTCAGCCAAAAAAGAGCTTTTTCCTTCACCACACCCGCCCCAGGTTCCCCTCGCACAACCCCGCCAGCTTTGCAGAGGAAAGAAGGGGCCCGAAGGGCTGGTGCGGCTCCACGCAGCACAGCTACGCCAGCAGACTTCAGCGGACTTGAAAATATTTGCAAGCCACCAAGGCAGCATCCCTCACCCCAACACCAGCTGCGGGCAGAGGGCATTCTGCACAGGAGCCACAGTGGCATTAACAGATTTGTAGCCTGAACAGGAATAAAGTGGGTGATAATTTAACAGCAATGCTTGTTCTATACTTAAGAAAAATAAAATTTTTAAAAAAAAAAAAAAAATCAAAGGTTTCCTTTAAGATCACCGTGAAAACAACTTTTCATTCAAAAAAATTCTATAAATCACAGCATCAGTGACATCTCGCAGATCCGAAGTTTGCTGTGTTCACACCCGGCATCTCAGGTCTTCATCGCCAACGGATATCCTCGTGCCACACATCCCATCCCCCCTCCTCCAGCAGGAGCATCTTTCCGAGCACCCGCGTGGGAGCAGAGGCTCCTGCCCACCGCTGCCTCACTCCCGCTGCAGCAGCCGCTAACAAAACCCTTGCCCCTTCCCTCCTCTGCACGGACACACTCAATTATTTATTTTCAGAGGGGTTTAACAACGCAGCCTCACCTGTAACACTGAGCACACAGGAGCCCAAAAAGCTCCAAAAAGCAGCTGCACTGAGACCAGGCAGCAGGCTCTGTCACTGCCACAGAGCACAGCTCACCGCACGCAGCCTACTTAAGCGCCAACTCCTGCTGCTGTATTTTAGGAACCCAAAAACGTGCTTCATGAGTTCGTGCCACAAGTCTGCCAAGAGCGTAAAAGTGCAGGGCGACTGCTCGGAAGGTGAAGCACCAGGCTCCCCGCTTCCTCCTGCTCCCCCGAGGAAGCAGCACACACCAACGGAGGCGGTGGGGACGTACCTGTGCTGTCGGGCAGGTGTAAGAGCATGTCCTGCAGAAGCGGTGGAGAGCACCGTGAGCTGGGACATCATTTTCCATCCTACTTCTGAACCCCGCCTGTACACCATGTGTTTGCAACGCTAACACATACTGCTTCGCCAATACCGCTCCACACCTGATTGTGGGGTTTTTTTTTCAATTATAAGATCATCTTGGAGCATTTTGCCAGTCTTTCCCTTGCCTTTAGCCGCTGCTGTTGCACGATAAACCCTCTTCCATCGACACCACGCCAGCGATGAGCAAGCAGCCACGCGGCACGTGCAGCAGCAGCAGCAGCACAGCTCCTTCGCCAGCTCCGGAGGACAAGGCTGCAGCAGCGGAGATGGCCTATATACTGCCGTCTCCACTGAGCTCCCTGCTGTAATGTTTAATTTGTGGTGTTACATAAGTACCATTTTCTGTATTCCTTTGCTATAAATGATTACCACAGATTACATCTGCAATAGGATAATATATAACATGGTATATGCACACAAGAAACAAGGGAAAGATCAGCACCAAATTGAGGAGGGAAGCATATTTCTTGGGTAACTCTATCGCAACGTGCAAGTGAAGTGGGAAACAGTCAGGAGAATTAAAAACACATTAGCAAAAAAAAAAAAAGAACAGAAAAGAAAAAGGGGAGGGGAAGGATTCCTGGCTTGTGAAATACTGGAAAATCCTAAAGATTCCTCCAGTCCTCCTCATGTTTGCATTGCCAGACAGCAGCCGGAAGAAGGGAGCAGTTGGCGGCTGTGCAGATCTCAGACTGTTTACAGCCATTTTCAGCTGAACGTCCATCCATCAGGATCTCATCAGCTGCAGATATTCAGACAACCTGATTAAGTACTCGCCCCTGGGCATCCCATCTCAAGGCCTGCAAACTTCTCTGGTTGAGAAAAATCCCCAGGCTGATCAGACACACTCTAAAAGCAACAAAACTGGGAAATCACTTTTTTTTTTTCCTCCTTCCCGACACCTGAATTTCCAAGAATATGCCAGATACATGTTCAGACCACTTTAACCACCTGTATTTAAAAAGAAGTCAATGCTTCATAACACTCCACGTTTAGGGCAATTGCCGATAGTCCCATCGCCTGCGAATCCCCGAGCATTCAGCTGCAGCAGATGTGGAGGACCACAGCCAGCTTCTGCACATTCAAGCCCCAAAGCTCTTCCCTTGCCTCGCAGAGCCCTTCCGTTCCTTGCGAGATGCCTAGGAACCTCGTCCCATCGCACTGCGTGACAGCTAGGGATGGATCTTGTCCCACACTTACAACGTGCCCGTGGCAAGGCAAAGGCTTGTGAAACAAGGAAGGGAGTCACAGGAGACTCTGCCTGCGCCCTGCACCATGCCACCAGGATGCGGCTTTGCCAGCGAAGCCCATGGGTGCGACACCAGCCAGATTATGGAGGGGGCTGGAGAAGCGCAGATTGCTTGCACACTCTCTTCACCAAGGTCAGGTATTCAGTAGTGAAGGCAAAAGGTTAGGGGATCAAAAGCAGCAGTCTGGAGAGCAAAGAGGACAGGAGAAGTCCACCAAACGCACTTGAGATGGCTCCGGTAGCCCACTGGCACCATTTCCGCAGCTGCCAGCAGAAAGCTTCATGTTCTGATACCCTCCAGATGTACCCTGCATCCAACCCTGGGCATCAGGCCCCATCAGACAGGCAAGGCTGATAACTAGCATAATTATTCCTAAGTGAGCCTAATGTAACCTTATTGCACAGAGAATAAACACTCAGAAATAAGATCAGTATCAAGCCTTGCGATTCTATTAGTGACATATCACAGCTAGCGCCGGGTTACCCCCAAGAAAGGGCTGAAACAGCCAGCAGGATTACAGTCTTTTTCTGGATACCGCTACAAAGCCACAAAGGACCAACAAGGACTTTTCAGAGCCTACAAAAAAAAAAAACTATATATGGGAAAAACCCGACAGCCAAGTACCACTGTGAAGCCCTCAAAGAAATCTTGCTGTTTTTGAAAGAGGGGGACTGGCTGAAACTCTCCAAAGTTTGAAAAACTCCATTTTGACACAGCAATAAACCCTTTCCACAGCGTCTAAGAGCAGGCACGGCTCTGGTTGTCCCTCCTCTGCACCGCCTCGACTTGCAGGCGGTTCGCACACCTCGCACCCGTGGGGCATCACAGCATCCCTTTGGCTGCAGGAGGAGAAGCTCAAGTGTTGACTGCGGCTCGCTGGCGATGGCTGAGATGGAACAACCCATCCCGATCGCAACTTAACAGGGAAACAGGGGAGGCAGAGCATCCTGCCAACTGCAGAAGGGAACACAAGTGAGCAGCAGAAGGCACTGAGAGGAGACAGGAATCATCAGGAGTAGGAAATCCAAGCAAACGGCTCCATCTCAGCAGCACTGTCAATTATACTTCCCACGGCGGCAGCTCCTGGCACAGTTAATGGCAGCTGGCTATCCTGGGAAAATCCAGACTCCAAGGGTCAAAAAGACAATTAGAAGAGCAAGGTAACTGAGCACTGGCAGCCAGTGCCTCTCCAGGCACAAGCCCTACGAACAGAGGGGAAACCAGTTTGTAACATGATGAAGAAACATCACAAGGAGGATGGGAAAAGGGAGCGCTTTTGTAAAAAGAGCTGGAAACAGCAAGGACTATTACGGCAAGCAATGAACTGGCGTCGAGGGCGTACGGACAACAACGACGGGGATTGTCCGGTCCTGCCACAACTAGAGCAGAAGCACAAGCCAAGGCCACCTGGCCAGGAGCTTGCTGCAAGGAAAGAGGGGAAGCAACAACGGGATAATTCACAGAGCAGGGCAGGGAAGGTTGCAGATGCTTTGCATGTCTTTTGCAAACAAACCCTTTACTTGGAAAGAGGAAAAAACCAGGCAAAATACATCAAGCAACAAAACTGACATTATCACTAGAGCAATTAAAGGGAAAGCTGAAGAATAACTCATTATGGATCCTTTTTAATACTACTACAAAGGCACTCCTTCTGGATCTGGCACACTGAAGCAGAACTACTTGCTGGCAGCCCGCTTGTGTGAGCTGCAACCCTGAGAGCTGCATCTTGGCTCTCGCCCACCAAACCGCACACCTAACCCGCAGTGGGATCACCGGCCTCTACAGCAGCCTTATTTCTCTCCAGAGTTGTAGTTTCTGCTGCAGCAGAGACTCATCCCAGGAGCCAGAGCAGAAGGCATCACCAGCACTAACAACCCTCCTCCTTCCCCCTTCGCACTGCTCGAAGCTCCCGCTCTCCTACAGTCTACAAACAAGCCCCTGTAAAGCTGCTTTCAATCACTCCCTGTTTGCTAAGACAAAAACAACCAATTCAGGCAGTAAGAATAACCAGACAACCCAAGAAGTCAAGCCCCGTTATCCCAAATCCCAGACCCACACCACACATGGCCATGCTGGGGTGCTGGTCTTAAAGTGAATCCTCCCCTGGGTGACACAACCCCGAGAGGCTGAAAACACCGTGTGAAGCCCAAGAGGCACAACCAAGAGATTTTGGGGCGCATCGCTCCAGCAGCAGCCTCGCCGGGATGGTCGCACAAGGTCAGCCTGAACACCCAGGTAGCTTCATCTCTTCTCTAGCAAGCAAACTGTAACTAGCGTTTAGGAAACAGAATAAAGGGACAGGGCACATGCAGTAGTTTTTCTGGGCATAGCTGCTTAGCTTTTAGTGCTGTGCTGCTTAAGGACCTCCCGGGTTGCATTTTGTATACAGAAAGTTACAGCTCATACCCATGAGTGATGAAATTGTGCCCAAATCTGTTCAATCTCTCCGGATTTTCTGGCTGTCCGCAGCGAGTGCCACCATTTAATTTTGTGTTGTACAAAACATCAATTATTCCTGCTTCATTTAAACCTATGACCTGATAATTTCCTCCTTGTTCTTGTTATAAGCGATTGTCCCCATCTTTTCCTGCAGCATTTACTATCTTCCACACGGCACCTTCAGCTGTCATTCTTCCAGGTGGAAAATTTACTTTCCATCATCCACCTTCCCTTGCTGGAGGGGGTTTTATTTGTCTGGTTAATCTTGTGCCTGTTTGGTTTTGGGGTTTGGTTTTTTTTTTTTTAAGTTCTGCTAAAAACTTTGTGAGCTGGTGTGATGACAGCCAGGGCCTCTCCAGGGGACAAGCATCACAGCTGCACGTGGAGCGAACCTACGTATTCTCTTTTGCTCTTTTCTTAGCGATTCCCAGCTTTGTTGCTGCACTGATGTCTCTTGAGCCCCGACCTCGGTGCGAGGCACCAGATGCCTTTGGGGGAGGTTGGCAGGTGAGTTGGTCTTGGCACAGATATGAGCACTGACCCATATGACCTATCCAGTTAACTCCTGCTTTTTTAGTACCATGAACACCAAAAACGCCTTCAGTCAGCCTGAAATCTGCACTGGTTCAGGTGACGACCTGAATCACAGCATGGATTTTACCCTCCCTCCTCCCAGGAACCCCCGAGCAGGGGGTCAAAAGAAGTCACCGACTCCCTCACCTCTCTAATCAATCACCAAGCAGCCCAAGGTCATTTTGGGGAGTTTTCCAACACAATACCTAGTGTTTAAAATGCCGGCAACAGATTTCTACCCTCCCCTTGCAGGCTTTTCCAAAGACCTCGTCATCACACAGCCAAGAAAATAATTCTCATATATTCACCATTCATATAATTAATTCCTGGATCTCACGACACTGCCCTAAAAAGAAAGGATATTTTTACTGCCATAAAAAAGGTGTATTAACCACAGTCATCAAATACTTTTAAGTTTGCATCCTCCAAGCCACGACTGCGGACAGAAGACCGAGCATAAGGAGCACATAAAAGCTTTTCTTTGTCGCCGCCGCTCTACAAAGTTGAAGTTGTCAAAGAGACCGATGCACGAGCTGACAAAAATCCAAGGGGTGACGCGGGTACAATATGGTGAGCGGAGAAGGCTGGAATTATTCAAGAGCTTACAGTAATGCGAACAGAGGGCGATTACAGAAATCTGATTTTCAGGACAGATAAACAGCACAGGGCCACACCGAGCGCCGATGAAAGCGTAGCCTATGCCTGCTCTTTCCATGGGGTGATGGAACTGGGTACCGTGTGGGCAAACCAAGTTTACTACAACTTCACCAACACTTTATAAACCCAACTAGAAAGGGGAATGTCAGATTTGGCTGAGCAGAGGCTAGAGGCGAGCTGTCCAGCCAGGTCTGGGACCCTTCTGTCCTAGTGTTACACTATACATTTATTTTAGAGGAATTAAGCACCACGTGGTAATCGAGGAGAGAGCTAAGACAGCAACTCAGCTCCACTCTCACTTTCTGCCGCTAATCCACCCGGTATCACTAGGCAGGTTTCTCACCAGTGAAGCAGGCTGAGGACAGCGAGCTTTCTCACCTGACATCTCTGAGTACTTACTCATGTCCCAGCTCACGGCTCATTACCAAAATAGTCCCGGCTATGCACCGGGTAGAAAGGAAACCAGAGCTCCTTCAGTTACACACAAGAGGGAACAGCAAAGTCTCTCATCTCATACTTGGTTTGGGTATAGGTTTTGCTATTTCTTAAAAATAGAAATGAAAATCAGTCCTGTGAAAACGGCATCTCTCAGTGCACAGCTCAAGCTTAGTCAACAGTAGTCAAGTTAAAAACACTTTTGTATCTGTTTATTTCAAGAGAACTACTGGGGGAAAAGACTCTTTTCATCCACCCCAAAATAATCTCCCAGTAGTCAAGATATTTGCAGAGTTAACCCAATTTGCCAGTCCCACACCCCATCAAACCTCAAACGCCAGGAGAGCAGCGAGGGACCACTGATTTCTGCAGAAACACAAATGAATGGAGAACCTCAATTTACATGCGAGCATGTTTTATTTTCAGTAGCGAATCAAGTGTGGCTCATCTTTAAAACGTCTCCAAAAAGAGATTAAGCTTTTTTTTTTTTTTTTAAATTAATAATTCCACACTAACACATTGCCCCTTTTTGAATGCAAGGAGAGAAGGATTCCAAAGGATCTCAGAGCACCAGGAAGCAAGGACACCCCCTTTCCTCTCCCGGGTGTTCCTCGCCTGCTGAAACCTGTACAGAGGCAAAAAGCTGCTCCGCATGTGAGACTGCCCCGGCACTCATCAGCTGGAGACGCCTCAGAAGCGGCTGACTTGAACCGAGCCATCTCTTCCCCACACGTGCCGCCTCCACCAGGGCCCCCACATTCCTGAGCACCAGTGGGCAATGCCAAGGACGGGCTCCTGCTGCATCCCCCTGCAGCAGGCAGGGCAGCAGGCAGCGCCCACGAATGGAGATCGCCGTAAGGATGCTCCTCATGTCCTTCCCCATGCGGGCAGGCAGCGTTAGAGACAAACCTGCTTCTCTGTCCTCATCCGCCCGCTGCAATGCTCTCCCAGTCTTCTGGCATCCCAGAGCCATCGATGCTCCCTCCCTGTCAGCACAAATCCATATGGCTGCTCGCCACCCTTTGTGCCCACCGGTCAAGACAGCCCCAATGCATCGACCTGGGTTCTGCAGAGCAGCCCTGGGAAACACACAGGTTTTGGGGATCACCCGGGATAGGAGGAGTCAACTCAGAAGACTCTCCACGTGAGCAAACCTGAAGGACCTAGAGATTTCTTTAGCAAACGCAGAGCCTCCTCCGTCTACTTGTAAACACCCACCCCAGGGCTCTGCACAACGCCTGGCACTCAGAGACACAATGCTAGGAATTTTATTTCGATTCAAGCAAAACAGTCAAACCTAACACACATTCATTCTTTACCTTAATTAAAAGATCTCTAATTGGGACAAAACACCATCAGCCAGGTGAACATTAAAGTGTAAAGTAATTCATCAGTGTCCTCAGCTCTAACTCCACAGCACAAGGATTCAGCGCCCGTTTACAGAGTGTCTTATCCCCTCGGACCAGATCAGAAAAGCCTGGAAAAACGAGAGTTTGGTTTGGTTTTTATCTCCCATCAGCTCCCTGGCCTGGATCACTGCACTGCCCCGCAAACAGCTGAGTCAGCACAACCGCGAGGCAGCACAGGAACGAGCATCCGCAGCCAAATCAGCACTGCTGCCGCACTGTCCTTACCCTGAAAGTACGGCCTGAGCTCACTGGAGTTAGGAAGTCAGCACGCCCAGAGCCTTAAGACAGGAAGTCTCTGCGTTTGCTATTTTTATGTAAAGACACAAACCAAAATAACTGCGCGTGACTCCGGAGGCAGCAATCGCTGACATCCTCCTGCAGCCCTGGGCTGGGTGGGAGCTCAGCAGCCGGCTGCCTGCGCCGCTCCATGCCTGCCCTCGCATCACCCACGGCCTGACATTCAGAAAGGTGCAGGTGAAGGCACACACCAACCTCTCCCACATGCAAGATCCTTTTCCAAACACCTACGCAGCTAAAGGACTCGCTTCCCGCTATGGGATAAGTGACATTCACAGGACCGACAGCCGTCACACCCAGCTCACTACAGCCGTGTCCTGGCACAATGTCACGCTCTGCCAGGCAAAACACGCGTGCCTAGAAACTTCCATCTCCTCCTCAGTCAGCTGTATTCTCCATCAGTATTTATATACACTCCAGAGATGCAATATTAAGGCACAGAGAGTTCACAATACTTTATGTAATTAAATCCGTAGATGCTAGTGCCCCGGAATACAGCATACTTAAAAAATTATGGGAAACGAGTAAGTGGCTCACACACTAATCAACTCCTGTATGACCTTGTGGGATGGCTAATTATACAAAAGTCAGACCACATTAGTCCAGGACTGGGGGCTTATTCTCCTGCAAGTCCAACCATTGGCGCTCTGGCATTCTGCTGCTCTCTACAAAACGCTACGTTAAGCACAGACTCTGCCTGCACAACACCCCTGGCAGCCAGCATCCCAAATGACCGCCCCACTGGTACACAGACGAAAAACATTAACACGCTGCCTTCCAAAAATGTGGTTACACTAATTTTATGTCAACTGTGTGTTTTCGTAAGCCAGCAGCATTAGAAAGCGGTCTCTGTCCACACAGCCTCGACCGCCGCTCAGACGGAGAGCTGCGCCCCGCAGTCACACCACGGCGCATTGTGGTTTTGGTGTGCACACAGCAGCGTTTCCCCTGGGGAAGCAGAGGTTTTTCTCGATGCACTGAACCGACCACAACCTTCCTCGGCGGTGACTCTGAAAGCTAAGCTTCACAAACATTTTACCTACAGATGCATATTCCCTGCAGTCGATAGCGCAGAGCAGCAGCTGCACGTGTCCCAAAGCCCAAACCTGGGCCAGGACAGCGAGATGCTACGTAAGCACTGAACCAAAGCAACCCCAGGCTGTGCAACAAATACCTTACCACAGCCTTCCCGTCTCGCCTTCACACACCCCCTTTCTAAAATATACAGGGCATTTTCTGAAGCTACATTTTCCTTTTAAGCGGAGCGTTACAAAATCAGGTGTTCACTACATCTTTTCTCTTGTATAAGGCCTGATTTCCAGCATTCAAGATAAAATCTGAGAGTGGTTTTATTTTAGGACAGAGGAGATAGCCAGCTTTTTAATACATTCATGCGTTTTGTTTTCTGCAGCTTGAAGTCATGCTTGTTTGTGGAAGAAAACCAAATGTTAATCCCAGAAGAGTTATGAACATTGAAATATTTCAAAAATATTCTGTTTGTTAAGCACCTAACCGATCCATTACACAACGGAGCAGTAAAAATGACACTCTGGGGAGGAGCTGCATAACAGGCCCAGGGCTCTCACAGCTTTACATAATGCAGCCGTCCCAAACGTACACTAATAAATACCACACCATAGCGTAATGTGTGTAGGGGGGACAAGGAGAATACACACAGAGAGAGACAGCTCAACTAAATATATTTGTCATTCATCTACCAAACGATCCTAAGCTATGGGCGAATAAGAAAGGCATGGCTCTGGCACTTTGTTGTGAACTAATGTTCCCTGTAGTGCCACTGACCACTGCACTTAGTGCCTCTTACAGCATTCCCTGTCCACATGGACCAACACAAAGTCTCCAGGAGAAAGGCACATACATCCTGCCTTTCAGAAAAAGCATCATTAGTTCATTTTTACTGGCTCTCTACAATTTACAGTCATTACCAGGGGCTTGAAAGACCCGCTCAATGCTGCAAAACCAGATGAGATGACGTTTGGTGCACACAGTATTGTTTAAAACCCTTTGTGTCTCTGTGAAACCATCAGCTATTTTTCATTGCGTATGAAATAGTATCTGCCAGGGTTTCTGCACAATTTAGCAAGCACAGAAGAGCTGGTTTACAAGGAGGTTTCAAAAAGGATCCAGTTGCACATTCGCACACTGAGACGCACTCTACCTGACTGGTTGTTCCTCATGCGGATGGCTTTCGCTTTGGCCAGCTCCAGGGCTGTGACCCAGCGCTGCCTCTCCACTTCCGAGTTCGCTTTTAAGTGGTACGTCCTTCCCCCGTTGGAAAGCACGATGTTACAAGAGTCCTCCGTATCGATATGAGCCGTGGACAGGTTGATGGTCCCGCGACACGTGTGGGCCATTTCCGCCTGCGTCCTGCACAGGAACAGAGGGAAAAGGAAGCGTCAGTCCCCCTGCATCCAGCCTGTCCCCAAAACACCACCGATGCACCCTCCCGTGCAGCAGAGACCCATGGAAACATCCTGAGCAGGCAACAAGCCCGTTGAAGCCACCAAAGCTAGACAAGCTCCTCAAACAGAAAAATAAGGACAGGGCTGCAGCATTTGGAGTGAGCTTGTTCCCGTGTACGAACATCACCCCCAGCATTTAGGCTGCTGGTTTCACATCCTGCTGCGCTGATTGCTTCTGGTTGCCCTAAAAGTAAAGTTACCAACTGCACACCACTGGCCTTTCTCATCTCATTTGCATTGCCACTTTTGTCCCCTCTCCCTACCATCCAACCTCCAGCATCTAGTATTTTGTGGCTCTTTATATCCTCTCCCTTCAATCATTGTCTAGATATGATAAGATCTTGCATGCAAAGATGTCCGTTTGTAAGGCAAACGAAAGCAGCACAATTCCTCGTCAGCTGTTAACACCCCTTTACTACTGGCAAAATTGCTTAGTACTTCACTAGGCTCACCCAGGTGAGCAAAATGCTTTCCTGGGGCTAACTTCCCACAGAACCAACCCTCCTTCCACCCCATCTGAGCACACCAGGGAGAACCCACCCTTGCAGCAGCCTTAACCCACAACCATCCCACTGCTGACAGCCGCATCCAGGGCTTCATGTCCAGGGGCCAAAGCCCCCCGGCCAGTACAAGAGCACAGCACGCCCCTGCCCCACACCACACTTCTGCTGGTCCCAGCCAGGGAGAAGGCACAGCAGGCTGCTTCAAAGTGATGACCCCCCCACCATCCATGACAGCTACTGCTCTCTCTATCATGAACGTAATTCCACATCATCAGACATTCTTAGCTCTCCATGGGCTTTTAGCTTTATCAAAGCTGAAATGATCACTTAATTTTTGTATTTATTAGTTTTCCTCTTGCACCCCAGGAGAGCAGCCGGTCCCACGCTGCCCACTCGTCAAGGCAGCGGCAGGTATCACACCGGCTGAGAGCTGCCTTCTTGCACACAGAGAGAGTCTTTTCAGAGCATGCAAGCTGTGGAAGAGCCACACAGAAACCGACAGCCACTTCTTAAAACATGACAACATAGGGTTTTCAGAAGCAACTGAAGTCACTTTTTAAAAAAAAAAAAAAAGTCACAAAGACCAGGTTCTTAAAGGCACTTGGGCACAAAGATAAAGGCCAAAGTAGCCCCAAAACTGCCTCTACACCCACTGCTGCATTGCAGACACCTAAAATAGCTCTACAAGTGTTGAGCCAGCGAGTCCTCAAGGTTTCCCCACCAGCCCAGCAGACACGCTCAGACCAGCCAGCACAGGCACAGCCGCCAGCGTCACCGGTGCCGTACAAACCCTGCCAACACCAGGGCACGCACAGCAGCCACCAGCCTCCACTGCCCTGCTCCCACCCCGGGGGCTGCATGTCCTCCAGCCAGGAGGGGCTGAGCAGCACCTGGAAGCCAGGACCTTTGGACAGGATGAATCCAGAGTCTTTTCCTTGATCCTCATTGTATTTTTCCATCTTTTACCACCCATCTTCTACTTTACGCCATCTTTTACTTTTATTTTGTCTATCCCCTTTCCCATCCTGTTCAGCTCTGCTGCATACCCACGCCTCAGTCCTCATTCCTAACCCACCCTGACACCCTTCTTGCTGCCCAGCACCTTCTCCCCCTTACCACACTGCCTATCCCTCCCCAGAAAGCAGGACTACAATAAACACACTGTTGTCAGGCCACTTCTGGGTCCACAAACGTTCCACGTTCTGCCCCAGCACCCATGGACCACTTACCACCTTGCATTTACGCTGCGCAGCAAGGTGGGATCCTTCCCGGCTTGTCCGTACTACCAACCTCATTAAAGAGCTGACATAGAACAGACATCATTAACACTGAGAAAATTCAGTTCCTCCGTGTTTTCCTCCCTTCTGCTGCCGGCTATCACTTCCCATGGCACAGTTTAACCTTGCCCAGCATGTTCACCATTTTCACCCACGTAAGTAGCCAAAGGTCCTAGGAGAGTTTTAAAGACTGTAAATCCCCCTAAGTCCAGGTGACCATGCTGGGGGAAAGAGATGGGAGCAGGACGATGCTATCATAGGATAAATAAGCCTCGTGTACTTTTAAATGCCTCTTGTCCAAGTCATTTCCAGAGTCCTCTCTCCTACCCTCTTCCTAACATTAAGACATGCTGGAATTCAGTAGATGTCAGACAATCATTGCAGGGATTTTGCTAGTATTTCAGCAAAATACATTACTACACAGTTGCTCATTGAGTTGCAGTAGCAGGAGGAATCGCAGTCATTTGTAGGAATTACCTGCTACTTTCCCTTCCTTTCCTTCCTTCAATGTGCTCCATCTGGGCAGATGTCTTTGCTGATCCTCACATGGCAATGCTAAGTCTCTCCCTCTGACCCTGATCCCCCTCTCTACACAGAATCCTCCCCATCTTCATTCAGCTTCACATTTTATCAGGGCATTCCCAGTTACTCCTTTTTTCCACTGCTAAGAGCCTCTCTCCATCTTAACAGCAGCCACCCATCACCCTGCTGCACAGCTCTTCTCAACTCTCAGGTCACTAATGACACCTCCATAAACGCACTGAAGTCCAAAAGTGATCACTGGACACAGCTTTTCCAAAATTTTAAAATCAAGTCACATCTTTAAAGCCAGGAGCTGAAAAAGTCATCAGCCGCTGAGCACTGGAAGCTTACATGAAGACACACAACACCAGCTCGGCAAGTATAAGACTGTTCCCACGTGCCAGGAGCATCGCCCCTTATTCCTGAAAGGTTGAATGCAGTCTGCACATTGCTTCCTTCTCCATGGCCTTGAGCATGGTGACAGCCCCATCACATCACACGGGCAGGGGTACAGCGAATCTCCGATTACCAACAGGGTCCGCACGCAGCATCTGTAAAAGCCACCACGGGCTCGCGAGGGGCTTCCTAAACCTTCTGGCCCTGCTCCACATGCTGATGCAGCCGGAGAGCAAGACCTTGGCTCTTGCTCCCCAAGGAACGCATCACCAGGCAGGAGTCTCTAGGTCTCCTGAAGGAAGTTTTACAGGCATAGCCTAGAGTTGTTTTCAGAAAGATGGAGTTCATTATGGGATGGAGATATGGTCCCTACCAGGGGAGAACGGGCAGCAATCCAGAGAGATACTCGCTACCAACCTTATGGCTGGGGTTGCGTGTTACGCAGAAGGAAGCCATTCTGGCCGAACATGAACTCAAATCCCCAAACCCCCACAACCCCAGCTACGGTATTCCAAGGACTTCTCTCACCTGCTCAGCCCTGACACTGTTCTGCAGAACAGATCTAACCTAGGGCCACATCCGAGCTCGACATGCAGACACAGAAGCCATGCAGAAACGAAAGCCTCTTGGCACCTCCTGGGGACTTACAGCTCATGTCTCTCAGCACCACAGGTTAAGTTCAAACCCAGCGTACAGTGCGGTTATGCTTGCTTGCAAGGGGGGTGAATTTGGCTCCAGATGAAATCAAGCACCGATTTTCATTTCCAAAGTCATCCTCCTCGTGATGCAGCACATACTGACGTGTTCCCAGGAGGGACTACTTCCCACCTTGAGAGAACTGCTAAAATGATTTTCTCTTCTACACAAAACAAAGGTCTCCAAGGTGACTTCACTAAATCCATTTAAGTCATATTAAACAGCCTTGCTCTCCCACCTAAGAAAACCGTTTCGGTACAGGTTTTTGTTCTTTGAGCTACCTTCCCGTGCCAATCTGCATGGGAAATCAATTCCTATCAATCAGCACCCACACACGAGGCAGGCACCTGACCCAGCCCTGAGCCAACAAGCAAGCAATCTCCTCTATCCACATGCAGGAAAAACATAAGAGGTGCCCTTCAAAAGCACTCGTGGTCAGATGGATCTGCTTATTCACTGCTAGCAGCTCAACTATTGCATAACATGATCCAGGCAGATTTTCTGATTCTCAACTTTCTGCAATAATCTGAGTGCTGCACATATGGGAGAGCACGTGGACAGGCTGCAAAAAAGCTGAAGGGAGGTTAAACGTGGACATAGGCCACACAAAGGTGGATGCAGCTGAATATCTCGATTTTTTTGCTGCTCCCTCACAAAGCTAATCGATGGGATTCGCCTTCAGAGATATAAAATTATAGCTGTGCGTGGGAGAGGCGGAAGAGGACTGCCTTGCATACAGCCCTTGCCAACATACACAGCGAGAGGGGCTATGCAACATGAGGAAAAAACCCAAGAAAAATACCTGCAGCTGTTAAAAAGCAGGGAGGACTAACGCCCATCCAGCAAGGGGAAAGCTAGTGTCCCGGGTGAATATAACCCCTTCCCCTCCAGAGCACAACAGCGAGATCCTCAAAGCACCAGGGCAAGCTCCATGCAAGCCTTGAGCTGCTAACCAAGGCGCAGGCTACCATGCCCTGCCAGGGGCTGCACAGCTCGGGCACATGGCTCCAGACAAAAAAGACGACGAACCACGGAGACAGATGTCATGGCTTATTCCCAAAATCATTCTTGTGGCAAGAATGGTGCTGCTCACAGATGCATTAGGATCATCAGAAAGGGGATTTCTTACTCTAAAAGCATGAATATACTTTATCATGATGCCAGCAGGTCCCTATTTCAGCTGTCAAAGCTACTCTGGATGCACAGGTCCCAATTCCTGCACAGAATTTTGTCAAAGCTATCAGAAGATGCTGCTCTGAATACAGCCATATTTGCTTTTTTTATTTCAACAGCATGTAGGACACAGTAATAGAAATTTCAGATTGGCATCATCACTCAGGCACCCTACCCACCAGTACGGCAAAGCTCTTATATCACAGCAATTTGCAGAATGCCGGATTTTGCAAAAACCTTCAAAGATATTCTTGTTGTTAAAATATTATTTGCAGCATTTCTCTCTCTCTCTCTTTTTTTTTTTTTTTTTTTTTAAACTGGAAAAGCTGCTTCGGCTACTTTAATACCACAAATCTAAACATATAGAGCTTGACAAGACAACTTATCAGAATCAGTTACTTAAAAAGGCCTTCAGTATAAAACTCCTGGAGTCTAAATTTTACCAACTCATATTCTGCAGCCTGACAGATCAGCTACATGCCGTAGTGCAATAAAAGAACAGCAAGTCACGATTTAAAGACCTGCTTTCCAGTTCTGAAGGAATACTTGAGCTACACGAGGCTGCTCAGTATGCCAGCACTATGAAAGAGAAAGATGCTCCCACTTTTCAACAACCGTAAGAAATCTTACTATATATAAAACAATGAAATTCCTTTGTAAGAGCTCAGAAGACAGATTTATCAACAGAGCAAAGAGAAGAAGGTGAAAAAGTAGATAATAAAATGCTTTTTATCTACTAGCTCCACAGCTTCGGTTTCGGTGACATCACAACAGCCAAAGATTTAGCTTCAGATGCTGCTAAGATGTTGCTCATAGGATTTTATAACCATAACTGTGCGGCTCTGCTGGAAGTTAATAGGACACAGCAAGCAATAAACAGCCCCAGCTCACACTCTGCTCCCAAACACCGTTCCCTTAAAGCAAGCAAGCAAGCACGACGGATGCTTGTGGAATTTCTCCGCTAAGATTTCCTTTCCACCAGCAAGGCTCAACGCCATCGCTGGGTAGCCTCGTCTCTCCTAAAACTTGACTTCTCCTTTTCTGACAGCTCAGATGGGATCAAGCAAAGAACCTCGGCAGGGAACTGAGACTGCTTTGCACAGCACCCGCTTTCCAGGCGGCCAGCGGTATTTCAGCATACTTTATAGCTTGAGCACCGACAAGGAGGTCAGGGAGACCGCAGCAGCCCGACTTTGAGACCAGCACACACACATCTGCAACCCTGGCAGCTCAAGAGCTACTTCAGTTCAACCGAGCAGAGTGGGTACGACACGTGTAGGGACCTTGTTACGTTACGTCCTGGCTAAGAGCATCCAGCTTCCCGAGGGTGCTAAAAACACTCAGGCTAGCGAGTACGCAGCTCTCCAAACCGGCTTATCCACAAAAAACTCAACAGGACATTGTGCAAACACTGACCTGAGGCTTCTCTCCTAAGCTGGGAGGGCCAATACTGCCTGCTTATAGGCTCTCAGCATCACTCCATATTGCTAGGCACCTTCACAGAAAAATCCAAACACAATTTAAGTTATACCCAGAAAAATGACCCCTGAAATGCGCTCACTATCTCCTCCTAGAGATCTTTCTCCTATTATCTCAAAATCATTTGCTTGCTATAAGCCTCAGTAACCAGCACACCTGATTCTACACCTTAAATGCTAAATTCCCATCTTATCACTCTTACAGCCGTTCTGCTTTCCAGTGTAAATGTAGGTCACTGCAGTGCTCAAACTTGTCCTCGTGCTGACAGCCGCAGCCACCTCCCCGTGACAGCCTTGGAGAAGCACAAGGTGAGCAGCATTTCAAGACTCACATGTTCTTGTCTTTCCTATTCCAGCGTATCCTTCACCCTGGGGTTTCGCTCACTGCAGTTATGCCACAACAAGTAAAATTTGGGCATGTACGTTAGAGGCTGCACCTGAACCTCCAAGTCTCCGACCACGCACTTAAGAGAATTCACCCCCAGTGTAAGCGAGGATGCTAAAGCCAGCACTGTTCACGAGCAGCCGTCTGAGTCATTCTTCCCTTGGGAAAGCAGCACCAAGTGTTGAAACAGAAATCTGCTGTGAGCTACAGCCCTGGCAACAGGCAAGAGGCATCAGCAGACATGCTAGACCATTTGCCAGACTATCACTCAGCTGCCTGGTCACTGTTTACCAACCGGGAAATATTTTCTAATTTAAATAACATTTACAGGAAAATCTACTGCTGTTGCTGTGCAATCTTCTTGGGGTTTTTTTTCCTCCCCTCAATGATTACTTGCGCTGTAACAGCTCACGATGGGCAGCTGAAGTTTTGCAAGGAAGTTTTACTGTCCATGTTTGAGTTTTGAGTGTAGGTCCAGAAACAGCCTCCCCAGCACCGCTGGCATCACCGTGACAGCCGGTTCCCGCAGGTCACGCGCTTCGGCTGGGATGATCAACACAGCACAGGGACAGAGCCGAGCAGTTCACTGCCATCGGGGATGCTGCCAGCTTGTCCTCCGTTATGCAGGATTCAGGGAGAAAATAAGAAACATATGAAGAGTTTGAAAAGGAAAAGTCATAGACTGTCACGGAAGAGAGTGAAATTATTTGTGGTTTGGGGTTGGGGTTTTTTTGAGTCTCTGGATGTGAGGTACAGAGACCTTACAGCAACACTGCCACTACGTGCATTGCATGAAGCTGGACACAAATCCCAGGTCCATTTCTGGAGCTGGCAAACAGACACCTCGAGGAGCTTCCCCAGTGAGCTCCAGCACCACACTGTATTCGAAGAGCTAGGAGCTCAGAAACACTTCTTGGCTGTCATAGCTCAACAAAATTACAAATCTAGGCTTCCGCACCGGCGCTGCAGATCATACCCAAAAACCAATCCCACACAGCCAGAAGTAAACACCGCACTTTTGCAGCGCAAACTCAACATCTCAGGGCACCCTCCAACACACCAGCAGATCTGGAAAGGATGGGATTGATAAACATGTTGGTCTGGAGACGCTGGTACACCTGTGGCGTCAAAGCATCTCAAGAACCCAAATCACAACTCACAGCCCAAGAACTGAAGGGTGCTGTAGCAAGACGACTGTTGTCATCCATCCCCGAACACCTCCATCCTGGCTGCCCTGGCCGCCCTACCAAATTCAGCCAGCCCAGCATCACCTTACAGCTTCGCAATTCCACACCACCAGGTAAACAACACCGGGCTTTGTAACCGTTCCCCAGTTTTCTCAGCAAGATGACGAGGATAAACATTTCCATCCTGATCGATCGAGAAGAGAGTGAGACAAGAGAAACACATAGCGTAGCAGATGGACTGCAAAGCAACACATCCAGGAGGCACTTCCCCAATTAGAGAGACGGAGTCCTGTTCCTGCATCTGCTCAGGGCTCCCCGACAGCCTATTCCCTCCCGCGGGGGAAAGGTAAGTCCCCAGCACGTGCGAGCGGTGAGCAGAAGTTCAGCACATCCCGGTCCCAGGGAGACCGGAGGGTTTCTCTGCAGAGGGCTGTGGAAGAGCATCACCCCCTGCAAAGCACAGCGGTCCAAGACACAGGCACAGATCACTGCGCTCCGACCTTGCATCGCATGACCATGGATATGCGGGTGAAACAGGGCAGGTATTGTTGTAACTACCAGAAAAAAACCAAATGCACATTGAAACTCATTTAAACGTGGGCGTTCTTCTGATAGAGAAGCCGTACATCACCAGAAACAGGTACGAAATCCAACTATAAATGGCTGCAAAGCATCCTCCTCGCTGAGTCTGCTAATTGCTACTATTTCTACCAATATTCCGAAACAACGCAGGCATTTAATACAGAAATCGTGCAGACCTCTCACACTCATGTTTGTACAACAAGAAGATTATTTCATTCCATTAACCTTGTGCACAACACGAGGACCATTCCCTGGTGGCCAAAATGTAGATGTTTGACCCCCCCCTTATCCCTCCATACCTGATTACCCAGGGACCAGTCTCATCTCTGCCTTTGCTTTCTCCGCTATATGGCAACCTGGAAACATTCAGAAGTTCAGACGAAACCCACTTTTTTAATTCCTGTCCCCCCTGCAAGAGAAAGAAACTGGAAAGCCTCACAGATGACAGTCTCACTGCTTCTTACACCACTGACCTCTCCTGACTTGGAGATTAAGACCTATTTTTCCTACTGTATCTTTCACAGATTAAGTTGAAACCAGTTTATTCATTTCATTTTCCCATCACACTGGAAAATATCGTATCATTAGCTAAGTTAAGGGCTCTGCGGCCCTTATACTGAAATATTTATACCAGCTGCATAACTGGGAAATGCCCTTTAGAGTAAGCTGCAGAGACTGCTGCAGGCAGAGGCAAGAACAGAAATCAAGGACAGGGAAGCAAAATAAGCAGAATTGGACAATGCAATAGATGGGGACAGAAAAGAGGAGATACTGAATGGATTTACACTCTGCCTGGCCCACAATAAGAGCAATGCATTGAAATACTTTCAGCACCTTTTTTTTTTTTTTTTTTTTTTGAAGATGATGCAGAACAATCACACTCCACAAGGGTAATCAGGCTGATCCTTCTCTTAATTAATTGAGGATGGAAATTTCTCACAGGGGATTTTGTTTCATTACCGGGAGTGGGTGGTAGCACAAAAGACGATGCAGTCACAAGCCCTCGCGGTGCAGGAAACGCCATTCGTGCCCGTCTGAGCAGCAAGGCTTGCTCTTCCCACGGGACACTGCTCTCCCCACGGGACACTGCTCTCCGCTTGCATTCCACAAAGCACAAACCAGCTCTGGACAATGCACGAGGACTTCCATGCAGAATTCATAGTCTAACAAGACTATCTGGATTAGGTCGAGCTCGCCGATCCTTCGGTGACCCCAGCGGCACAGCCAGCAACCCGCCGGCGTTTCCACAGGGCGCAGGGACAGGAGCCACGCTCCTCATCTCGCCCCGCCAACAAAAGGCTGTTGTGCCACCACCGCCTCCCCAGCATCACCCGCGCAGGCGAGCGGCTCCCTCCCCGCCTCGGCTCCAGCTTCCAGCCCCGTACCGCCACCGCTTCGAGGTCCTCTGAGCCCGAACAGTTCATCCGCGCTGAAATCTGGTGCTCAGTTTCACAGTCACCGTCATCCCATCCTCGATACAGGAACATTTGAAATATTTCATGCAGAGCAGGCCCATAGCTGAGTTACAGGAACCCTTCTGCACAAGTGCTTCATGGCACGTTTCCCGATAAACTGAGATTTTGCACGTCCTTTGTTCAGAATAATTGGGGGTATAAAGCCAGTGAAATCTCTGCATTCACTTTTATGGATGAGAAATTCCAAAAAGCACTTTAAAACTGGTTTTATTTTGAGGCCAAAAGCTCACATGCCTGAAGTTAGGGGATGTAAGCACGGACACCAAACCTCTTGGGGTTACAACTCTCCCTTGGTTCAAGGAAAAAGGATTTTTACGACAACTCAATTCCAGAACACAAATGCCCAAGGGAAAGCAGGCGCGTGGCTCAGGAGGTATTTTCCCAGCTTGCACAATAAGCAATATTCACGTTCAGCACATCAGAAGCTGGTTCAGCACAGCTCTCACAAACCGCAAGCTCCGCATGACAAACAGCTCAGATTTTTTTCTTCCCTTCACCAAATCCACCAAGTCACAAACAAAACCCAAACAAGCATACGGCAAGTGTGGTACTGAGATTTCTGTGAAAAGATACGATTTACTTCTATTTAAAGGCCGATTAATCTGCAACTGGCTGCAGTCGGGATGGGAACAGATTAGTAACGATCAGATTTAAGGGAAAAAGCCTGCAATCCAGGCTGCAATCCTTGCCAGCCAGAGGGATGCCCGCAGTTCGGGCACCCACCTCCTCTGCAGATCACGGGATGATTCCCCCCCAACCCGGCCAGCAGCTTCCCAAGCTGGCTTCTGGGACAAGCTGCTACCTGCACGTGGGACCCAACACCAACGAGCCTCAGCCAACACCACCCATCGTTGCCAAGCAAGGGTTTAGGAGTGACATTACTGTAAACCTCTCCTGTAAATAGATGGATACAGTAACAGAAGCAATCTGGATTTCACACTCCTTCCTCCAGTGCTCTGCCGCTTCAGTTTGGCTGCAACACCTACCCCAGTGCAGGGCAAGCCTTTGCAAGGAAAAACCTGGAAGACACTTTTGCTTCGCACCGTTTACAAATAGACCTTGTCTCCCCATGCTTCACAAAGAGAAAAAAACCTACAAGGGAGCTCAGGGAAGGTAATTTGTCAGAAGGACATTCTCGCCCACACCGCTGCAGTGTAGGACAAGGCACCACACTCATCCCTGACACTGTGTGCCGTAAAGGTTTAATGCAAAATCTCACAAGCATGTTTTGCATACATTAGCACTTTCAGGTCGGAAGCATCTTCAATGTAAGAGTCAGCATTGGAAAACTGACTGCTGGCAAAGTATACAGATTTAATAGATGGTCAGGTCAAGAAAACCGACAACATTGCCAAGCTGAAACGTCTCTGCAACCACCCAGGCTTCCCCCCTGCTTCTTTTCTTAAATAAAAGTGCAGCAGACCTGCTGGCTAGAAGGCTGAACAGCACAGCTAGCCCCATTTGGCTTGTCAACAGGCAGTCTCCTCCAAATACATAATATATCCGAGCAGGGTGCCTGAGTATAGGGCCTCTCGTTTCCTGAGAAAACAGTGTGTAAAGCATATATAAATGCACAAAGACTTATAAATGCTTTTACTGCTAACATCAGAACCACATCAAAATGCACAGACATGCCCCAGTTCCCTTCCCCTCATTCCCCAAAGAGGAGATGTTCTGCTTCTACTGGGCTCCCACCACCAAGACTTCCACCCCAAATAAAAGGATACTCTAAAAGCAATCTATTCAGATGCATATTCTTCAGGATTAGCTTTTATAACACATTTATGACTCTCCCATGTGCACAGTGCAGGTTTTCTGCCAGGAAACCTCAGCAGTGGTCAGCAGGAAAAAAAAAAACTGTAAGCCACCACACAGAGATCAGCAAGTGCAAGACATGGTCTGGCAAAAGGACTTTGTGTTAGGTATTTTATTAAAAAAAAAAAAAAGGGAAAAATAAAACAAGTTTACAAAAAACAGTTACTAGTAAGCTTCCCCACTCCTCCCACCACGTCATGCTCCACCTCTGGAGAGGCTAGTGGTGGCCATGGCTGATAAGGCTATCAGCCCTGTAAACACAGGCACCCAGACAGAGCTCTTCAAGCTGCTGGTTTGGGTGAGCGGCTTCACCTGCTCCTCAGGGTGAACTGTCACCTTGTTCTGCAGGGCAAGAGCTCTCCACGCTGGTGTGACACTGTACAACCACAGCTTTGCTCCAACGCGACACTTTCCTCCAGCCTCCCAAAAAGGGCTTTCACTCCTCCCCTTCCAACAGAAGCAGAATTAAAGGCTGTAAAGGAACTCAGCGCAGGGAAAGCAAAGCAAAGCATAGCATATCTGGTTGGGAAAATACCCTAGTACTTGGCCAGGAAGAAACCCCGTAAGAGCATACCAGAGTACCAGGTGTCCCATTTACGGCAGTCAGCCCACAGCCGATAGAGCAGACATCACCCACAGTCGTCCATCTCATCCAAAAAATCCAAAACACAAGGTCAGCAGCTTTAGCAAAGCCACTGCTGTACGGTCAGGCAGCGGGAAGGCTGCAGCGAGCTGGGCTCTGCATATGGAGCTGCATCTCCTGCAACGACATTGCTGATGACTGTAACACCATTAGACACAACGACAAAAAGCTTCTGGGGAAAACAGAGAGAGTTGTCTTTAGCACCAGGCACACCGGTATCGCCCTCGGCACTCCCTCACCTGTATTTTGAATGCACTGGATTTCCTCCTATTTAGGCTCTTCTCTGACTAGTTGCCTAGATGTAGTTTCCCAAGATAAAACCTTGGTTCAGGGGTATGTTCTGGTAACTGCAAACGCATATGAGAAAGTGCCAAACTGCAACCGCCAGACAGAGCCCGGAGCTTACAGCCCAGCAGGGACGCTGGCAGCTTCGCAGGAGGCAGGCACACGCTCAGCATTCAAGAGAACCCTGTTAGAAATCCTGCTTGCCTCTTCTAAAAATGCCAGAGGAAGCACCTCGGTTTACTGTTTTCCTTAGTTTCCAAGCAAAAATGCTAAAGATCCAGAGGGGAAGAAAAACCACCAAGATTTGTGGGCAGTACTGCTGCCAAGTTTATTGCATCGATTAAAAGTTTATGGAAGGTCTGGTCCAGATCCCATCATCTCCACACAAGTTCGTATAAACTAAGACCTGGGTGATGCATGACTTACATGCTTGGTGGTTCATTTTTAAACAAGAACAAACAACAGATGACCATACACAAGGTTAATTTGACAAATGCTCTTACTGCACAAGAATGTTGAAATAAATGCAATACAGCAGATGAGAGCCTTAAGCAGTAATTCTTGTTACAGCCTCTGCTTTTAAGTTTTTACTGGTCCTTCAGCCCTTGGGAATTGTGTTAAATGGTCAGAATAAAGATCAGCCATAGTCAGCTCATGTTTATATTTTCTCACCACCATGTCCAAGAACATAAGAGTGCACAGGGCACAGCACAGTCAACACCAAGACGCAATTTTTATTCCTATCCCACCAATGTGCTTTCATACTTACAATATTCAGATTGGCAAAAATATCCTGGGTTTTCAGACTATAGAGTTTAGGGGTGTATTTGCTTCAAGTGCAAGACTTACCCAGTCTTTCTGAGAACAAGTGGAGATAGAAGAGCTTGCTTCCAAGAATTTTTCCATGGCTGCAAGCAGCTCTCTTTATGCAAGTTACCGTCAACGTTAATGTTTTCAGTACGACATAAGTTTTCTTCAGAGACACTGCATGAATTATGGCCTGTGACCTCGAACATCACTTTAAAGTCATCACACTTCTGACTTTTTGCCAACTTTCAAACAACACTAAAATTACAGTGCAGAAGTTCTTTCTGCATGAAATATTTCTTACGGATAGATATCTAGATGCAAAGCCTGCATGGTTGCATAGACATATTTCTTCCTCTATTTTAAGGCCTGGGCACAAGAAGACAAAGCTAAAACTTCGCATTTAAAACCCGATCTGTTGCTTCTCAGCCCCTGACTGTGAAGCCCTCAGTTCAGCAACTGCCTTGCTACAGGTTTATGTACTATACAGCGTGAAGGCTGGTTTCTAGGTGTGCGCCCAGCACAGATTTGGAGAGCAGTTCATTCAGTTGCATTTTCTCACTGAATATGACAAGCAGCTGCTTCTGCTCAAGGCAAATACTCAACGTCAGCGGACAACAGCAGCTTCTGAGGCCTCCTGCAACCACCCAGAAACTTTATTCCTTGACAAAAAACGCGTTCAGCTCTATGATCAGCGTATCCTACTTGTAGTAGCAATTACCTCTTCTTCGCCGAGATCAGTGTAGGCAGCTACCTGCCTTTCAGAACCGATTCAAGTCGCTGAGTAGTGGGCATAAAATTGCTACCCAAGTCTGAGCAGAAGGGAGCATGAACTTGAAAACTGAAACCTCCATTATCTATGAAATGATCAGATTATCCTTCGAGGACACACTCCTGAGGAGTGTGGAGGTTAGCAATGCAGTGAACAGCAATTTTTTCCAGAAGAACTGATGAAACAGAGGGGAAAATGCAAGCAGGATCTTAAAACATGTCTGCAACTGAGTGCATGGAGCAATGTGACACAACATAAGATCTTTCCCATTCCTTATGACACTACCCAAAAAATAAAAAGATTTTGGCAACTGGCTTTTCAGCCGCTGGAGGTGCCAAGAGCTTTTTTTGAAATAGAAATCGAGAGGTCACTGCTTACTGTCCCGTGATTCGGACTGGTAGATCTCTTGGATCAAATCCTGCAGATGCCCAAGTGACCTTGGCCAGCCACTTCTGGACAGACCTGACACATCTCAGCTGCTTCACCTGCAAGACCGAATGCCCAAAGCAAGTCTTTCAGCATTAGGGCCTCGAGACCTCTTCCTGAACAGTTACATTTTCGTTACCGCCAGCCTACTTAGATGAACACTGCTCATCAGGGTCAATCAAGGATGAAGCATAGAAAAAAGTTACAATGGTTAGAGCAAGGTATTAAATTTAGAGTTTATGTATATATATATGTCTATATGATACAATTAATTTATATTGTATCATATATATTGTATTATCAGTACTATATTGTATTCTTACATATAATTTATATTGTATTATATAATTTGTCACAAAACTCCAAAATAACAAGCAATCACCTGGTGACGCTGTGTTACTGTATTTACCTTCCCAAAGTAAATGCCAGAAAGACAGTCGGACCACCACTGAATGTGGCTGACACCACATTCCCTCTAGCCTGCACACAGGAATACACAACCGCACAAAGCACATACAGGTGCTTTCAGAAATTGATCTTGGGGATCCGAGTCATGCCAACACTCTGCATTGGGATCAGTGTTCAGGGGTTGTATGTTTTCTACAAAAATCCTATGGATATTGACTGTGGGCTACCAGGAACAGAAGAGTTAAACGTATGGCCAAGAGGGAAGGCAAAGTCAGTGACCTTCACAAGGGACGGCTCTCACGCGTAGACAAGGATGAGTTACAGCTTGAAGCGAATTTCCCAACTGCTCAAACCAGACTTTCAGTGTTGTTTTAGTGTACTGTGTTGCAAGAAAACTTCCGTGGCGCAATAAGATGCTTGGTGTTTTTTAATGCAGAAACATTCAAGCTGCTTCAGCACAGTCGAGGACCTGCCCTCCGCTCTCACCAGCTTCGTGCTCCTCTGGTTACAGTCAAGCCTAGGTCCTAGTCTCCCAGACGACACTTCACAGGACACCTTCACACCTTCTCAAGAAGAATTAGCTGCCATCCCACCCATCTCCTCCACCCAGGCAAGGTCCACATCCACAAAAGCAGCATCAGCACTTTATTCAAAGTCGCTACCTTTCATTTTAGCAGCCACTGTGGGAAGCCAAGGGACTTCCAAAGAAGCCCGTTGTACACATACGACGAAGGCAAACAAGCAATTAATGAGCAAAACCACATTTTGCACAAACAGGCGCTTTGCTCGGCCAGGCGACCCACCCCAGCCCACCCAGCTGCTCAGGCTCTGGGGAAGCAGAAGGATTTTGCCGGCAGGTCCCAAAGCCCCACTGCAGGTCCAGGCTGCAGTGCTTCAGAAAAAGCATTAAAAACCTCTGTCCCTGAGTGCCTGAGAGCTTGTGTCCAGCAGTTCCTCTCAAAGGGACAGGGCTGGGAACAGCTTATTTTTAGACCTCAGCCTCAGCAACATTCATTTCCATAGGCGACGCATCAAACGCTTACCTTCTCTGAACGCCTGCCTCCTCTGCCTCTCTAACAACTTCAAAATTAGACTGCTTGAGACAGAATAAAGAGATTCGTGCTTCCTAATGAGGACAATTTAAACTGGACGAAGCAAGTAAAGACTTAACATACAGAGGGGCAACAGACAGTTACTTTGCCAGTGCAGAAAAAAACAGAAGTGAAAACAGGAAAAGCAGAAAGGTGTTTGCAGTGTGCCTTAGCTATCAGTGCATTGATACACACTCCCCCAGTACACTATGAGATATGGATAGTTACACCTTTGAAAACAAATATTGACAAGTACAGCTCAGCACCAGAAGGAAACCAGTTCTCTGAAGCTTTTTCACAGCTTTACGTTTTCTCCAGCCAACAGAAGAAAGATGAATTCTGTTGCATAGCTTTAAAGTACAACATATTGAACACCAAACATTTATACAAAAGCGTTAAGGCAGGTCCTATACAAGAAAGGCCAAACTTGGTCTAAAAGCCACCCTCTGCACACACGTGCTCCTCCATTTAAGCAAATCCAAGAAGGTGCTGGCAGGACAGTGACTCATGTCCCACGTCTTTCTAGCAGCAGCTAGGAAGGACACCGAGCCCCAGGGGTCTCACCCCGGCAGGTTCAGCTGCTGGAAGGTTGCCCCCAAAAGAGCCCAAAGCACTGCAGGGTGGACATGGCAAGTCTCCCCGGGGGAGGAGGAAGACCCCAGCTGAGCTGCAGAGGAAAGCAGCCCACTGCTTAGCTGGTTTTCAGAGCACAACTTCATGCAGATGAAAAATAAAGCTGTGTTCATCCTCCTCCTTTCTTCCCAGGATACACCAAAGTGCTTTTATGCATGAAAGCTCGTTTTTCTTACCTTCTCTGCCCATTTTTATTTCTTTATTCTTGTAAGGAGGTACAGAAAGAAAAGTAGGTTTAAACCTTCAATTTTATTTTTTTTTTACTGTTTTACCAGAGGTAAAAAGAAATGCTGTAACAGGCCACTGTAGGAAATCTTCCCGTGGTCCCATATCAACATATTAAAGAGTACACACGAGCAAAAAAGCAGTAAAATGCTCTTTTCCCAAGTAAGCGAGCTACATCACATCATATTCACGCTTGCTTAAGACTAAACTAAGCTGTTCAGACTACAACACTTGCACACGGGAGCAGATTCTTTTTATAGAGATCTGCCGCAGCAGAAACACTACTCTTGAGGTTATATTAAAGAGATAAAAGGTGCACTTCGCACCAAGTAGTATGATGTGCCTTCGCTAGTTTCAGTCACAGGAGTGCACTGAAACCCAACAGTGATTTTAAGCATTTCTGCTAGGTTTACATCCCTCAGGCTATAAACTCGCCCTCAACACACCACACATTACCATCATGTTGTTGTCTTTGTTTTCGTCCTGTACAAAGCCAACAAACCTCCCCACATTTTCTCCCATTAGCAACTACAGTAAAAACATTTAGGGTGAAAGACAGCTTTGCAACACCAAGCAAAGCCCACCACCCCAAAGCCCAGCACATCTCAACTGGTAGGTCCCACGACAACAGGCTTGGGTCTTGCATTTCGTACTGTTCTCCTTCCGTCTGATGAAGATACACTCAGTATAGAGGGGAAAAAAGGCAGCAGTCCTAGACACACACGGCAAGCTAAGTATCAGCAATTCACATGCAACTCTTGCACATCCTCTAAATGCTCCTTGGAAAGCCAAGAGGGTTTTTTGATGCAAGACTTGATGCACTGTGGCTTTTCTTAAAACAATTCCTACCAGGGAACCTCTGCTGATGTGGCAGCAGGAGGGAGGCACAAGCTCACCCAACAATGTGCTCTCCATCAAGTCTTCTGCACATCTTGGGCTCCAACCCCAGCAAGACGATGTGGGACCTGAAGCCACGTACACCCTGCTGCCAACCACAATGCAAGGTACCGATCCCAGGTTTGGGCAGCACAAAAGTCTGATCAACAAAACCTTATCCTGTAGTCTTGTCTGGGCAAGGAATACGTTTAAAAGGCATTCCTCCTAGCAGTATGTGGTTTACTACAACACACACTCCCCGTGGGTTATTAACACTTGGTTAGTTGTATATAAAATCAACAGGACAGGTAAACCAGCAGTTCCATAAATAAACCACAATTTGAAAATTAAAAATGACCTAATGGTAACAGTGGAGTTTACTTACATGACACATAGGACAAAGGGTTTGCTAGATTTAACTTATTTCCTTTACAAGGCAAATGAAAAACAGCGAAAATATTTAAAGAATGGTGTGTTGAATGCAAGACAAAAATATAATTCCCTCCATACCTGTGACGATGTCCTGCTTCAGGGTAACACCTGCTATGATTAGAAGCCAGCTTACCATTGGCATTTAGGCTAGTTACTTTACAAATTCCTCCTTCCTAAAATTACAGAAATTGTAAATCATCATCATGGAAACGCCTCGGACCAAGTTCACAACATTAAAACCACACTCCGTTAAAGATTATGTTGCTCCTACTCCCATTACAACCGTCCAGCCTTACCGTGTGAAACCCAGGGCACAGCACAGCAGACAGGTTACAGAGGAAAGCTCCACTGCCATGCTCCCAGTGCATCACTAAAAATGCGTCACTGCCTCCCTGCAGCATCCATAGGGATTTTTCCCTAAAGCTCTCAGTGCCCCATCTACACTGACGGCAGAATTTGACTCCCACAATCATTAAGCCTGTTACAGGTATTGTGCACTTGGAAATCAAATGTAGAACTCCCGATGAAATCAGTCTCGTTCCCACAGCACATGCTTTATGCTGTCTCTAAAGCAGGGGATGACAGGTAATATATAAATCTGTAACGTCCCCAACATGGAGAGTATCGGCTACGGGCAGCCAGAGAGATATTTCATTATTGCACTGTAAAGGCAGCTTAGGGCTGCAGATGTGAAGTAGAATCCAATCCAGTAATTACGGACCTTATCTGTGCTGAGATACAGTGCTGCATCGTCTGAAGGTACTCAGAAGTGACAATTCAGGGCTTGATGCCTACAGGCTGTAAGGAGGAAAAAATTGGCTTACTAGAGGGCAACAAAGGACGACTTGCTAGACCTCTGCAAGTCAACTTCCAAATTTAAAACTAAACTTCCAAGGAGCTTGCATCCATAGGTTTTCCACTTGAAAGCAGAAGTCTTTACTGCTTTTCTTGTGGTGTAAAAGAAAGGGACAGAGAGGAAGAGGTGGATGCCTCACCCAGTGCATACTCAGAGTTTACCTACATAAAAATGCAGGCTCCTCAGAAAACAGTTCAAGGGCAGCACCACAGCTGGGACATCCCAGAGACTACACAGGCAAAAGCAAACAGGTAAGAAAATATTAACATTTCTGTCTTTCAGCTCCTAAGTAAGTCCCACTCCTAAATGGATCAGAAGGGATCAGAAACCCAACCCCAAGCGTCCCAGTAAAACACTATATTTATTATAAGCTTTAACTAATAAAACCATGATATACCAGTAAAGCACAGTTCAATCACATCATAAATTTCAGACGTGCATTTGTATTGGCTTGCCAATCCTCAGGCTGTCCCAGTGTCAGGCAGAAGTCTTTCCCTCAATTTAGGGCCCAATTTATAACTTTAGAGAATAAAACTGTACTGATTTTTTTAAAAAAGTAGTACAGCCACCAGCAGTGCAGGAATTGAGAGCTGGAAGGGCTGGATGAGTAACGCTAGCTTTTACAAAGCCAAACTCTCAGTACTATTAAAAAAAAAAAAAAACAACTTTAGAACCGCCACAGAGCACACGGTGAGATTGCATTGTTCGAGCAGCACTGAAAGCACCAGTGTCCCGACTCCTCACCAAAGCGGCTTTTCAGATTTGTAAGTGGATCCTGCTCATTGACGAACGCGAGGCACAGAAGAGCCCCAGACCGCAGAGGACGTACCCTGCAGCCCATCCCTTCCCACCTCCCCCGGTCATGACGTGACTCTCGCCTGTGGGGCACACGGAGGAGGTACAACGCAAGGACCAGAAGGATGCAGTAAACCACCGGTTATCTGTACAGCCCCAATGCTCTGTGAGCCCCGGTCAGCTCTCCTCACTTCACATTTGGAGACCTCCCCAGGCAGCTCTTCCCATCAGTCGCTCTGCCGACGCAGCTCTCCTGCCCTCCCCAAAGCCAGCACCCAGCTACGGCTGTCTGGCCCTGATATTGGCAGTGGAATATGAATCGGGGGGGAAAAAAGAGAATAAATGAGGGTCTCGCGCTGCGAACCCCCTGTAGCAGGAACAATGTGGGGTGCCATGGAAGTGGGGGAATCTATGAAACAGCCTGAAGCGTCCAGACACAGGAATCACTGGTGCTCCCCGGCACTGCCAGGGCAAGCCACAGACATGACGTGGCTTTTCTTCATCCTCCATCAGTATCCGGAGAGCTGAAAGCAAACTTACCAAGTTTTAAGTGACAGAAACCAAATAATGACAGAATGGCACATTAACTGAGTTTGGAAGGCACCTCAGAAGGCCTCAGGTCCAATCTCCTGCTCTGAGCAGAACCAACCAGACCAGGTTGCTCAGGACCTTGTCTAGCCACAGCCTGAATATAGTCAAGAGTTTCCTCCACCTCTCCAGACTCCTATCCCAGTATTCAGCCCCCACTCCCAATTAAAACATGTTTCCTTGTGTCCACATAGGATTTCCCATGCTCTGGTACCAGCCCATTGCCTCGTCCTGTCATGAGCAGAGCCAGGCTCTGTGCTCTCCACTCCCTCCCATCACGTAGCTGTGGGCAGCAGTAAGGTCTCCCCCTTCTCCTCCTCCGCTCCAGGCTGAGCACACCCACATCCCTCCACCACTCCAGCCTTGTCCTGGGGAGCCCCAAACCCTACCCACAGCCCAGACGGGCCTCCCCAGTGCTGAGCAGAGGGGATGGTCCCTTCTCTCGATGTGCTGGCTGCACTTCTGCTAACACAGCCAAAGAGACAGCTGACCTCTGATGGCTCCTGGTCACCTTGCTGTCCACCTGGATCCCGCAGGGGCTCTTCTGCAAAGCTGCCTTCTGGCCAGCTACCCCAGGGCAGGGCTTGCATTTGCCTCTGCTGAACATCACGAGGTTCCCATCATCCTGGTTCTCCAGCCTGCCATGATCCCTCTGAAATCCAGACCTGCCTTCTGACATTGCAACCTCTCTGCTCCATTTGGTATCATCCACAGACCAGCTGCAAGTGCACTCACCCATTAATAAAGACATTATAAAGCAAATACTAGGACTAATGCAGCGTAATCTTATCACATCTACAAAAAAAAAAAAAATCAAATTATATGTTCAAACACTACACACTAACAAATACCAAGCCACACAGTACTCCTAATCTATCCTTGACAGGATATGGCTACTGTGAGCACGTGTTGTCTCAAGACAATGAAAGTACCATACAATTCAGCAGTGTGAGCTGATAGTGTGCCGTGCACGCTCAGTACAAACTATACAGTATTAAGATGATTGTCACCTTTTGTACCATCACAAAATTACTTTTGGTTTGAGTGCTCTCTTCCCTCCTGCTTATACAAATTACATCCCAGGAGAGATTCAAAGATGAGGAGCCTGCAGCAGTCTCTCACCAACACAGACCATGAGAGACCCAACCGACAAGGAAAGGAAAAAACTGCTTGGATAAAATAAAGCCATGTATTAGTTTCACCTGACCACACACTATAAACCTGTAGTGCTTTTTGCTCCACAAGCTCAGCTGGGGAACACCTCAGTGGTAACCTGGGAATAATAAACGGCAGATAAACAGCATCCAGCATCAGTCACAGTAACACACACTTGGAAACAGCAAAGCTGGAAGGTCTCAATCTTTTAAAAATAAAGGATGGGGTTTCTGCAGTACACAGCCCTGACACCTAGCCATGCAGCACCACCCGAGCACTCACATCCAGATGCCTCCAAAAAGGACTTCAAACCAAAGGCTGAAACTTAACTTCATTAACTCTTAACAAGCTGCAGGCACAGGGCACAGCCCCACCTGCTGCACATCATCTCCACATTTTTAAGACAAAAAGGTGCTTATTTAATCATGTAATCCCCACTCATGCACAGTCCACGTGGAGATAAGGGGCATGTCTCTGTCCTACTGGCACGACCACAGCTCAGTCAGTGTGTTGGGTTTGTGTGGCGGGGTTTTGGTAGCAGGGCAGGGGCTACAGGGGTGGCTCCTGTCCGAAGCTGCTCGAAGCTTCCCCGGCTCCAAGTCGGACCTGCTGCCGGCCAAGGCCGAGCCCATCAGCGACAGTGGTAGCACCTCTGGGATAACCTATTTAAGAAGGGGAAACAAGACTGCTGAAAAACCTGCAGCAGAGAGAGGAGTGGGATGTGAGAGGAATAGCCATGCAGACTCCGAGGTCAGTGAAGAAGGAGAGGGAGGAGGAGCGGGGGAGCAGAGATTCCCCTGCAGCCCGTGGAGGACCCCACGCCAGAGCAGGTGGCTGGGCCCGGAGAAGGCCGTGACTCTGTGGGAGAGCCCATGCTGGAGCAGTTCATGGAGGACTGCAGCCTGTGGAAAGGACTTGAGTTGAAGAAGCTCACGGAGGGCTGACCCCCGTGGGAGGGACCCCATGCTGGAGCAGGGGAAGAGTGTGAGGAGCCCTCCCCCTGAGGAGGAAGGAGCGGCAGAGACAAAGTGTGATGAACTGACCGCAACCCCCATTCCCCGTCCCCCTGCGCTGCTGGGGGGGAGGAGGTAGAGGAATCGGGAGCAAAGCTGAGCCTGGGAAGAAGGCAGGGGTGGGGGGAAGGTGTGTTTTTAAGATTTAGTTTTTATTTCTCATTGTCCTACTCTGATTTGATTGGTAACAAATTAAATTGATTCCCCCCCCTCCCAAGTCAAGTCTATTTTTTGCCCGTGACCATAACTGGTGAGCGATTCCCTCCCTGTCTTTGTCTCGACTCACGAACCCTTTCGTTATATTTTCTCCCCCCCATCCCACCAGGGACGAGGAGCGAGCGAGCGGCTGCGTAGTGCTTTGTTACCGGCTGGGCCTAAACCACGACAGCCACTTATGTCCATTCTGCAGCCAAACACACCCAAACTCACCCCATCTTCCGAACTGGGACCGGTGTATTTTTCACACGTTTCCAAGAAGAGCCATCACTCCTGACAGTTGCAGAAGACCTGAAAAAAAAAGTTTGTGGAACCACCCCTGTGCATTTCACAGAAAAAAAGAGAAACTTCAAAAATCGTGAAGATTCACAGAACTGACGAATTAGTTGCCATGAATATTTTCTGCTGTGACAAATACTCTAATTCTGTGTTCGGATGAGTGACAGGCACAAAGCACTAAGTCAGCTGGGAAGCACCCAACACCGCACTTCTGACAACACGGCTGCACTTACAGCCAGACGTCACCGAACGCCGTAGGGAGCATCCCTGAAGAAACTAAGCAAGTAACCTGAACGCATGCCCCGGCAACAGGAGGTCAAGTGTCTTCCCAAAGGAGCTTTGCTGCCCATCCAGGGTTACTACTGCAAGCCCAGGTCATCACATCTGACAGCTATGCCATGGAAAGAAGCAGTTTGCTGTTCTTTAGAAAACCACACAGCTGCACTGTTTAGGTATCCGTACCAATCAACAACCCTGAAGTAACAAGATCTTACGCATATAGCAGTAATATGCAAGCAGTAGGTGTGAAGGACAACATTTTCCTGCTCTGCTTCTTATAAAGTGCTTAGCAGAAACCTGCTCTAGCTATTAATAACAGATTAAGAATTGCTGCTTTGTGTTAAAGAAGGAAAAGAGAAAGGCACAGACTCCCACTTCACCATATTTATCTTCACATGCATTGCAGAAGCTGCTTTAAACTGCTACGCGTGCCCAGACAGTGCTCTTCATCTAGAAAGATTTGGAGAATTAAGATTATTTTTAGGGAATGAAGGACCTCCCCCTGAGTCACTGTAGGGACATACATCTATCCAGTTGTGATTTCAAAGCAGAAATATCCTTGAAGAGTTAGATAAAAGACTAAAAAAAACAGGAAAGTTGATAGAAATACAGTTCGGCCCAAATTAGTGTGAAAGGAAGGACTGCTGGATGCAGGGCAAACACATGCGACAACGCATTTCTAACACAGGCATGCAAGCCAGTCAATACCGCTTACACTGCAAAAATTTCATCGCTGCCCTTGTAAGCACTGTGAACTGCACGACATAACTTGCAAGCAGCAACAAACCCAGCAGTGCAGCAGTGTCATACAGTTATGAGCAACATCACCTGGTGACAGCGGGAGGCCGGGATGACCGAGACCAACAAGCCACACTTCAAAACAGTATTCCCAGGAGCCCGTGCTTGCAAAGGTGAAGAGAATCATTTAAGCGCCTGGAACGGGACCAAGGAGGAGATTTGTTCTGCTTTTATCCCAGTGCTGCCACTGACAATCGAATCATGCCACTGGCCTGTAGTACCATGCTTTCAATTTGCATTTTTAATTCTGAAGTTGATTCGTACATAGCCTGAAGGCTCAGCACTGGCCTGTGTGAGTCAGCAATCACTGACCCAACAGCTACAAGCACATCCAGCTTTGTTATCCTCCAGCTTTAACTCCGTCTGCCCAGCCTGCAGTCGTCAGACAGAGAAATATTAAGTAATTATTAAACAAGCTTTTTGATCGAAACCAAACAAAGGCTGATATAAAGCGTAGAAAGATCCCTGCCAAGGTGCCATAGAACGATTAAAATAATTGAACGGCATAATGAGGACCTGAAGAGAAATTTAACACCTCCAATTAGCTCAGGTTTTGAAGCGCTATCCTATTTAGGGGACAAATCTCCAGGATGTTACAGCACAGCGAGCTGCCTGCCCTCCAGATAGCAGGCTGGGACAACTCACATTTCAGGGTGACGACCTGAGTTGTTGGCCATCAGCACTAGATCTGAAAAGACCTACAAGAAGCAAAGGGCTCTTATACCACTGCACACTTAAGTTACCTAAAATTACTCAAGTTACCTAGCTACAATGCAATTCATATGTAAGTACAAAACAATACAGAAAAGAAGCTCAACAGTCTGACCTGCTGCAACATAAAAATCAACCTACTTGATAATGAAAGTCCAAGTCATGCAGAAGCGAGTCACAGTGCTCTAAACACTGCATGTTGCACTGACTGAAAACTCCTCTTTGGGAGGAAATAGGTAGGTTAAAAGGGATACTGCAAGGAAAAACACAGCGGGTTTCTCACATTACTTCTGACAAGAAAGATCAGCTCCTTCACCAGTGACTCACTGTGGGTACAGAGGATGACAGACCATGCAAGCACAAACTTAAACCTGTAATTGGAGCAAGCGAAGTCAGAGCTGAATACGTATTACCCCGGAAAAAGACAGGCATAGGAGCTACAGCCAAAAGGCAGGTGATGCCAGTCACCTCTGCGCGCCTGGACCAGAAGAGACAGCCATATCGCTCCTCGAGCATGCCCAGCAGCACGCACCGAAGGAAGACCAACCCGAAGGCTGACGACAATTTCTCAGAGATGAGCAAAGCCACTGTTGTCACAAAGCAGCAGCCAGCCCACACAAGCCCTCAGCTGCAAAAGGCAGAGCTGAGCAGCAGCTACCAGCAACATGTGGGAGAAACGCAGGGCTGGAGCAGTGACCTTCCCCTGCCCTTGCAGAGGACAACGGAGGAAGGCTACAGCAAAGGCGTAACTACACCTACATGTTCTCCAGCAACAAAAGCTGGAACAATTGAGACCAGAAATGGGTGACAGGCATCTTACTCTCCCATAAGTATCCGAGCAGCTGAGCCCATAAATATGCTTCATACCTGCAAACAGCTCCAGGAGCTAAAATTGCAGTGTGAGCGACGCTACCTGGAAGTTCACCATGCAACTGACCTTGAGACAGCCATACAGGCTGCAGTCATGCCACACAAAACCAGAATGCATTGCCCCTCTCAAAATTTTAGTTCTGCACAAGACAAACCAGTTACTTCTGCTACAGTTTCATCAAATGAAGCATTTGGGCCAGTATACTCGATTCAAGATTATATGGGTAGAAATAAAGCATCAAGATAGTTCATAGCTCTTGTTGGCAGTTTGCAACCAGCAAACAGAACCAGGCAGCATACTACAATCAAAGGAACAGATATAAAAATCCTCATGCAGTGCTAATAATCAGGCCATGATGAAAACACCCTTAAGGACTAAGATCTGTGTCTCATGCTGTCCTGCAGTGTCAGCAGCAGTTGCTGTTTGGAGTCAAGTGAGCCCAACTCCCCCACCGCAGCGCTAAACTGGGAGCGGAGCAATCAAGCCTGCAACAAGCAGCCCAGCAAAGAGCATCGCTCATCTCGCGCCACAGCAGCACTCGAGTGCTGCTCTGACGTGCCGTGCCCCGACGGAGCCATGCGCCGACAGAGCCGTGCAAGCACCGTGTCCCCAGTTACAAAGGACGGAAGAGGAGCTTCCTCAAAAGTGGGCCAACGATGAACAATGATCAACAGCAAAGTGCCATATGGATAAAGCGAGTATCATGTGAAAACAAAGTGACTGGGAACACGAATTATTAAAACACTGTTTAAAAACAAGTAGCTCAAAGTCACCATGCAGCTACAGGGCTGTCCTTGAAATCTGCGTGCTCCAACATCCCAAGGATGACAAACAGTCAAGGACTTTCAGCTACTTTACGTCTGCGGAGGGACAAGCTGTTATAAAAATCATTCTAGGAGAGTATCTCTCTCTCCTCATTTTATTATGTACAAGCTAAATATAAGGAAACATTTTTCCCCCGAGGGTGGTCCAACACTGGAAGAGGGGCCCAGAGAGGCTGTGTAATCTCATACCTCAGAGACATTCAAACCTCAACAGCTCAAGGTCCTGAGCAACCTCACCGGGTGGCCCCACATGGAGTGGGTGTTGGATCAGAGGCTCCCAGAGGTCTCTTCTGGAAGTCCTCAATTCCTCCACGTCTCTAGTATCAGCAGTGGTTTTCAAGCTACTTCCCAAACTCACCGCCTCAGCTTTCAGCTGGAGTCTCAGTACAAAAGGCAGGAAAAAAAACCCTCCAGGTTGTACTCAAGACTTTACAATGCTAACCAAGAGTTAACTGCTGGATAAACAAAGCTAGTGAAGAATGCTGCTCTAGGAAACACAGCTTTTCCAGGGAACTGAGCTGCCCACGCCCTCCACCTTAGCAGGATAACATAGACAAGGCAGCTAAACTGCCCCAAGCACCCATCATTCCTCTAAGAGCAGACCCAGCAAGGGGAGCTAAGGCTGCTTTCTGGTGAGAAGCCTTTCACTTCACAACAATGACCAAATCACACACAGCATGAAATGTTTTTTCCTTCTCCATTTGGCATTGCTTTAACTATTACATCCTGTGACCACAGAAAGCACTGCTGAAGGCTCTTCAGACACCTAACCCATGAATAACGGGCTATGGACCAAACCCACAGAGGAGACAACATGAAACTCAAGCTCTTCAAAATATGAGAAAGCTGCTTAGAGAAGACAACACTCATCTGGAGCATCAATCACAAGAACCAACGCCAATCTTCGATGAATTAATACTTACCTAAAGAACCTCTCTAATCTCCTTGAAAACACTTATCTGTTCAAGGTGATTAGATTCTCCTGTACAGACATGCTAATTATAGATAATGACAAATCTATAAGTGGCAGCCTGCCAGAGCAGTTTAGAAAGAGAGTTTTGATCATTAGCAAGTCAAGTAGACTAGTTGTGCCATGCTTAAACTGCCTTCCAACAGGGAAATCTACAGCACAAAGGTGATGCCTAAGTCAGCCAGAAAACTTAGTCAAAAAACAACCTAAGAGGGACAATCAAGGGCAATTAAGATGGTCCAACTATCTTGCTGTGCGACTCCTGGAAGTTCCTAAATCCACACGCCTCACTCCAGAGGAGAGTACTGCAGAGGAAATCTTCAAGAATTACTCAGCTGTTACCATTTTCCACAGGTTCAGCGTAGGGAATATGAAGCGAAAGCATACAACCTGCAGGGAAGCTTCGCTGGCAGTAAGACTTGATGTCTTCATAGATTTAGCAAAGATACAGGAGGCTTTAAATACTCCATTTGGAAAGAATACTCTAATTAGAAGCTTTAATTCAGCAAACTGTCCCTGTGAAACCAACCGGGCAGAAAACAGGCATTGCACCTGGCTGCCCGAGAAAACCCCACCGAGCAGCTCCTGCCGGATGGCACTGCGCCCACCCACGCACCACTACAACGGGAGCTCCCGAGAGGCCATGCAAGATTTTAAGAACTCAGCTCTACAAACAGAAAACCTACCAGGAATCACCACCAGGCAACGTCACAGGCTGTTTTTTAAAGTAAGCTAAACAGCAAGCAGCAGGAAATTCAAATGAAATGAAAAGCTTCAATCTGGAACTAAATCAATACACACAAGGAGGCCACTTGGGCATCACAGTGCAGTTTTTCCAATTAAGATGATTTTAGCACACAAGCAAAATGAAGTTTCTATCAAGCTACTCCTCAATAGTCAACAGCTAAATCATCCAAGTTGTGCATCAGGGCAACCACTTTCCAAACTCAAGCCACAAAGGTGTCAAAAGCCATGGAGACAAGGAGAGCGCAGCAATCCACCTGCAAGGGCATGATTTAACCTGCAAAGCCTTTAGCAGCAAGGGCAGGAAAAGAAAATTCTGGCATGCACTTTCAGAGCTGGGATGAGCACAAAGACCCAGCAGAAAGTAAGACACGTGGCTCACAGAATAGCAAGAGACCTTTATAGAAGTTCTCTCTTAAATTCTCTGCATAAAAGTCAAACAAGCAGCGGTCCACATGTTGCCCAGCAGCCTGCTCACACAGAAGAGGTCAATGCAAATGCACAGCCTGATACCTGGAGCTTCCTTGCTCCTGTCAGTTAGCTAGAAGTCGTATTAAAATAGAAATGCCAGTTTACCCCAGATTGTCTCACAGGAGCACTCTGCGATGAGCAATTTGAACTGACACTCAATGGGTTGGCATAGCCACTATTTAAGAGCGCTGGTTTTGAAGAGTATCATGGAGGCTTTTTTCCATTTAAGAAAAACTTTACCACGCGTCCTGTACTATATTTTTGTACTCCTGGCTCACAACCAAATAAACTCAGTTCTCATCAAGCCCAATGATGAAAAGAAGACACAAAAACCTTCAGCATCACTTTTCCCCAGCAGCTGCTGCAGGTCTGCACTGGCTGAAAGCTCCAAAGTAATGCAGTTTCAACTCCTTCACATGCTGCTCAGAATAATTTCCTTGGGTGTTTCGGTCTGTTGTTTCAGCCTAAAACAGATCAAATTGTCTTAAAACAAACCCAGTTGTTCCTATCTCAAATAATTGCTGAAGAAAGCCACTTGTTTGCTCATGACAGACTTGGCACCCATACAGAAAAATATATTCTGACATGGTTACAAGTGGAGCGTTAAACTTCAACAACCTTTTCAAGCTGCATAGCTCTGCTGGTCCAGATCTGGACTAGAGTTAAAGAGCATAAGCATACCAGAAAGGATTACAAGTAAATTAGCTGAATTACTGAGAGGTAACTACATTCTCGTGGGGGTGTTTGTTACGGAACATTTTTGTTTGGCTTGAGTTGGGGGGGGGCGTTAAATAACTCCAAGTAGATAAACACACTATTGAACTTCTGACCTGTTACCTGCCGCAGTCTGAGCCCAGGACCCAGGTTCCAGATCTCTCTTTGGAGCTGGAGGAGTTTATATTGACACCTGACAGTGAGCTGAAGCTTAGGGATCTGCTTCAGGCTACGTGTCATCATCAGCTGTAGCAGAGACAAAACCAGAAGATGAACTTTGTGTCAGGAGGAAAAACAGCTTTTGCGTAGCCTTTACAGACAAGTCCTCACTCACAGGGTGTCGTGGTTTAACCCCAGCCAGGACACAGGATTTGGTACTTTAAAGATTTATTATTTTATAAAGCTCTAACCATCTTTAATATCCGGGATCGTTTCCATGTTCTGAAATACAGCCAACATACACTCCACAATACTGAAGGTGACAGAGCAGTCGTCTTCCAAGTGACACGAATAAACATGATCCTTCCTAAAGGATAAAACCACCAAAATCCTACAACACCCATACGTTTATACTTTTACCACTCAACGGATTCAAGAAACACAAGAGAACCTACTAAGACAACATCACGTTGGATCAAACCTTGCAGTCTCCAGTCCCTGTGTCCGATACCCTCCTCACTGAACCTACAACCCGTCTGTATGACAACCCATCACATTAGACAGCAAAGAACGCCAGGCAAGACTTTTGAGTCACCGCTAAGTGCTGTTAACTTCCTTCCTTCCTCCAATAACACAGCCTCCTGCCTCGGCTGCCTCCCCAGGCACAACATCCCAGGCCATCCTTTCCCCTCGGACACGGGCGCCGCAGCACTCGCGTTTACGCACACGGCTTTTGGAAGTATTTGCAGCCTCTGATCTCCTGCCCGGCAGAAAAAAAAAGCAGCAGAAGCAGGTTACAAAACCAAATCAATTTTAGACAAGAAGGGTGGTTTGGGGTTGGCTTTTTTTTTTTTTGTTAAAAGGCTTACGATTTTGGCTTTAAGGGTAGTTGTAGCAGCTGTAGCTGCTGCAGCAGAAGGCAGAGGGATGGGAGATCAACTGGGCGGCCGATCCCCGCGTCCCGGCCTCGGGGGGCCCGCACCCAGCCCCGCAGCACGGCACCGGACCCCGCCGGCTCCTCGCCGCGGCACTAAAAGATCAAAATCCGAGTTTTGCTTTAAAAGAGGGGAAAAAAAAAACCCAACCAAACTCAGTAAAACGAAGAGATTTTCGTCCTGCAAAAGCGCAGACCCCGCGGGGCGCTCCCCGCCGGGCGGCCGCGGCTCGTCCCCCGCCACCGGAGGCACCTGCCCGGGCCTGGCGGGGCCGGCCGACACCGGCCACCCGGTACCGGGCACCCGGAGGACACCGCGCCCCGCACCCACCGCGGCAGACGCGGCCCGGCCCGAGCGGCCACCGGTACCGGCCCATTCCCACCCGCCCCCCGTCTCCGGTACCTGTAGTAGCTGAGGAGCCCGTTGCTGAGCACGAACCAGCGGCGCTGGTAGCCCTTCAGGTAGTTGGTCCACTTGAAGAGCCAGCCCTTGTAGGTGTCGGAGCCCGGGGCGGCGGGTGGCCCCCCCGCCGGTCCCCCGCCGCCCCGGCCCCCCGGCTCCGCGCTCATGGCCGGCAGCTCCTGACAGGCCAAGCAGGGGACGGCGCTGAGGAGAGAGACCAGCCCGCGGGTGCTGTTGCCGCCGCCGCCGCACAGCGCGGCCGCCTTCCCCATAGACCCCGCGGCGCGGCGCGGCCCGGCCCGACGGCTCCGCTCCCGCCGCCCCGCTCCGCTCCGCCGGGCACCGGCGCGGGGGCGGCGCCGCGCCCACGTGACGCGGGGGGGGGGGGGGAGAGGCACGTGAGGCGGCGGCGCAGCGCGGGCGCCCCCTGGCGACGGGGCGGGAACAGCCCGCGCCCCCCTCCCCCGCCATTTTGACCCCCGCCGCCATTTCGCGGCCCCGCCGAGGCGGGGGGGGTATCGTGGCTTCACTGCGCCGACCCCTCCTCTACAGCTGAGCAGCGGGGGCGACCGAGCGGTCAGTGCCTCGGCAGAGCGTCAGAGAAGGCTCTGGAGAGCGTGGGGGGTTTTATGCGGCCCAGCTGCAGGCCGGACCCCAGAGCTGCGGCCTGAGGAGCCCCGCAGCCCGCCACGGTTGTGCCATTGCTCCAACGCCCCTCTCTAAAAACACTGAAAAAACCCCACTCTTAAAGCTGTTTTAGGAAGAGGTTGACCTGGGGAAGAATGCAAACCAGCAAGCAAACATGGAAAACCTACGAGATCGCTACGTGAGCATGTGTGGGGCAGAGGGGCCAGCACGAGGGGTGGCAGTGCCGGGCCAAGGGGAAGGTGCTGTCACAGCTCACATAAAAGTCCTTCATGGTGCCGCCTGCCCAGCTGGGAGGAAAAGCCCCGTCCCCCTCACCTGCTCCCCCCGCCAGCCCACGGTCCTGGTTTTTATGAGCTGGGTCATGTCTGAGGGGGATCCCTCTCCACAGTGAGCCCAGCAAAGCGCCACAGGGACCTGTGGCAGATGCTGCCCTGCCAGGCATCCCCGCATCCACCAAGGCCCCTTCCTTCGCACCCCCGCCCTCCCAGCGCCAGGGGATTGCCTTTCTCTGATCTCTCTAATCTGCTCTGATCCCCCCTGATCCCATTACTGCTCGCCCATCACCTGCATGTGCACCTCTGCCTGCTCGCTCATGGCAGCCCTGCCAGCACAGGCAGCCCGAACCAGGAGCTCCTGCCAGCCTTGCCGGGGTCTCACGAGGGCCTCGTGGACTGCGGCACAGACCGTGAACATGACCCTGGGACCAGCCGGCTCTGTCTTGTGTGACAGCTGGGCCATGGACCCAATGCAGGGCAGGGAGGCTGCGCTGCTGCGCTGGAAGGGGGAGCAGGTGGGGTGGCACAAGGCCCATGGGGAACCCCACAGCACTTAAGGGGTTCCAGCAGGCTGGCGGCAAGCAGCGAGTAAAGGTCTCACGAACAAGCGCCATGAGCACTGGGTGGCCAGTTTGAGGCTGAGCAGGGAGATGCAGGACTGGGGCTGGCCATGCGATGAGCAGCAACGGGCTGAGGTGTGGGTGAAGGGGCTCCCCCAGCCCCTGACACCAGCCCTGGAAACATCTCCAATGAGCACAGTTGGCTCCAAGCCTGAGGATCTGGGCTAGGCAGCTCCTTGGGTGAAGAAAGAAGTAGGCAAACTCCATCCACTGCTCTGGACAGAGCTGCTTCTGCCCCCCTGAAACTAGCTGAGCATTTCCTCCCATTCTAAAGAGACGCTCCTGAGAGTCCTTCAGCCATGAGCACCAGCACCTCTGGCACTAGCAGATGCTGAGGCAAGTCCTATGTCTGGAAACAGTCTGAGAGTACTTTGGACTCCAAAGGCTGGTATTCTCCCATCAGAAGGTGTTCTCAGTCTGTCACCCAACTGAACGCCTCCTCCAGATAGGCTTTGACATCTGGAGGCAACATCTGGAGGTTTTAGGCAAAGTGAGACAGCGAGGCATCAAAATAAATGTCTAACAGCCCTTGCAACACCTCGACATCCTCTAATCTAAAAGCGTGTCCAGACCTTCTTTTGCCAGCAATTCTAGGGCTGTTGGTGTTTGTGAACTGAAGCCTCCCTAGAGATGCAACATCCCTCTTGATGTAAATACACCCCAAACGACCCGCATGGGTACCAACATCTGAAAGTCGCCACGGATCCTGGCATTTCTCGTGGCTGCGAACAAAGGAAGACACCTCCCCTGGCCATGTCGGAGGAGAGAGGGGCCTCACCTGATCCTGCGTCTCACATCCTGTGATTCCTCAGTGATTCCAGCATGCGCTTGGGATCGGGCCCTGCACTGGATTGGACACAGGATGGCAAAAATCCTGTGATTTGTATTGAGCGTGCTACGGACACATCGCACTGACCCTGTGATTTTTAACCAAATAAACAGTCAAGGACAATTCTGTCAGGTCCTTGTGTTCGGTACTTGGGGTGCTGCTGTGGGATCTCCCCCTCACGCGAGCTCAGCCCTTGAACATCTCCAGCCACTCTTTGTCCTTAGCAAAATGGGCCCCTCTCCACTTTGGTTTGCATTAGGTGGTAAAAAGCATCTCAGCCCTTTTGCTATAGGTACCCATTTATGAACAGAGACAGAGGGGCAGACGAGGAGTGGAGCCTGGTGGCTATTTGGGCTTTGCAGCCAGTGTCACCGCCCTCTCCTGGGAAGACAGGCTGCAAGGAAGGACCACAGAAGTCGGGAGTGAAGAAATGTCACTGGGAGTCTGGATCCAAAACACTGTTTGCTCCCAGCCTTGTTAAATGCAAAGAATATGTGAGAGGAGGTGCCCAGACCTTTATGGTAACACCTAACAGCCTAGTTTCCCAAGAAAATGAAACAAATAAGACGTAGCACTTTGTGTGTGATTGTATCCATGCCCAATTTCAGTCCTCATGAGCAGAAGAGTAAAGAGCTCTGTGGTACAAAGTTGCTACATAGCTCCTGAAAATGGGAGACCAAGGGAGTAAAAACACTTGACTCGCCCTTGTGAAAGGGAAAGGGTGCGGTGTGCTCTTGGGGCATTAGGCACTGGAGAATCCAGAGGAGAGCGTGCTGTCAAAACAAGGATCTGCATTAAACAGGGCACAGTTTGCTGCTTGGCTTAGGGAGCAACTTGTAGGATTGGGAGCAGGGCACGAGCTGGGCTGTGCCGCATCCTACCTTTCAGATGGCCTCTGCTGAAAATTGCAAACTGCCAGGGGCGATGCCCAGTCAGGACTTGTGTCACTTCTCTCGCTGATAAGCAACAGTCCTGCAGCTTCCTCCTGTAGAAAGGGACATGGTCTCTCAAATCCACACAAGCAGAAACCCTGTCAGATGAAGGGCCTCATCCTGCCCCCAGGAACTATTTTATTGCCGCCTTCAGTAAGAACAGAATGAGGCCCTGACACACAAGCAAGGTATAAGCAAGGAGACTAAAGCCAAGGAGACAAGCCAGGAACCCGCACTCCTGGCCCAGTCCCTTCATCAGGAGACATCCTCCTCCTTGCAGAGGTAGCAAAGCCAAACCTAAAATGGTGAGACACATCTTCACACCACTGCTTCAATAAACTCCAACTATGAGAGGCAGCCCCAGCCCTGGAGGCCTTAATGCAAATGCTCTCTCAAATCTAATGCTTTTATCTGGAAGAGCTCAGTCCCAGCAGAGTCAGCAGCTTTGCCAGGAGGAGAGAGAATACATTTTGCGCTTTATTTCTTGGCCTTCTTGCCCTTGCCCTTCTTCTTCTTCCTTTTTGACTTGAAGAGGGACCGGACCAAGTAGCCTCTCCAGAAGGCCTGGATGCGGGTGGCAGCAAGGGTCATGGTGGTCAACTCCTTCAAAGCCTGTTCCTCCTTCTTCTGACGTATCCTGCGCTCCTCTTCAATCTGGGAATACTCCTGGAGAAGCACAGCGTGTTTCTCTGTCAGCAGGGACAGCTGGGCCTTCTCCTCGGCATAGGCAGCATGAACCTCCTCATATTCAGCCTGGCAAGACAGCAGATACCAGGTACAGCAATTTTGAGGGCATTCAGCAGCTCCTCCCTGCACATTCCTAGATAAGGGTTCTTAAACCCATCCCAAATCCAAGCAGAACCACGACTGGGAGCTGAGCTGAGCCTTTCCAAAGGGACTCAAAAAGGAGGCATGTGCCCAGTACCCAGGGAATTTCACGAGATGCCAGGTCCTACTATCTTCATGCTCCTCTGAAAAATACTCTCAGCATTCTCCCTGTGTTGCAAACAGCATCCACCCTCAGCTGGGAACTCTCACCAGGTAACACACAGGCAGGTCAGAGCCCCTCCTGCAGATGCTCTGTGCAAAAAGCCGTATCACTGCGGTTTAGGTAAGGCTGAGCCTGAGCTAACAGCTTTGCTAAGAAGCCATTTAGATGAGTGGCACTGAAGCTCAGCTAATACGCTGTACGCTGCTGAGAGCATGAGAAGAGCCAGACCGTGTCAGCTTGGAGAAGGCCAAGGACAGGCAGTTTTGATGGTGTTACTGCACTTCCAAGCTCAGCAGCAGTTTATGCCTTTCCTAATGCCCTTGAGGAAGCCACACAGAGGTGGAAGATTAGGGGAACCAGCAGTGCGGATGTGTGTCTGCCTTAGCAAGTTCTGCCCCTAACCTGCTGTGACGTGGTGCTCCAGCCACCCAGCAGACGGGAAACCAAAATAATGACATTGTTAGACATCTGACAAGGGGGGATCTTTTCGTACAATTAGCAGCCAGCTTCTAGGCCCCTCCCTACATTTTGCTTTGTTAGTAATCCAGCAGCTCTTATCCATCTCCATAAATAGGGCAAGAACAGGCAAGCAACTAGGGCCTTCTCAGAGGCGAGGCTGGGGGGTGCTGATGTGATTCTCAGCCTGTTGTGGTTAAGTTGGATGCCAAGACAGCGGTGTGCAGGCTGTTTTGTTTCTTAGCACATCTCTCAAGGATGCCAGCAGAAACAGGAGCATGATTTGGACACCAGGTAGGGCCAACAGGATTGAGGATTGAAGCAAAACTGAAAAACCTGTTCCCTAGCATCAGGTGGGCACGTCTGACAATGTGGCAACCCATTTGCCCCCAAATACTGTGGGATTTAGCAGTGGATGTAATTTTTTCTAAAGTCAAAGCAGCAGAGAACTCCTGAACACATAGGCAGGACAAAGATACCTTTCCTTCTAAAGCCTGTACTTCTTCTGGATGGAGAACTGCCCCTCACTTCCACAGCCTCCTGTGTAAGAGGCACGTGTCCTTTTGGACAGGAATCTACCTCAACATATCACCTCATGGGAGAGCAAAGCACTTCAAAGTGGATACCTGTTTTTCTCCCATGTCTGTGTCATATTTCTGGATCCAGTTCACAATTTCCATCTCCACTCTGCACTTCCTCTGAAACACAAAACAAGATAGGTTCCTTGCAGGCACCTGAAGCCTGGTGAAAAGTAGCCTGAGTTAGAAAACGGTGTAGCTTTGAGGCCTAGCATCATTATATTTGAGTATAACACCTCCTTCCTTCAGCTGACATATTTTGTTTGCCCTGGTTTGGGGATTCTCATGGGACATTCCCTGAGGCCAAAAGGGCCTTATTTGGTCTACAGCATGGAGCTGGGGGATTGAAATGCATCTGAAAGGTGCATTCTGCAGTAGGAAATGACCATGTCTGATGGAATGTGTCAAGTCATCGACAAACTGGGGCAACCACCCTAAAATTGAAGCAATAGAGAACTGCTAAACATGAAAGCAGGACAGAAAGTACTCAAAAGATGGTGCCTTTTAAAACAAAGAGATATTTCTAGCTGTAAAACAGTTTAACAGTGGCTATACTGCAGTGTAACCAGGTACAGGCAGTTTACCCCAAGCTGCTGTATCTGTACTGTGTGGAATCATCAAGAGAAAGATCAGCTAGAGCCCACCACAAGTGCCACACGATTTCCTGTATGACACTGACCCAGGATGTCCCAAGGGCTCCCAGGCCATCATGAGGTCAGACCTCCGCTATTTAGACAACAAGTACAATCTTGGGCCACGCTGGGGCTCGAGGATGTGCAAAGGGGGGGGAAAGGAGACCTCAGTGGTCAGTAAATCTGTCTGCCTGAGCATTAGAATGAGCTGAGCAACTCATCAACAAATGCTGCAGTGGCCTGCAGCCTCAGAAGAAACTGCCTGATAAAGCCACTCCATTAAAGGAGGTGTAAATGGGTAGATTTTGGATTTTGTACTGCGGCTCTAACTTGCATTTGACGCTTTGTCAGTGCCCAGCCCCACCGCCACTTTGCTCTGCATCATCCAATGCAAGAGTGAAAGACGCCCCATTACCAGTGTGTGCTGTCCTGCCCCTGGGAGGCCAGTGCTCGTCTGCAGTAAATACCCAGTAGGAGCAAAATGAGAGGGAAAAATGCTCTTTTTCCATTTCTAGATTCTCTGTGCCCTATGTCACCAGCATGTTCTGCTGAGGGCAGAGCTGTTGATACAGAGGCCTGAGCCTGCCTGCTGCTCCTGTTTCCTCCTTCTGTATCTGCTCAGCACTGTGATAAATCACATTTCCCCCTCATTCAACTCAACCCGGCTCCTTGGCTTGTGTCTTCAGCAAAGTACCAGACAGAGTAGGAACTGCTTGGCTCCCAAGATCAGCTGCGCTCAACCTTGAATACTACAATCAACTCTAAAAGATGGCTTTATTTAAAGCCAATGTTATGTTTGCTCTGCGTACCCTACACCAAATCCCTTGTTTTTTAACATATGCCTTGCCTGTCTCGCTGTAGCCTTGTCGCTCTGCACTCCGACTAGACCACAAGCTCTCGAGCATGCAGTGTCACAGCGCTGTGTAGAGGTGTTTTCAGAGCTAAGTCAGCAGGCAGGAGGAGGACCTGTGAGCAGGCTACTTCCCTGCTGTCGCTGCAGGGGTGCTTTCCGCTGGAATCAGCAGAGCATGAGGACAGAGCAGGTATACTCTGACAAACAGCATCTGCATCCTGCCAGGAACTAGCAGGAACCAAGTAATTACTTGCAGCAGCCGGCAGCCAGACCTGACAGCACTACAACAGGTTTTAAATCTCCTGTTCTAGAGTTCTCCTCCTGTTTACCTTTCGGAGAGCCAGCTCTGATGCTCGATGCTCCAGTACAAGTGCATTGAGTTGTGCTCCTAGCTGCTCAATGTCCTGCTGTAGCCTGGCACACCTGGCCTGGGAGGCTTGCAGCATCTCTTTTCGCTGTTTTTCTCCTTCCTGCTCGATCTGCTGGATGCCGGCCTTGCAGTCTTTCGCCAAATCTTGCATGCTGGTTTTGAGGTCTTTGATCACATTGTCCTTCTTGTGAATCTAGACCCAGAAAACAAGAGAAAGAAATACCGTCAAGAAATGCCGGTGAGGCATAAGGTGGGCAGGAGAAGTAAGGCACCCTTGCAAAGGTGGAGGAGATCTAAGAAGACACCCTGCTGATGTGGTAGCAACAGGGACCTGCCACTGCTGGCTGCAGGAACAGAGTTAGATTTACACAGGGTGCTTTGGAAACCTTCCCCCACTGCTCCTCTGGGAACCTGTTAATAAAGGTAGAGAATGAACAAAGCATACCGAGACCCACTGGCACTGCCATCTGAGGAAGAGCCAAAATCAGAGCCACTGGAGCGAGCCCCATGGCTCCCTCGAGCTTTGGATTAGGCTCAGAGCGACTGTCTGGGGGACGCAGCTCAGTGCGTTGCCTGCAAGAGAAATCCTCAGCTGGGACCAGTGAAACAGATTTATTCATGATGCCCTGGACAAGCTGCCAAATTGCACATAAAAATCTCAAGTGTCTCAATTCACAGATCTCCAAGGAGCAGAGGGAACGGGGAAAGCAGGCTCTTGTCTCCGTTAGCACCATTCAGTGCAGCGAGCACATGACAAAACCTTCCCCCCCGACCCCTCTCGCAGGAAGGAGAAAGAAAAGCATACGTATAAAACAAAGGATTGCTTGTCAGGAGTTCAGGGGCTTGGATGCTGGCACAGCCCACAGACTCACAGAAAGAGCCTGGGAAATGCCCATTTGTTTATCTGTACCTCAGTTGCCTTCACTGAAAAAATGAAGAATTTGTATAATCACATATTAATCACAAATGCTCTAAGGCAGCTAGTAGTACAGAGTTGGAAGTCACAGAAATGTTGGTTTTAAGCAAGAGTGAAGGCAGAGCAGATATTAAAAATGGATTTTAATCAGAGCAATCTCTCCCTGGAATGACTTTTCATCATTTCATCAGCAGTGAACGAGGTCTCGCGCTGGCAGCTGGCATTGTAGCCCTGCCAAAACACTACCGCAGCAATTTGTGCCTGTCCTGCAGCTCCTTTTTAAACTCAGTGACTTGTGTCATTCAAGTTGGCCGGTGAGAACAGGTTCAAAACATGCCAAATTCAAGTTTTAAAAAAATCAAGCACGCAATAAGCATTTTTCATTACATTTTACAATGAAAACAGTATCTTTAAATCTAGGATCTGGTTTAGAAATCATTCCTGGAACTTCCTCTTTAGGAACTGCAAGGAAGGGATCATTTTTTAGCTTACCAAAGTTTTGGTTCAGTAATGCTTTGTTGGAAAACGTCTTCCCACAGTATCATACCTCCTCCTCTCGAGTCCGGATTGCTGCTGCCAGTTCTGCCTGTAAAGCTGTGATTGCTTCAGTGTTTTTCTTAATCTGAAGGGAGATGTCTTCCATGAACTGAATATTTTCTTCCTCTTCCATGGGACTAGTCAGGAGTCTCTCAAGCATGAAATTCCTGAACTCCCCAAAGGCTTTGATAAACACTTCAACTGGTGACTCTCTCGCCCAGGCTTCATATTTCAGACCCTGGCAAAGCGAAGGGTTGGCCAGTAAGAGTCTCAGGACATTTCTAACAGAACATTTCAGACGTTGCTCTAGCAAGCAGAGACAGCCCCGTTGTTCCTCAGCTCTCATGGTGTCCTCTTCTTCAGAGCTGGAAAGCAAGTGCTCCATTTCGTTTGAAAGCTTTTGGTACACGATCAGGTTGTTTGTGATCTCAGGTCCCAGCATATCAGCAAACCTATCCAGAGAGCCAATAATACGTGGGATCAAACTGCTCATCTCCAGCTTGGCAATTGTCTCATCCAAGACAGTTATGATTCTCTCCGTCTCGATGCTATCAGGTTTTAATCGATGTGGATCTAACATCTTCACGGCATCTAACGTCATCGTTGCCTTCTCTGGAGTTGCCATGCCCTTCACCAAGGGCTTGTTTCTTTGCTTCATGTCCTGAGATGATACTTGGAATACAGCTGGATCCCGTGTTGCCATGGCTTCAGTTAAACACTTGTGAGTTGAGTGTTTTGAGGTCTAGAAATGACACGACATCACTCAAAGAACATCAAGGTCCCTCTGCTGCTGCTGTCACATGTTCTTCTTTCTTGGATTTTCTCTCTAAAAGGAAAACATGGTGATAGCATCAGAGGAACAATTTAATTTAGGAAAATGTGGGAGTTTCAGATTACACGGGAGTTCTCCCTGGGTCTGGGCACAGGGTCAGGACACGGGGTCGTGCATCAGAACCGGTCTCTATCCCAGAGAGGCTGTCGCACACCCACGGGAAGGAAGGAGAGGAATGGACTCCTGGCTTTGAAGGGTGGTGGGGAGAAAGCTCCCAAGTGCTTCTAAGTAGCAGCTGAGGTGGAGAAGCAGGAATTGCAGCTCTGCAATCCCTAGAGGTGTGTGGAGAGGGGCCACCTTGGAGGGAAGGGCAGGGTTCCCAGTGTGAGACACGCACCTCCATCCTTCCAGGCCTGGCACTGCCAGAGGGACGAGGTGGAAGAGCAAACCTGGGTGCCTGGAGGGGCTGCGCTGGCGGGGACAAGGGCAAGAGGAGGGGGCAGTGAGGGGGCAGGGGGCAGCTGTGTGTGGGAGGCTGACAGGGAGTGATGGGTCCCCTCGGTGTGGGTCTGGGGGCAGCAGGGTACCAGGGGAACCCAGGGATCCCCCGGTTGTGGGAGAGTCAGAGGTCAGGGAGGAGGGTGGATTCCCGGTGGGGAAGACCCCGTGTGTGAGGGTCAGGAGGCTCGCGGCGGGCCCGGGGCAGGAGGATCCGCGGGGACGTCTGAGGAGAGGCCCAGGGCCTGGGGGTACAGCGGCCCAGGGGGGACCCCGAGGGGTCGGAACTGGGGGGTAGGGGGTGTCTCAGGCTCCCGGGGGATGTCGGTCCCAGGCTGCCTCTAGTCCCTGCAGCGCACTCGATCTCGATCTCGATCCCAGTCCCAGTCCCGGTCCCGGTCCCGGTCCCGGTCCCGGTCCCGGTCCCGGCCCACCCGGACACCACCAGAGTCCTCCGGTTGCTAGGCAACCCAAACGGGGGTGGGGCCTCTCCCGACAGCCAATGGCAATCGGCGCTTGCCCCGCCCCATGCGGCTCCCACATCTCAGCGTCGCCGATCGTTTGATGGGCAGCGCCGCTGTCCAATGAGACGTCCCGCGGCGGCGAGCTGCCGTGAGGGGGGTGGGTCGCCATCTTGTCGGACGCGGGCCCGGAGAGGCGAGCGGCGGGGAGCGGAGAGCCGGGAGGAGGGAATGCGCGCCTGTGGAGAGGGAGGGATCCCGCTCTGTTTTTCTGCCAGCTGTATAGTAGAGAAGAGGCATCCCGAGCAGTGTGTGCTCACAGCAGCGTTCCCTTTGGGCTTCCCAGCAATGCATTCCTGAGAGTCCTAAAAATAAGCCGGAAAATAAACTTTATACCCCCCGAGATCAAGTCTCCCAGGCCCTGCTCAGTTGTAAAAGAGCAAAAATGAAGTAGAGGGAGTGCATCAATGAGTTGGTGTCCAGGAGCCCTGAGGGGGCTGGCTGTGCCACTGAGCATGGGGAAGGGCCCACCAGCTGCCCGCCGGACGGACAGACAGACAGAGGTGTCGGGAGGACGAGGGAATCGGCAGCAGAGTCATCCACGGCACCCACTGCATGTGTCATGAAGCCTTTGCCGTGGGGCCCTGGTGAGGAGAGCTCGCAGCGCAGAAGGGCAGGCGTGCCGCACTGAAAGACCTTCCGAGGACACAGCATGTTCACATACCTCGGGCAGGCTGGGGTTACGGAAATTTAGACCATGTTGCAATATTAAATCAGGCAGAATATAGAGTCTGACGGGGATTTGAAACGTCAGAACACCAATAACGAAGAAATTACCCTAGCTCTGCTATTAAAGAAGACTTTTTATAGGACTCTGCATTCAGGGCCATAAAAATGCTAATAAACTCCAGCTGATTAAAATGCTGATGCCGCACATGCCCAATTAGTTGGTTACCCGTGAATTCGCGACGTCTGCAAAGAACATGTTGGCCTTTGAAAGCTGAGCACAAGGCCTGCCCTCGCCCTGCTGTGCGGTCCGTGAGAAGGATACATTCGGGGAGAGGAGGACTTTGGTTTCCAGGAGGAACCTTGGCAAAGTGCCAAACGCCAGCCCAAGCTCCCGGTGATGCCAGCTCTGTCCTCGGGAGCAGGAGCGAGCATGAAGCAGTGGCACAGCGGCTGTGGCACCCACGGGCAGCCTTGTACCGGGTCTCGGGCAGCCTTGTCCCGGGTCTCAGCCAGCCCAGCGCCACGCAGCCTTTCCTCGCGTGAGCAGTCCCCTTTATTTCTGTGCATAGCGTGTCCAAACCCGTGAATAAATCTCCAGCACTGGGGACTGTGCCCACTGGTCCAGCACATCACCGGTTATTAATTCTTTCCCTACACAAAGCAAACTAGGGTCTGGTGATGGGAGATGCAGTGAGACTACCACGGCCGAACTTTTAAGGCCTGGCACTGGTGAGGATGGATGAGAGAACACCCATGGAGAGGCCAGGCTTGCCCAGGTCTTGCTGCCTCCCTCTACAGAGCGGGACCACAGGTCTGGCAGAGGCACAGGAGGAGGGCAGAGCTGCGGAGAGCAAGGCAGAAGCAGGCCTGTGTCGGCTCTGGGTGTCAGGCTGGATGTATCCAGCTCATTACCTGGCCAGGGAAGCAGTGCCTTGCACATGGGCCACCTCCTGCCCTCAGCAACCCATCCAAAGGACCAATTCGAAGGCAACACCAGGATTCAGTGTGATGGTTTGGGTGAAAACGCTGCAGCCACCAGCACAAACCCTAAGCTGGGACATACTCAGCCTGCTGTGGGTAGAAGGGGTGGCTCTAACTGCAAGTCTGGGACAGGCTGTCCCTCAGCTTCCAGCGAAAGCACAGAGCTGTCCAGAAACACCTTCTCGTGTTCTAATTTGGCAGATGGGATCTTGTGATCACGCTGGATCCAGATCCAGCAGATCTGTGATTTCCTGGCTGCAGGGTGATCAGGAGACATGGGATTTAAGCACAGCGGGGCCATAAGATTACAAAGGAGATGTGCCCTCAGTTGGATGTCTCCCTCACAGCAGTCATCACAGCACAGAAAAGCAGCCCTTGAGACATGGAGAGCTGCTGCTTTTCCTGACAGGGACTTCAGGGGTGAACCCTGACCTCCGTGAAAGGCTGCCACTTGCCCTGCAGACATTTTGGCAATTAAATCCGTCTTGAAAAGAATGTCTTTTTCTTTCCAAAGTTGAGGAGTGTCTTGATTGCTTCATTTGAAATGGGCCACTGCTCTCCAAGAAATGCAGACTCGGGCATCCTTACAGCCATGACCTGGAGATGGGATCAACTGCCTAGTGACTGTCACCAGAGTCCCCTGTGCCCCTGTGTGCACGGCTTGCCCAAAGGGACAGAAGGGTCCTTGGGATGTACAGGGTGAGAGGATGGAAAGGGTGGAGCAGTGTGTCACATCCAAACCTCCTCTCAAGGAGGGAAGACCGGGGGAGCACTGCAGCTCCCTCCTGGATTTGGGTAGTTAGAGACATCCCCGTCTTGCAGGCGGAGATTGGGGTGATGACATGTGCCCGGAGCAGCCTGACTCGTCCTGCAGCTTCTCGCACTGCTCCGGGCCAGCAGCAGCTCTTCTGCCAGGAAGGAAACCAGGTTGATTTGGGAGCTGGATGAAACATCACCGAACCTGCGTCAATCCCGCCTCATCCAGGATGTAGAAAAACCTCAGATCCATCCTGAAACAATTCGCTGCATCCAGACCCACCAGCCTGCATCATTGCCCTGAGCCAGAGGTGCCAAAGAATCCAAACTATGTGGGCAGGGGAGCGGTGCGGGGCATGTCCGAGCAGGGAAGGGAGAGCGGAGAGACCCTGGGTGCAGGTACAGCCCAGGCACGCTGTCCCCCACTGTTTGAATCTGGCTGTGTTCAGACCCAAAGGCCTTAGTGTCAGACTAAACAGCTGAACATCAAAGACCTCCCTGGCCCCATCTGGGCTTTCACCCACCATCTGAACCACTCTCCAGATGCTGAATCCCTCTCCTCTGCGGCACAGGGAAGCAAAGCTCAGCACGTGGGAGCAGGCCGGCTCGGCCGATCAGCTTGGAAGGCCATGATCCACCCCAACTTGGGTTTGCCCAAATAATTTCCCTGTTCCTGCTGGCACCCACCCATGCGTGGGACAAGGGAAGCAACAGCGGGGGGGGGGGGTGGGGTGGATTATGCCAATTACAACTGATTGTGAAATGATGGTGAAAGAGCAGAAGCACATAACGATGCCTTGCTGCAGGCTACAGTACCCCAGCCTGGTGTCACTATAGGGACAGTCCCCTCCTGCCACCATCCTTGCTCTGGCTGCAGCCAAAACGCAGCTAAAGGGTGGACAGAAGCTGATTCACCGATGTGATGGAAAGTGTCTTCTCCTGCTCCTCTGCACACCAGGAGCTCTGAAGCTACAAACCCCTGCGGTGCCCTCAGCGCTGGGCTCCACGGCTGAGCTGGAGCAGGCTGTGTGTGGAGGCACGCGAGCACCTCACAGGCTGCCACCACCCTGGCACAGAGCTCTGCGTGAGGAGCTGCGTCCTCAGGAGACCCTCGTGGCAGCCAGTTGTGCTGGTTGCTGTGCTGCGCCAAGCCTTGCATCATGCCCTGCTGGGAACGTGGAGCTCTGGCACCACACCAAGCCCCGGGGCAATCTGCAGGGCCGACTGATCCCTGACCACGGCTTGGCTGCAGCTCCAGCTTGTGTCCCCTCGCTCCCATGTCTTGCCGTCAGTGGGATGACGTGTTCCTCGTCCGTATCATCAGCAGGTGGGAAGGAGCCTGCACTTCCCCTGGCCCCCAGAGCCTGTCAGAAAGGCTCAGGCAGGGCTCTGGGAACATGATTAAAAATAACAACGTTGGGCCCTTTTCTCAGTGCTTATTTCCTGGCAGAGGGAGAGGGAACATGTCATCACTCTTGCTACACGCAGGATCGGCTGTGACCTGCATCCCCTGGTTCCCTCGCCAGCTAATTTAGGGTTGAATGTAGGTTACCTAAAACATGACAGAGCTTCCCAAGCACCACTTTGGGGATCATACTTCCTGTTTCTGTAGTGGCCCCCAGGCAGATGGGCCCGGAGTGGTCCTTGGTTGCGCACAGGACAGGAGATGCATCACACCGAGGGGCACCGCTGGGATGAAGTGGTGGAGCTGCTTGACCAGGCACGGCAGCACAGCACAACTGGCTGAGCCTCCGGGGGGAATTTAAACAAAAAGCAAATTGTGAGGAGTGGTGATTTCATAGCCATCGGTCAGAGGGGACCGCTGGAGGGCAGTGGGGACAGCAGGAGCAGGCAGGGAGGTGTCGCTGACCCTGTGGCTGCATGCTTTGCCCACTGCTCTCCAGAGCCAGGCTGGGAGGAGCTGATCCTGCCAGCCCGCAGTCAGCAAAGACCGTGGATGTGTATCCTGGGGTTTGCTGACTGCCGCACACCTCACCGTACACGAGAGGGCTGGTTCCACAAGGGATCCCAGTACTTTCCAGCCTTTCCACCCTACCTGTCACAGGGTTCTCCTTCAGGAGGGGTGCTTGTCTGCCTGCACAGCTCCGGCGCTGCCCGCTCCTGCACAGCCAGCATCTGCTCCAGGACAAGGTCCTGCTGACTCTGCCTCTCTGCCTCTCTCCAGGAGAAGACAGGACACTCAGCCCTGTCCCCTGCCTGGGGGAGATGCTAGGGAACAGGCCATGTGCTGCTACGTGCAGAACAAGAAACTTTGACCCTTTTGCCTCTTCCATGGCTTCGGGCAGGAAGACAGCTCTGGTGCAGGAGTCATCTCAAAGGAGTAGTGGTGTCTGTTGCTGCTGGGAACCCATGCAGACAGCAGGCAGCAGCTAACATTTTGCTTCCCAGGCTATGTTTCCTACCAGCCTCTTGCATCTGTGGAGGATAATGATGCAGCATGCACATAAAACAAGCCCAGTGAAGCTGCAGTGCTGATCTCAGGAGAGGCGCGCAGGAGCTGCTGTTTCTTTTCAACTGCACATTCATCTCGGGGGTTTACAAAGCTTGTTCCAGGTCAGTGCAAGCTCCTGTGATTTAGCGTTCAGTGAACATACACTGTTAATATTACATTCGCGGTCCAAGCTTGAGCACGTGGGCAGGCAAGGGAGCTGCCTGCTAAGCCAAATGCAGGCAGTACTGCCCTGTGATGAGGCTGAACCAAGCTGCTCCCATCTGCCTGTCGCAGAGTCTGTACTAGGCCTTGCCTGCATGGGGCTACAGGCAAGAGTCACCTGCCTCTTTTAATGCTGCCCAAGGGCATCTGTGAGCACTCTGTACAGTGTGCCGAACCCGGGATGCATCAGCTCCTTCTCTCCTTGGAGCCTCTTAGGTGAGGAAAGGGCCCAGATCTCTTCCCAGATCCTGTCTGCTTGCTTCTACATGCTGAGAACAGAGCTGCAGGGAGGGGAAACATGGGTTATACGTCAGTGCTGGTGCCCTGCGCTGCTTTGATAATTCATCCAATCCTGGATGGCACCTGCCCTACGGCTCTGGCTTCAGCTGCTCCCCGGGGGAAGGTGCAGGCAGCCAGTACTATGCCCCTCTGCTCCAAGCATTGCCTGTTCCGAGTGATGAACATTGTGCTGACACAGCTCCACATTCCTTCCAGCTCTGGCTGAAAACGCAGACCTCACCAGTCTGTACCAAGGTGAACAGTCCTCTCCCATTCAAGAGGCAAGAGGTGCCCCTCGGGGCTCCCCACGGTGGAGCGCTGGCGCTGGGGGGTCTTTCCTGCACAAACCACCGTTGCCTCCACCTCCGCTCTACCTAAACAGAGAAACCATTGAGTCCCCACAGTAAGGAGTTTGCTGAGGAGGCAGGTGTAGTGGGTTTATTGTAAACTGTCAGCAAACTGACTTTTAAAAGGGGGAAGACAGGGGAGGGCTGGAGGCGCTGAGCTGGCTGTGCAAAGCAAGAAGCTTGAGAGGACCAGGCTGGAAGCAGGATGGCGGGAGAAGCGTGGCTGAAGAGGGACGCTGGCTCAGCCAGCAGCACCCTCTGCAGTCAGCTGTGGGCAGCGATAAGACCAGCTCTTCGAGAGGAAAATCTCCCTGGGGGTGTGTCGTGGTTTAACCCCAGCCGGCAACTGAGCACCACGCAGCCGCTCGCTCACTCCCCCCACCCAGTGGGATGGGGGAGAGAATCGAAAAAAAAAAACTCGTGGGTTGAGGTAAAGACAGCTTAATAGGACAGAAAGGAAGGAAAAATAATGATGATAATAATAATAATAATAATAATATGACAATAATAATACTAAAGAATTAGAATATACAAAACAAGTGATGCAGAATGCAATTGCTCACCACTCGCCGACCGATGCCCAGTTAGTTCCTGAGCAGTGATCCGCCCCTCCCAGCCAACTCCCCCCAGTTTATATACTGGGCATGATGTCATGTAGTATGGAATATCCCTTTGGCCAGTTTGGGTCAGCTGTCCTGGCTGTGTCCCCTCCCAGCTTCTTGTGCCCCTGCAGCCTTCTCGCTGGCTGGGCATGAGAAGCTGAAAAATCCTTGACTTAGTATAAACGTTACTTAACAACAACTAAAACCATCAGTGTGTTATCAACATTATTTTCCTACTAAATCCAAAACACTGCACTACACCAGCTACTAGGAAGAAAATTAACTCTGTCCTAGCTGAAACCAGGACAGGGTGTTGGGGCACTGAGATCAAAGTGTGCGATTTTGATCGGCATCTGCCTGCTGAGCCTGCAGCAAGTTGCAACCTCCAGTCTCCCAGGCAAATGTCAGCCGCTTCCTCGCTCTGCCAAGTGGGAACACACGTGTGCTGGCTGGCCTGGCCCACCCAGGGCTCGATCAGCACATGCACCCAGCCCCTGCAGAGCCAGGTCCAGCAACCAGCTAACGCCTGCAGCCCACCGTGGCAAACGGTACGGCTCCGACAGCTCCACTGGTTTCAAGGCCAGGGGGCTGAGGAGGTAGGCGAGGGCAAATGGGGCCAGGCATCGCCCCATGCCTGGTGCTCTTCACAGCGGGAATGGCTGCTGTGGGCAAGGGCTGACTGCTGCCACGGGGACGGTGGGATCAAGGACAGCACGGAGCCGGTGGACTGGAGAAATGATGACTGGTGACTGGTCTCTCCCAGCACAGGGAGGACGGGGAGGTGGTCAGAGGGGCTGAGCCCTGGCCCTGTAACCTCCGCACAGAGAAGCACTGTTAGACAGAGCCCCGCAGCCCCGCAGTCCCTCTCCTTCCATGGCAAGAGGGGAGGGACATCCCCCGCTCCCCGCAGGGTGCTGCTGCGTGCCAGGCACTGCTTGGGAACCCCCGCTGCGCACAGGGTGGGTGCCGTTTGGGAGATGGATGGATGGATGCAGCTGTTACTGTAGCAACGGGAATGAACTGCTCCTGGGCTGGCTGCACAGCAGAGCCCAGCTGAAACCGCCCGATGTCGGAGAGGAGGTTGATGGAGGGGGGACAAAGCCGAGGACTCTGAAATCAGAAAATGGGGAGGTAACAAATGAGCCATCAGTCACTGCTTCTTGTAACACAGGAACTGGGGACGCACGGTGAATTTGCCCAGATAGTAGGTTTACAACAAACTAAAGGGACTGTTTTTTCACATTGCATTATTAAACGCTGAGACTCGCTGCCCCAGGGTGCTGCGGGGGCCAGACACGTACAGGAGAGTCCAAAGGCCGTGGAGGGCAGGTCTGCTGCAGCCCAGACTGCTGAGAGCCGGAACAGATGGGCTGCAGGAGCCTGGGTGCACTTTTGGCTGGATGGCACATTTCACAGCTGACAGAGCCAAGAGCTCCAGGCAGTATTCAAACAATAGCTGAAGTGTTGCGTGGTAACACGCCAATGTCTGGACCAAATCCAGAAGCTCTCGGTTGGTTTTAAACCAGTCCTTTTCTCACAGCATCTTCCCACAAGGAAGACCCCAGGGGTGGCCAGCACAGGTCACCCCTGGGTAACAACCTCCAGGCTCCTCTCTAAAAATGTACTGCATCATTTGCTTGTTGGCATTTCCTTGCTTTTCACCTCAACGCATCTCTTCTTGGGTTTCAGTGCTACTCAAGCCAACTGATGTAGGTAGACACCAGTCTGTCACTGCTGCCAGCATGACCACAGGCATTTACTCTCTGTCCTGTCCAGCAACTGTCATGGTGAACAATAGATCCACATTCTCCTGGACAAACACAGCAGGCAAAAGCTGCAGATGCAGGGCTGCTAGGCAGTTAACTCTGCTGATAATTTCTTTTTCCGGCTGGATGTCATCGCTAAGGTCTGGTGCAGGATCTGGGCGGCAGCATGGTGGAGGCAGGCTGTCCATGAGTGAGGTCAAGAAGGAAGGATCTGTCCGTGGAGAGGACAGTATGCAAGGCAGATTTATCACAGGTGTAAGAAGGAAAGGCAACAAGAAGATGCCTTAAATACTCAGGAAAAACAAGACTACAGATCTGTGGTTTGAAGCCAATTCAGGTGCCAAACACTGATTTTCTATTCAGTGTTTCTAGAGCCTTTCAGCACCTGAATCATGTCTATGAAGCATCCTCTGGAGACAGTTTGAGAGATGCCTTTAGCTAGCTGCAAGCCCTTCTAAGGCAAGGCCATAGCTGGTGGCCTATTATTGCTGAGATGTCCCAGAGATGGAAAGCACTGCCCCTAAAGTCAGGCTTGCCAGGCAACTTCCAGTCTAAGATTTTTAGTTATCATCATGTGTAACGTTGCCAGGTGTCTGACTCTGGCTGAATTATTGGAAAAGCTCTAGGGAAGAAGAAACAGAATTATTTACTGTTTCAAGAGCCAGAGGTTAGGAAAAAGTGTGTTGTTTCTTTAAAAAAATAGTCTTACAGTAAACCGGGAAGCAGCGTTTCATCGTCAAGGCCTGATGTCTCCAGATTTTTGAACACTGGAGTGTAACTTGCCAGGCGTGCTGTCCTGATGTCTGAGGTATGCCTTTCGCATTAGTCATGAAAATTCTCTTTAGAAATCCCAACTGAGGGGGACAGCTTGAAGGTACTGAGCATTTTTTAATCCAGTGAAGAAAAAACTGAGTGAGGATGTGACCGCAATCTTCCAACATCTAATTATTCCCTCAAGGCCACTGGGAAACATAAAAAATGATCAGCTTCATTTCAAGCAAAAAAGGTTTATGTTATGAAAACCCCAACACTGTAATGCTGGCTGAAAAACCAGGCCACCTCGAGAAACTGTAGCATCTCCTTCACTGCGAGTTTTTAAAAACAAGTTAGATGAACCTTTTTCAAGGACAGTCAAAATATACTTCATGCTACAGCACCGGAGAGGCCAGAGTGGATGATGTCAATCTCTCCAGCTCTGCACTCGCGTGATAAGCTGTATCCCATCCTACTGGGGAGGACTCAACAGTTACTCTGAATGTCTCTGGTTTGGGAAAAGGGAAGAAGAAAGTTGATCAATTCTGCTTGCCTGCAACCACCTTCTCCATCTGCTGCTGACACCCAATTCTTCAGTGTCTCGAGGCACTCTCCTTCAATACTCCATTCCTTGTTTTTTTTCTCCTAAGCTTCTTAGAAGTCACCAATCCTTCTTCTTTTTCCCCAACGATGGATTCATTTACCCTCCCTGAACCTCTGATAACATTTCTGGAAATCCAGCTAGCCATGAAACATGTTGTTTGAATCCTCTCTAAAGGCACAAGCCAAGAAAAAACTCCATCCAATTCACATCACTTTTCTATTACCTCAAAGGAAACCAGTCCTTTGAAGAGGTGTTTTACTCCTGCGGCTGCCTCACTGCTCCCTGAATTGTCCCCAGCCCGTGGCCCTCTAACCACAGCAGCCCCATCGATGTAAAAGGTAAATGGGCAGCAATACGAGAGAGAGAGAGGGATTGTGCTGCTTTATTGCTGTAACAGGACCGAGCAAACTGAAAATTCGAGTAGGTTGGCAAGACATGGGCCGGAGCCTTGGGACAGCCTGCAGGAGAAGCAGGCTAGACGTGTCTCCTGGTCCCTTCTCGGTCAGTAGCAGCTGCGTGTTCCAAGGGTGTCACTTCACTTGCAGACAAACCATTGGCGGAAGGGACGGATGACTTCCCACTTCTGCGACTGAACACTTCCAGTGATTTTTCAAACCTTTCGGATGCCTTCTTCCTCCGTGCCATCTTTCTCTCCTGTTCTTTCAAAAACTGCTGCTTTAAATGTTTGTGGAAACGTTCAGTCTTCTTTTTGGCCTCTTCAAAGTGTTTTACCTTTACAAAAGCAAATGTAAGACCTTATAGCCACTATCCTAACCATGAAATAAAGAATTTCAAAGTGATGCTTGTCTTTGGGAAGAGAGACATCCTGCCACATCCCTCGCTATGGTCAAGGTGACCTCCAAGCAAAAAGCTCCAAAATTCATAAGTATCATTCTAAACATTGGTCTGAAAAAGATTACTCAAATCATCCTGCCTCCTTGACTAGAATTCATTTTAAACTACTGTAAGAAGCAGGTCTGGAGGACAGTAGTCACACTCTGGCATTCTTGCATCTCAGACCCAATCCATCACACCGATAACAAAAAGCCACAGTATAAAACCAACCAATGACAATGTGGTCATCTGGTTTGAGTGGGCTCGCAACCAGAATTTACTGGGCAAGCTAATGAGCTTCATGTCACCCGCACACCACAGGTGTAGCACGGGCTTCCGCGCTTGCAGGCATGCAGTCTCTCCAGCCGTAAGGGGTTTGCACCCTCCTGGGTCTCAACTGTGAACAGAAACCTGTCCGTGTGCGTGGCACAAACCCAGGGCACACCCGCACTGCAGGACCAAACCAGGCGTCACAGCACAGCTTGGGGCTTGGTTCTAGCCTAGAGCTAATTCACTCACAGCGGCTGCACTGCCCCGAGGTCTTGAAACTCACACATCATAAATGTTTGCAGGCCAGGAGGATCTCCTCAGCACACAGCTGCCTAGAGGTTACCGTCAGTCCACTGAGTTAAGGCATTAGGGAACGCCAAACCAAGGAAAAGATGCCTCAGCTCTGCCTCGCAAGGCTGTCATCCCCATGACAGCAGAAAGAAACGTTCAGTCGGGACCTGTTAGCATCACTAGTTCATGTCTCAAGTACAGATTTTAGTAAGAGACACTGGGAATTGAAACCATCAGACACTGATTTCTGTATTAGACTTTCTTATTTGAGCAAACCTCACCTGAGAGGTGAAGCCGGGTAAGCTTTTTTCCCTGTTCTCACTAATAACTGCTACGGGGCTGCACAGTTTATTGCCTAAGCAGGCTCACTCACACGCAGAGCCAGGCTCCAGCAGGACCCTACAGTTCTGCCAGAAACAGTCAAGAGGGTGGACTTTGCAGCCCCATGTTATAAAACTTTGATTTAAACCGAAAAACTGCTGAAATCATGATGCTTGGGGTTTTTGACCAAAGCGAGATGGCAAAGTTCCTTGGGATATATGCAGTCAGGCGAGGGGAGAGGATTCAGGTGGTGCTGGCTGGGTACTAAGGACAAAAAGCCTGGCTGCCCAGGAGCAGAGAGGTGAGCTGAGGGGAACTACTCAGTGAGTGAAGGTCCAGGTATGTCTAATGCCACCCTATATCCCAATTCTGAGCTTAAATACTCAACCGAGCCTCCCGCGCATTCCCGCAGGAGAGACTATCATCTCACCTGCTATTGCTAATGAACCCGTTACTGCTGGACTCAAAGTGAGAAGCACTAAAGGGGGGATTGGGCTGCTAAATGTTCCAAAACCTTTGCCTAGTCCCCACTGCTGGGAGGTCACACGTCAGTGCTTCACCCATTTCTAATAATTTACCCTTGGTCTCCCTAGATATCATAGGAACAACATCTAAGTCCAGGTTAAGTCTGTGGCCGACGATGCCTGTAGCTTATCTTCCCAAAACACTGTTGACTTGCAGATAGGATATGGCGTCTGTGTCCTGAGGTGAGGATGGAGGTGCAACCGTTCATGTCGAAGGCAGCCCAAGAACCGATAGCTGCCCCAACCCCCACTGTTTGCTTCCTGCTCCCCTGGAGAGAGCCCTGGCACCCACACCCTGATCCAGCAGGCTGAAGACCTAAGGGCTGAGGACTTAAGCGATGGTTTAAGGGCTCTGAGGAACTGAGACCCAAGCATTTGCACAAGACGTTCCTCCAGCCTCATGTCACCGGCGGGTCTCACTGCCAGCCGCTTCAGAGGAGGGGGATCTCCCTCTGCTTTTCTAAGACACATCCACCAGCAGCCAAACGCAGAACAAACCCTCCCCTTATGCTGGAGGGGACCAGGAACCCCGTCCCGGGGGGCAGCGCCAGTGGAGCCTGGAGGGGTGAGGGGGAGTGGAGGCTGTCACCTTCTTCTCCAGGAGCAGCAGGGCATGGCGGCTGGCACGGCTGGCAGAGCTGGACAGGAGGCTGCCGGGCAAATGGCTGTCCAGGTCGAGGTCCAAGTCTGCAGAGCTGCTCCGGGTGAGAGGGGGCTTTGTGTCACACAGAGTGGGGTGCAGGGGGGTGCTGAGCCATACCCCACTGACCTGTTCCCACAGCCCCAGCCCGTGTAAGAGGTCCCACAGCCCCAGGACAGTGTGAGGAGTCCCCCAGCCTGCTGTGAGGGGTCCCCCAGCCATTGTGAGGGTCCCCCAGCCCCAGGATGGTGTGAGGGTCCCCCAGCCCCAGTCATTGTGAGGGTCCCCCAGCCCCAGGACGGTGTGAGGGTCCCCCAGCCCCAGCCAGTGTGAGGGTCCCCCAGCCCCAGGACAGTGTGAGGGTCCCCCAGCCCTGCACCGGGGCCCGCTGAACTGCCGGCTCTGGGGCGGCGGGAAGAAGGTGAGGTGAGGCCGCGCGCCGCCCCGCTGCTCCATGGCCCCGCTGCCACCCACCGTTGGGCGCACGGCAGCGGTTGCCATGGGGAGCCCGGCCTGGCCCCGCCGCTGCTTCCTGGCTCCCAGGCAGCGGGGCCCAGCAGGCCGGGACACGGCAAGGGACAGGGCTGGATGTATTCCTACATGTATTTCTAGGTACAACCGGCGTGCCCCAATGGCAGCAGCTCTGGGATCCCTCCCGGCCCTGCCCCGGCACCCCTGGCCAGGCAGCCTGTCACGGATCACCTCCAACTTCTACCTCAGTGACATGGTGGCCACCAACAGCTTCCCCCGTTCTTCACCCACCGCATTAGCACGGTCATCAACGTCTCCCTGCAGGTGGTGAACACCCTCTGTCCCGACGTCGAGTACCTGCGCGTCCCTATGATGGACGCCCCCACCACCCGAATCTCCAGCTGCTTCGACTCCATGATAGCTAAGATCCACAGCGTGGGGACACGCAGGGTCGGACGCTGCTGCACTGCGCTGCTGGGGTGAGCAGGTCCCCACCGTCTGCTTGGCCTATCTCCTGAAGCACCGCTCCATGTCCCTGGCAGGCGCCCATGCCTGGGTTGAGTCCTGCCGTCCCATCACACAACCCAACAACAGCTTCTGGCAGCAAGTCATCCACTATGAGTACAAACTCTTCTGCGTCAACAGGCTCCAAATGATCAGCTCTCCATCAGGGATGATACCCAGTGTTTATGAAAATGAAGTAAGAGTAATGCTGCTTCTCTGAGTACAAACAAGCTGTTGTGACCTCTTGGCAAGAAACTCAGGGAAAGTCAACGGCAGTTCTTCCAGATCCACACTGGAGCATTAAAAATAAACTCTTCTCATCTAAGGGGGTTCGAGCATGAGGTCTCTGCCACTGAAAGTGCAGCAGATTTGCGATACAACCAGCAAGTAGTGGGGTTTACTATAAATAAAATCAACACAGTTTAAGCTATGCAGTTAGTTTTCACACATCATTTGTATCAGGGTCCTGACAGTAACTCTGAAACCGTCACATGTTTAGAGAGTGTTGTTTTATTCCAGCACAAACTGTGCTTCTAATACAGGACAGAAATTAGCTGTGAGTCAGGATATTTGGAGTGTTACCAACGTTTGTTTTTCCTAACTGGGATATGACTTTGGGTTTTGAGACAGTAGCCCTAAGTCCAGTCATCTGCTGCATTCCAGAGAGGGCAGGAACAGCGCAGACTCCAGCATCCCCAGTTGGGAGAGACCCAAGGATGTCCTGCTTTCCACTTTCTCACCCTTTCTCTTCCCCTACCTGATTGCCCCAACCCTTTTTCAGAAGATGCGTTGGCCTCCCTTGGGAGATCCATGGTTATTTGGGTGAGCTGCTCGCTGCTCGGAAAGAACCCCATTTACTGGGGTGGGCTGGGAAGTCAAGATGGGAGCAATAAGAGGAAGCCTGCTGCCTGTTTGAATCATTGCGGCAAGGTCATTGTGTTGTTATGAACTAGAAGCCTGATCTGGGCACACTTTGGCATCGCTCAGCAGCAAACCATGTATTAATTCTGGTTTATCACAGCATGAAGTTTTCAGCTCCAGCAGCTCTGTCTTGAGTGGCAATAACAGACCTGTTTCGGGTGGGAGTAAGGGGGCCCCAGGCTGGCGTGTGTGTGTGAGGGGTCCTACAGCCCCTGGGTCAGCATGAGGGGGTCCTACAGCCCCAGTTGGTGGGAGGGGTTGTAACAAGGTGGTGTCTGTCTCTTTTCCCAAGTAACAAGTTACAGGATGAGAGAAAATGGCCTCAAGTTGTGCCAGGGGAGGTTTAGATTGGATATTAGGAAAAATTTCTTCACCAAAAGGGTTGTCAAGCATTGGAACAGGTTGCCCGGGGAAGTGGTTGAGTCACCATCCCCGGAGGTATTTAAAAGACGTGTAGATGTGGCGCTTAGGGACGTGGCTTAGTGGTGGACTTGGCAGCGTTAGGTTTACGGTTGGACTCAATGATCTTAAAGGTCTTTTCCAACCTAAATGATTCTATGATTATATATCCTACCAATGGCACTTTGGGAGTGCTCCTCCACACCCACGAAGAGCAACCTGGCAAACGAGCTGTCTGCAGCTCTCAAAGCAGCTCAAGTGATAGCTGTGGTGGGTGGCAAAAAGCCTTGCCTTCCTTTGACTGTATTGACTGGGAGCTTTTCTCCCAAGGCACCTTCTAGAAGCAAAGACCTGACTCCTCATGAACATGTAAGAAGTTCCTCTTGGAAAACAGAAATGTTAAAGGGACAGAACAGGCTGGTTGGATGCATGGGTATCACAGGGAGCATCAGAGACATGGCAGACCTCTTGGAAGAGCCCTGTGTGCTGTGTGACCACCTGGGGCCTTGGTGCTTCTCGGACTGGGTCTCTGATCAGACAAGGGTGCCGTTGGTGACTGTAGAGTCATCCCCACCCTTCTCTACTCCAGCTTTGCAGTCAGACACCAGGCTTTCCCTACAGAGAACAGTGATGCTGCAAGCCCTAGCAGGTCCTGCAGATGTCTGGCTCTTGTGTGCCGGCCGTGGAGGGCACCACTGGCTGGGTCCCAGGCATAGGCACCGGCTGCCCAAGGGAGGGGAGACCAGGGCTTTGCGTATCTGGAGGCAGATGGAGGCTTGTTGAAGTGGGAGTCCTGGCTGCCTGGCAAGTCCGTGGCGATGAGGCAGGTCCAAGGGCAAGCTGGGAAGTTGGGTGGGAGTCCAGATCCAGCTCAGCGGGGTACACAGCCAAGCGTGGGCATGGCTGCAGCGTAGCGTCAAGGGTGAGCATCTCGGTTTGAATGCAGCTCTCAAGAGAAGTGGGAGGAAGGGGGGTGGTGATGCTGCTGCCAGCTCTTTCTTGAACACCTCTTTCTTCACAGCCATCAGGACCCAGGTGAGACGCCTGCACCTGACACCCAAACCCACTGAACCAAGCTCTCCTTCTGGCCCAGGCTGCCACTAAGGCACCATCTGTGTTTCACAACAGCCTGTGGATCACTTCAGTTTTTATATAGCGGTCTTATGTTATGCATACAGTAATTAGCACTATTATAACCACCTTAAACATTTGTATCTTAGACCCCTACTTTATGATGTAAAGTTATCTTATAAAAACAAAGTACATGACTTAAAAAATGTCTTTAAGCTCATGTGATTTCATTTTTTTTTGAAACTCGGCTACAGGCAGTCAACAGCCTTCTCAGAGCAGAGCAGTGAGCCCGTGCCATAGAGAGAGAGCAAAAAGTCACCAGTAAAGCCAGCCTGCCCCAAAATGGTTAAGAGAAAATTCTGGAGGGTTTTTTTGGGTGCTGAAGCAGAGAATGTGGGGCTGGAAGAGAGTCTGAAGGGTCATCCTGTCCATCTCCTGGCCTCCAGCCGGGCTGGGGCTGCTTCAAGCATCCTCCGATGTTGCTCGCCACTGCTGGACATTGCACTCCTCATGTCGTCTATCCTTGGGCTGGGCTGTCCCGCCAGGGAGAATGCATTTTTCTTAATGTCTACCCTAAAAAAGGCTTTGCCATAATTTCAACTCCAAAGCCAGGATGGTCCCTGACACAGTTTGAGGACTGTGATGTGGTAGGTTTAAGACCACAGCCCGGCATATGAAGGAAGGATGTCATTTACTGGCTTAGGCTCCCTGGCTTAGCAAGCGTTTGTCCTTGCTGCCTCCCAGCTGCAGATCCCGTGTCCCTCTGTGCTAATGCAGTAAGCCTCCCGACATCCCCGAGAGCAGCAATTAATCCCCTGTCCTGAAACACGGAAAATTTCCACCGTGTGCTCCCAGGCACTCGGCTGGCGTGCAGTAAAGCCACCCTGGGTCTCCTCTCCCTGCACGGAGACACGCTGCTCCTCCACCAAGGGCAGTGGCTCGCAGCTCAGTCCCCAGCACGCTCCATCGCTGCCTCAGAGGAAGATTTCAGCAGCAGTTTAACAGCAGATCCAGAAGAAACTGTCCGGCTAGGTCTCATAACAATGCTATCCCATCAGACACGCATTTATTTCTCCCACCTCAGACTTTCACGCTTCACCTGGAGTTCCTTGCCAGCCAGCACCTCCAGCATGGTGGGACCAAGCATGTGGAGGTGCCACCCATCCTTGCTGCCATTGCTCACTGGCTTCAGAGCTGCCACCCCTCCTTTCATCTCCCGTCCCCTCCGTGCATTTCAGGATAGGGAGCACAGAAACTCAACGGCAGTGCCCGTGTGGGAAGATCAGGCAGCGTGTGCTGGGTGCCTGCTACATGGTTAACCCCGGGCAGTGGCATCTCAGGGGTTAATGAGCCCCGGCATGGGGGTGCCCCAGCCTGCCTGCGGTTGGGTGTTATTTAAAAAGAGGTGAAAACCCAGAGAATGCTTGGCAGGGGCTGTGGAGAGATGCATGAGCAAGGAAAGGCCCCCACATTTGGGGGCACAAGAGCTGCAGGGGCTTCAGAGACGGATTCGTGGCCCTTAGACCAGGGCGATAATCCACCTCGGCACCCTCACTACGCCGAAACCAGGCCTGGGGAGCCAGGGCTGGCGAGGGGAACCGGACCCCAGCAGGGACTGGGAAGCTGCTGCCTGCCAGGAGGCTGAGGCATGGGGACACACGTGCCCATGCGAGGGCTGTCCCCATCCTTCGCTGCTCCTGCCGGGGCTTGTCCTGCCCCGTGCCGCAGGGTCTGCTCTCCAGAAAGGCGTCTGCTTTGGAGCAGAGCTGTCCCAATCTGCTCCCCCACCCGCGAAGCAGCCGGGGCTGGGATGGCTTCCCCTCATCCAGCTTAGCCGGAGCAGTGCCGGACCCGGCACATGGGCAGCTCCCGCCGTGCCCGTGGGAAACCCGATCCTTCCTGTGGCCAGAGCGGAGGGATGCCACCGGGCTGAGATCATGGCCTGAAATACCCCGAGAGAGGGCCACCACACCAGGCCAGCCCACCCGCCCCTGCCAGGCCCTTCACGGGCAGCATCAAAGCCACCAACGCCAGCACAAATGCTGCCCACGGGACCCCTGTGCCCAGCCCGGCTCCAGCCACCAGCCTGCACAGGGACACCCGGCAGCAGCTGGCCACGCTCCCCGCAGCAGCAGGGTACGGGGCCAGCACCACGAAGCACTGAAACCAGGGCAGACAAGGCAAAGCCGCAGACGCAGGCGGGATCCGGGTAGACCCCGGTGCCAGCAAATGAGTCAGGGGGCCGGGACGGGCGGGTGTTCCCTAGGGAAGGGCTCTTCGACCCAGGGATGCCGCAGGCAGGCTGGTTTGTAAGTCCCGCTCCTCCCGTCCCCTGGCAGGGGACAGCGCGGGTGGGACATCCCAGGAATACCTGGGATGGGAGTTTCCCCCAGCCCCGTCCCTGGGGCCGCACCGGGACTCGCCTTTTGAAAGGAACCAGAAAACCAAAACCACTTTCAACCCTCCCCGTTATGGAAAAGCCTCTGAAATGTGAGCCCAGAAAGCAGATAGGCTTGTGGCTGCCACGCTCGTGGCCAGAACAAGGGCCGTTTGCCAATAACTCGGGGTCCTTTGAGTCCTTTGCGGGATGGGCACCGCTCCAGCCGCAGCCCTGAGGCACCCCGGCGAAGGTGGCACTGGCAGTAGGCACACTGGCACACCGTGGCAGCCCGGCAAGCTGCCCTTCCTTTGCCGTGTGCCGGGGAAGGAGCTGTTCCCGGGACGCTTCTGGAACTGGCCTCAAAACTCGCCACCCTGACGAGTGGAAGAAAATTGATGTTTGGGAAAGAGGGCGGGAGCGAGCAGGGAGTTTCCAGGGGGAGCGGGTTGTGCTTGCAGGGTGGCATGAGTCACGGGGCTGGAGAAGGACCGGACGGGTGACGCGAGTCACAGGGCTGGAGAAGGACCGGACGGGTGACGCCAGGGGACGGGATGCTCCCCAGCGTCACGCTGCCCTGGGGCAGGGCGAAGCCATCCTGCGGGCAGGCGGCGCTGGCTCCCAGCAGGACTGGCCCTTCTCTGGACGCATGTGGCCAGTGACTCCTCTCCCTGTCACCGCATCCCTCCTGTGTCCTGTGCAAGGGTCCCAGTGTCAGCCCTGGGGCTGCTAAACCACGGCTGTCCCTGCACCGGAGCATGGAGACACCGGCCGCGGTGGGCACGGAGGCCCTGGCTTCCCCCAGGGAGCTGGGGCTTTCCGAGGCATTTCTGTGCCTCAGTTTCCCATCCCTACGACGGGTGGTTCCTCCCTTCCTGCCACGATGCCGGTGTGCGCTTCGGGTGGGAGATCGCCGCGGGAGCCGAGGGTGGAGTACAACAAAAATAGAGCTTTATTTCGGGACAAGTGCAATCAGAGCTGGGTCCTTCGGCCCCGGCGCAGAGACAGTGAGCATGGCAGCAGCCACCACGGACACCGCAAGCGGTGGTGCTGGTGCGCCCATCAGGGCGTGCACACTCGTGTGTGTGCCGACGTTGGTGCCAGGGCGTACGCACACTGGGACGTCCCTTTGCCAAGGTGAGTGTGTGCCGTGCCGCAGCCCGGCACCATCCCGGAGCGATGGCGGGTGGGTCTGAGCCGTCCCTGTCCCCTTTGCTGGGCTCTCGCCATCGCCGCGACGGAGCCCTGGGAACGGGCAGGCAGCCCTGCCCGCGCCTGCCTGCTCCAGCCACGGCAAGCCGGGAGGGATGGGGCCGGAGCCGGAGCCGTGGTGGCCGGGAGGGCATGGTGGGGATGATGACAATGCCGGCGGCACCACTGGCAGCCCCGTGGGATCGGCACGACACGGTGGGGTTGGGGACAGGAGAGGGGACACTCACCCGCCCCATCCCTGGGCGTCTTGTTCAGCCACGAGAACCGTGCGTACACACAGCCCCGGGCTTACTCCAGCCAGTAGAGCTCAGTAGTGACGCACACGCACGTGCGCACACACACACGCACATCCGTGCACACACACACACACATGCGCGCGCACACACGCGCACACACACTGCTCTGTGTTTCCCCAGGCGGGACAGCAGTTGGATGCGCGGAGTCGTGTATCCACAGCCACGTCCTCGAGCGTGCCCAGCCTGCGTGTGCCCACGGGGACACGCATGCAGAGCCGGTGCACGCAGCTGCACATGCATGCAGGTACCTGCTCACCCGCACAGAGCCTGCGTGCACACCGGTACCTGTCAGCCTGCACACACACACACACGCCCCCGTGCACACAGAGCTGTGCACGCGTGGAGGTGTATTTGCACACGCAGAATCTGTGCACACGTGCACGCAGAGGCTGTGCACACCCACACCTGTGCACATCTGCATGTAAGGCTCTGCACAGACACACTTGTGCATGCAGTACCTGTGCACAGCAGCACACCCCTGCCCACATGCATGAGATCTGCTTGCACACGCAGAGCCTGTGCACACCAACACACGCCTGCTCCCGTGCACGGAGCTGTGCTCAGGGATGCATGCGTAGAGCCTGTGCACACCAATACACAGGTGCACCCCTGCATGTGAGGCTCTGCACGCACAGCAACACACTTGCACACACAGAACCTGTGCACACCAGCACATGCACGCCCACATGCACGTAGAGCCGTGCACACAGACATGCTCGTACATACAGTCTATACCAATGCACACGTGCCCACATGCATGAGACCTGCTTGCACACGCAGAGCCTTCTCACACCAACACACATGTGCCCCCATGCACACATAGCCACACGCAGAGACCCACTCACGCCTGCAGAGCCTGTGCACACCCAGACGTGCCCACATGCACACAGAGCTGTGCACACAGGTCCACTTGCACATGCAGAGCCTGTGCACATCAACACACACCAGCACACACATATGCACAGTGCCATGCACATCAGTAGACACGTGCACAGAGCTGTGCACACCAAGACACACGTGCGCACAGTGCCATGCACAGCAGCACACACATGTGCACAGAGCTGTGCACACAACACACGTGTGCACAAAGACCTTGTGCACGCCAGCATATCCATGTGCACAGTGCCGTGCACACCAGCACACACGTGCACACAGAGCTGTGCAAACCAGCACACGTACACACAGATCTGTGCCCACCAGAAAACGTGCACACAGAGCCGTGCACACTGGCACATATGTGTGCATGCAGAGCATGCACACTGGCACGCTAATGTGCACACAGAGCCGTGCACACCGGCACACGTGTGCCCACAGAGCCGTGCACACCGGCACACGTGTGTGCACAGTACCATGCACCTCAGCACACCGGTGTGCACACAGAGCCGCGCACACCACCAAACACATGTGCACACAGGGCTGTGCACACCAGCACACATGTGTGCACACAGGGCCATGCACACCGGCACACCCATGTGCACACAGAGCTCTGCACCCCAGCACACCCGTGTGCACAGTACCATGCACCTCAGCAAACACGTGTGCACGCAGAGCCGTGCCCACCAGCCCTCGTGCACCCGCAGAGCCGTGCTCGCCCACGCCCTGCAGCCTCCCCGGCTTCCCATCCGTCCCCGTCCCCGCCGGGGACCCTACTCCCGCCTCGGGGGGCCCCGTCCCGGCCGTGCCGCCCAGCGTGCCGCGATGAGGTCCGGCTGGTGGTACATGAACATGCCGGCCAGCGTCAGCCCAATGCCCAGGTAGCTGAGCCCGCTCAGGTGGCTACCAAAGAGGAGGCGGGAGAGCAGCAGGTTGCCCACCACGGTGACGTTGCCCAGGACGTGGACGGTGAGGGCGGAGGTGAGGGAGAGGACGCAGAAGGTGGCCAGGTTGTAGAGGACGGAGCCCAGGCAGCTGAGCAGGACGCAGGCCCAGAGGGTGCCGTCGTAGCGCAGGACGCCCTCCCAGGAGGGACCCACCTCCAGCGCCACGGCCGCCCCGAAGAGCAGGCAGAAACTGGGCAGGGAGGTCAGGCAGAGCAGCGAGAGGGCGTCCAGCCGGTCCTCCTGCAGCAGCAGACCTGGGGGGGGGGGGGGGTGGATGGGGACAATCAGCAGGACGCCCAGACCATCCCAGCGGAGACACCCAGCACCCATGGGGGCACCCAGCGCCCGTGAGGGCACCCACCGACACAAGCCCCCGCTCGGTGCCCAAGTGGTTAAGAAATCCCGAACGTCACTGGGAAGGGGGAAGTGGAGGGGGGAGGCCCTTCCATGGGGCTGGGGGTGCCCTGGTTCAGGGGGTGCCCCGGTTTGGGGGTGCCCTGGTTTGGGGGTCCAGGGTGCTGCAGGGCAGGGTTGGATGGGGCAGTGTCCCCTCCCCATTTTGGAGGAAATGTGGCTTCCACCCCCCCATCCTCTTTTTTTCAGCTGATTTTGCAGCCGGCAGCAACATTTCTGGGCGTGTGGTGTGTCCCCTCTGTGTCCCTGGGTGTCCCCTGAGTCATCTGGGGACACCGGACACAGCCACTGTGACAGCCCGGCTGCCACGCACAGGCGTGCGCAGTGGGACACGTGCTGTGTCCCCAGGGGGACGGAGCAGCCCCCAACCTCCCCTGGGCCACTCTCCAGTCCCATGGGTGACAAGGAGACCAGGGTGGGTGCTGGGTGGTGGTGTCCCTCGGGTGGGCACAGCCCCCCGGTACAGCCGCCAGCGGTGCCCCTGGGGACAGCATGGGCCCCACGCCAGAGCCTGTCCCCCGCGGTGCCCGCCTGAGTCACCGGCTCCGGAGGAAATGCTCCCTTCCCGGCCGAAAAACAACGCGGCCGGCTCCTCTCCGCCGCCTGCGAAGGACATCGCAGCCCGGGCGGCACTGCGGCTGCTGGAGTCCCCAGGCATGGGGACGATGCCACTCGGCACGGGGACTCGCAGGGGACCCGGCAGCCCACAGCGCTGGCAGAGGGGAGCCCACGGGGGTGGGGATGGGGCAGCCTGGGTGTCCCTGTGCCAGGCTAAGGCACTGCCACCCCCCATGGTCCCAGGACATGGGACAGTGTCACTGGGAGCCAGCAGTGCCCGTTGGGCCACCGCAGGGACACCGACGTGACTGCTCGTCACTGATAAACCGGGGTCACATCACCTCAGGGCCAGGAGCACGGCAGAGTCCTGAGGGGGGCAGCTGGGTGGGAAAGGGTGGCACTGGGGTGGCACCAGGGACAGGGTGGGCAGAGGGTGGCACTGGGATGGCACCAGGGACAAGGCTGGCAAGGGGTGGCACTGGGGTGACACTGGGGTGGCACCAGGGACAGGGTCGGCAGAGGGTGGCACTGGGGTGACACTGGGGTGGCACCAGGGACAGGGTGGGGAGGGGATGGTGCTGAGGCTGGGGTGATGCTGGGGTGACACCAGAGCCAGGGTTGGCAGCGAGTGATACCAGGGCCAGGGAGGCAACGGGTGGCCCTGGAATTGGGGTGGCACCAGGGCCAAGGGTGGCAGCGGGTGGCACTGGGACTGGGATGGTGTGGAGCTGGCATTGGGGCTGGGGAGGCACTGGGGGCCAGAGTGCCACGAGGGTTGGGGCAGCAACGGAGTGGCACCAGGACCAGGGTGGCACTGGGGTGACACCAGCACCCCTGCGCCCCAGGGGCCATGCCAGGGGAGGGAGAGCGGGCATGCAGGACGGGGACAGGCGGGTGGCACTTACTCTGCTGTATGGACTTGAGGGCGCGGAGGACGGCGGCGGCCAGGAGGAAGCCGCAGCCCGGCTGGTAGAAGCGGAGCCCGCCGGCGATGCTGCAGGCGGCCCCGGCGCAGACGGGCCCCATGGCGGCATACTGCAGCGGGTGGTGCCGCCGGCCCCCCAGCAGCCCCGACAGCAGGAGGGTGACCAGCGGGGTGGTGGTGGCCACCGCCTGCGCCACATCCAGCTGCACGTAGCTCAAGCCCAGGTTGCCCAACGCCACGCTGGTGCAGAAGGTGAGGCTGAGCAGGTAGATCCTGGCGCGGGGCCGGGGGGGCGGCGGTGACGGTCCCCGCGCCCAGCCCAGCGGGTACCCCACGGCCACCCCCGACAGCATGTGGAGGGACGACAGCAGCAGCGGGTAGCGGAAACCGTGGGTGGCGAAGATCCATTTGTTGAGGCCGGCCATGGTGGTGCCGGTGCCCAGCCAGGCCAGGACGGTGAGGGTCAGGGGCAGCGATGGCCCCGGGGGCGGCCGACCCCCCTCCGCCTGCCCCGGGTCGGGTTTCCAGGGCCGGAGGGTCCCCTCACCGGCCGTCATCGCTGCTTCATCGCCCCGCCGGGACCGCAGGCACATGGGCACCGGCTCTGCTCCCTGCCGCTGCCACTCTGTGCTCTGCCCCGTCCTCCCGCGCCGTGCTGAAAGCCACCGGTCCCGGGAGTCGGTGGCGGCGGTAACGGCGGTGGCGGTGGTGATGGCAGTGGCGGTAGCGGATCCCCGGCTCCTCCTGGCAACGGCAGCGGCGTCACCCGCCCCGGGGGGTGGTGGCAGGGCTCAGCCCCAGGGTGCTGGTGCCATGTGCGAGGGAGGCAGCGCCGGCGGCCGGGAGCGAGCGGAAAGTTTGGTGATGGCGGGGAGCAGAGGGAGGGAGGCTCCTCCCCGCGGGGCCGCCGCCGCGTCACAGCCGCCTGTGCGGGTGTGCGGGGGTACAGGGGTGCGGGGGTGTACGCCCAGGGATGCCGCCCGGTGCAGCAGGGCCTGCTGGGAACCGGTAGCCGTGCATCCCTGCCAGAGCGGCTCGGCCGGCAGTAGCCGGAGCACGAGCAGCCTCCATGGCGACGGTGGCGGTGGGACTGCGTCAGAGCCCCCGGCTGACTCATGCCGGGTGGTGGTGCAGGCGCCATCGCTCCCCAGCACCCGCCCGGCAGCATCGCCCGCCCTGGTATTGGCACCCTGACCCCAAACCGCAGCGGCACCCCTCAGCCCGGACACCGCCTCCCCCGGCTCCGTTCACTGCCGGCTGCCCCTGGGTGTTTTTTGGGGTTGGATTAAATCCCAGGGGGGGATCACGCAGGTTTGGGGCACACCCAGGAGGTCCCCCTCGGGCTGCATGTGGCACTGGGGCCACCGCGGTCCCCGAGCCCTCGGGGTAGGTGGGGGCTCAATGGGGAGAGCCGGGGGCCCCCCCCCAGATGGTTTACAGAGGAGGACAGCCCCGGCTGGCAGCTTGCTGGGGATGAGCAGCGCTGGCTCAGACTCCCCAAAACCGGCTGCTTTGGGCACCCCAAAACTGGCTGCTCCCAGCAGCTGCCTGCCCCATTCCGGAGCGGGGCTGGGACCAGAGGAGCTGCTGGTCTGGGTGCTCCCATCCCACCGCGCCCGTAGGACACAGGGCATCGTGTGTCATCGTCCGTCCCCCCCCGCTCCTCCTCCCCGGGCGGATTTGGGGTGCTGGCACACAGGGCGCAGGGAAAGCAGGAGGCAGGGAGCCGGCAGGTCCTGCGCCCAAGGCAGGCGTTTCATTGCCATCGCGTCCCCCCCCGCCTTCTACCACTCGCTCAGGCGCAGGATGAGGGTCTCCCCGTCGCGGGGTCTGTAGTCGGCGACACCTGCGGAGAGAGGGTGGGAGAGCGGCCGTGGGGGCTGCCCAGGATCCCCGCTGCCTCCCCCGGGACCCCCACCCATCACTCACCCATCTGCAGGCTGGTGCTGGGGGCGGTGAGGAGCTGCCAGTAGCTCCGCTTCTGCTGCTGGGCCTCCAGCCCCAGCACCCTGCTCAGAAAGGGGCCCTGGGGGGTGTCCTGGGTGTCAAACCTGGTGGGTGGGAGAGGGGGGTGAGGGCCCAGCCGTGGCACTGCCGGCAGTGGGGCAGAGCTGCTGCCGAGGGAGCCGGGCACTGGGAACCGGGGTGAGCCCGTGGCACGGGTGCAGGGCACGTGGCCACCCCGGGTGCGACACGCAGGGACCCCAGAGGGTCCCCCCACCCCGGCACGTGAGGCCACATACGTGAAGTTGTGGTGTCCCTGCACGGTGGCCGCCCTGAGCACATCCAGGAGGGAGGCACCAGCGGGCGCTGGCACCGGCCAGTTGTAGAGCCGGTGCTGGGGACACCTCGGCTTGTGGCACTCCACCACCAGCCGCACCGTCATGTTCCCCGGCATCGGCATCTCGGGCATCGGCTCAGGGCTGATGGGCGTCAGCGTATCTGCGAGAAGGAAGCCACCACGGCACTGATGGACACCAAGCCACCACCATGGTGGCATCTGCGCCAACCCCATCCCAGCTCTCTCCCATCTCCCCACGCCGCCCCGGCTCCTACCTGGCTCCTCCTGGCAGCGCATGGAGGCGATGTCCAGGTAAGAGCGGCCGTGCAGTGCCGGCAGCGCCTGGGCCATGGTTGCGGCGGTGGTGAAGGCATCCAGGTTCTCCAGCAGCGCAGCCATGGCCCGGCCATACGCCGGCTGCGTCCGGCACGTGTTGGTGGCGATGAAGACCTGGGAGCGGGAGGGAGGAAGGTGGCGGGGCAGCGGCCTGAGGTGGGAGGCGGGGTGGGGTCCTGGGCACCGTGCTGCTGCTGCTGCTGCTGCTGCTGCTGCTGAGCATTGCCTGCCTGCCCAGCACCTTCCCCGGGGTGGCTGCTTCTGCCCAGGCACCCGCACCTGCACCCATGCCTGCACCCACATCTGCACCTGCACCTGCATCCACACCTGCACCCACAGCCACATCTGCACCTGCACCCACACTTATCTCTGCACCTGCACCCACATTTGCACCCACACCTGCACCCACACCCCTGCTTATGTCTGCACCTGCGCCTGTGCTCACACCCACGCCTGCACCCATGCTCATGCTTGCACCCACTGTGCACTGCACCCAGGCCTGCACCCGAGCCCACACCTGAGCGTGCACCCAGACCTGCACACGCGTGCCCACCCACACCTGCGTCCCAAACCTCCACCCCTGCCTGCACCCACACCAGCTCCTGCACCCCCACTCCCCACCCATGCCCGCACCCACGCCCCACCCTGGAGACCCCCCCCGCACATGACACCCACCTGCATGGCCCACGGGGTGCTGTAGACATTGCCAAAGAAGCCGTCCGGGCCCTGCGCCTCGACCATCCTCCTCCTCGCCCGGCGCGTGGCCGCCCGCAGCTCCGCCGCCAGCCCGGCCCCCACCAGCCGCTCCCGCTCCAGGCAGGTGAAGGCCAGTGCCGCCACCGCCTCCGTGTCTGCGGGGACACGGTGTCACCCCGGCTGCCGCACACCCGCCCTGGGGTGCCACCGCCCCCCCTGTCCCCGGGGACCCTTACCCGTGGCGCTGCCACCGGCGTGCCCAAACCTGCCGTGCTGCTCAGCCGCCAGGAGCCGGCGGATCACCTCCTCCCGCACCCGCTTGCCATGGACGCACAGCGCCAGCACGCCCAGGCTGTACTGGTAGTAACTGGTGAGGGGGTGGCCGTGCTGCCGGGAGCCTGGGGACAAGGTGTTGTGTCACCAGGGCGAGCCGGTGGCCCCATGGCTGGACGTGCCGGCACACGGGTGGGTGCTCGCCGCTGTTGCCCCGTGGGGATGCTCTCACCTGCCCAGTCCTTCTCCAGGTAGTACTTCAGCCATGTCACCAGTGAGCGCTGGGGACCGGGCTCCGGTGGGGGACAAGTGGCCCGCAGCCCCAGCAGGTACAGCGCCAGCCGCCCCGTCTCCGGCCACTCCGCCTCAGCGCTCCTGCAAGCCGCCGCATCAGCTCTCGCCAACGGCCGGAGCCCCCGCACCGCGCCGGAGGGCTGTCACCCCGCCGGCGGAGGGGACCGTCCCCGTGGGACACACACACATACGTGCTGTGCTCGGCGGCCGCAGCGTCGCGCTGGGGGTGGCCGTGGGGCGCAGCGTGGGGCCGGCCGGCTGCCTGCAGGCTCCTGCGGGGACTCGGCATCAGCGGGGTGCCAGGACGGCGTGGGGGACAGGGGACATCCCCCAGAGGCACATGGCGGGGACCCGGTGTCCCCCCCTCGGGACCTACCGGCCATAGCGGTGCTGGAAGGCGTCCCGCAGCCGCGCCAGGTACCGCTCCTCCCCACACAGGTCGTGGTCGCCAGCCAGGCGAAGGGCCAGGTAGACGCTGGGGTCGGGGTCCCGTGCCGGGTCCGCCGCCAGCCCCAGCAGCCGGGCGCTCAGCGCCCGCACCGCTGCTGCCTCCCCCGGGGCTTCTACCCCCCCAGGGCCCCGGGGAGAGGGAGCGGAGGGTGAGGGGGGGCGGGAGAGGGCCGAGCCCACCCCAAGCACCGGCCCCGCGGCATCTGCAGCCCCCGGCACCGGTTGCCTGGGGCCGCGGTGGCGATGGAGACCCAGCACCCCAACCCTGCTGTGCACCCCATGCCCTCTGCGTCCATCGCTGCCCCGGGCAGCCGAAACCTCAAGCCTTCCCCCAAAAATGGGGAAGAAACAGAATAAGAGACGTGATACGAGGTGGGAGCAAGGAGAGCCTGAAGCGCGGGCATGGCCGCCCTCCCACTGTGCCCACGGGGCTGGCAGGGTGCTGGAGTGGCACCCCCATCCCCAGGGACCCTGCGGGACCTGTGCGGTGGGGGGGCTGCGGGCGCAGGAGCGGGGCAGGTTGGCTCCGGGCTTTGGGCAGGGGGCACAGGAATAAGGGTTAACCCCGGCGGGCGCTGGGGAGAGCTCAGCCCTGGAAAACTCATCACCGGAGGGGTTTTACGAGGCCAACGTCCTCCCCGGGGCCGGGGCACAGGGCTGGAGCAGGGGATGGTCCCCGTCCCCCCCTACCCCGCTCCTCGGGGACTTCTCCACCGCCGCAGCCAGCTCAGGGACCCGCTCCGGGCACCGTCCCGCATGGGCAAGACCCCCGGCTCCAGCGGGGTCCCCCGGCGGGACGTGGGGGGCCAGGGGCTGCAGGCGGTGGCCGGCTGCCGTACTCACCGCAGAGCTGGGCAGGCAGGACCGCAGCCTGCAGCAGGATGAGGAGCAGCCACATGCCGGAGCGGGGCGGTGGGTGCCGCAGCACGGCACGGCACGGCACGGCACAGCACGGCACGGCACAACTGGCAGCCCAGCTGAAGCAGGCAGAGCCTGGCCGAGCCGAGCCAGGACACTGCCGGGGACGGGAAGGCGTCGCGAGAGGCCGTTTCCGCACACCGGGGCCAAGTCAGCAGAAACGGGAAAGGACTTTGGCTGGAAGCGAAGCAAAAGGGAAGCGGGGCCGCCCCGTGCCGGGACAAAGATAAGGTGCTCACGGCTGCTCTTCCCTCCCAGCTCCCTGACCTGGCACGAACCGCGCGAGCACTGAGGTCTCCCTGCCCTCTGCGCCACGGCCGGGGCAGCGAGACCCAAACTGCCGGCGTTCGGGTCAAAATCACCGGTCAAATTTAGCCCCCCCCCAAAAAAAAAAAAGGAGATGAAGACTCCAAAAATCATGCGCCCTCCATCCCCGCAGCCTTGGAAAGCAGTAACTCCGCTGCTCGTCTGGAACTGGATTTTTATTGAAAACGAGGATTAATCAGCCCAGCTCGGCAAATGAGGGGTGGGTACAGGGGTGCTGAACCCCAAAAGGTAAATCCCCGCAGCCGAGGGGAGGGGGGTCCTGGGGCGCTGCCGGGGCTCAGGTCTCCATCTGCTGGGGGACACCCAGGCTCGGAAAGGGGTGACAGGCTGTGGGGACCCCCTCCTGCCCCCCCAAAACTCCTGCACCTGGCAGAGGCTGAGAACGGGGCTCCCACCCTCCACCACCCTCGTCCCATGGGGCACGGCAGGGACCCTCACGGGGCACAGCTCCGCCGGGGTGCACCCATGGGTGTCCCACCAGTGACACTGGGCAGGGAGGTGACCCGTCCCCTCCTCCCACCGAGGTCAGCTGCTCTCTCGAGGGCACCGGGGATGGACAAGGGACGCAGGAGGGCGCGTGGCACCGATCAGCACCCAGCGGCACTGCGGGGCGGACAAAGCACCCAGGGAGGGCAGCGCACGTCACCCTGCCGGCTGCAACCCCCGCAGGGGGTCCAAGTCCCACCCGGGGGCAAACGAGGAGCTCCAGCGACCCGCCACGGGTCGGGCCCAAGTTCACATCACCCGCAGCCCCACGTGGCGTCAGACAAACTCACACCTCACCCTTGGGATCAGGCTGGAAACTTAACGGCCACGAAACCTCCCGGAGACGCCTCACCCACCCCAGCTCGGGGACGCGCGCCCGAAACGCCAGCGAGGGCTCGCCAACGGCATGGCCACAGGGGCCAGGCGTCCCCGGCAGGCTGGGACAGACAAACCCCTTCACGGGCATCTGTCACCCTCCAGGAGATGCCCTGGTCCCCGGCGACTCGCCGTGCGGGGACACGGGGTCCGGCGACCTCTGAGACGGGGGAAACGCTGGGGAGAGCGGAGCGGGCGCGGGACGGTCAGGAGCCTCCAGAGCTCGGGCTGAGGGAGGCCGAGACAGCCGGGCCTTCCCCCCAGGAACCACCCGCACTCGCCCCACAGCTGGCTGCCAGGCCCTAGAGGACGGGGACCCCCGGGGACGGTGCCCTGAGGCCGGGGGGGGGACGGGACTGGGACGGAGCGGGGACGGTGCCGCGGCCGCAGGGGCTGCCCCAGCTGGGGGGGGCAGGGGAACCCCCAGGGCCTGGGCAGCGCCGGCCAGGGACCTGCCAGCCCGCTGTCCCTGTGGCTGACCGGGGACCCGCCACCCCGCAGGGCCACCCCCGTCCCGTCCCGTCCCGTCCCTGCGGCTGGCCGGGTCCCGCCACCCTCCGGGCCGCCGCGCCGCCAGGCCCCTGCCTCGGTACATCCCGGCGTGCCCCGCGCCGCCCCGCAATATCCCGGCGTGCCCCGCGCCGCAGGACCCCTCCGACCAGGCCGCGCGGGCTGCCCGCGCCGCGCCTGACCGAGCCCGGCCCCGACGCCTGCCAGCTCTGCCCGCCCTGCCTGTGCTGCCCGCTCTGCCCCCATGACCGGCGCGGGGCGGCTCCGGCGGGTGCGGGCCCCGGGCCCCGGGCGCAGGCAGGGCGGGGGCAGGCCGGGGGCCTGCGGCGCGTCGGGAGCACGCGGGCAGCGGCGGCGGCGGCGGGGCCATGGGCGGGCTGGAGAAGAAGAAGGTACTGCGGGGCGGCCTGGCCGCCTCCGCCTCCCCCCCGCCCCCGGAGCACCCCCCTCCCCTTTCCCCGTCCCCCCGCTCGGTAGCCACGTTCACGCTCCCCGGTGCCCGTGGCCGCCCCCCGCCACCTCCCCCGGTGCCCTCCCGTGTCGTGCCTCCCCTCCCCTCGGTGCCGGTGCCGCCTCCCCCCGGTACCCGTGCCCACCCGTGTCCTGCCCGCTCCCCCTCCCTCCATCTCTGATAACCGGTGCCCGCCTGTGTCTGCTCCCCCCACCTACGGTGCCGGTGACACCCCCCCACCCCCACCCCCCCCGCGGTAGCGGTGCCCTCCCGTGTCGTGCCCCTCCATCCCTCCCCCCGGTACCCGTGCTCACCCTCCCCTCCTCTGGTGCCGGTGCCCCGCTCCCCCGGTGCCAGTGCCCATCCATACCGTGACACCCGGTGCCGGTGCCCGGTCTCCCCCACCCCACACCCCCCAAGCCGGCCGTGCCCGGTAGCCCCATTACTGCCTCCTCCCCACCACTGCCGGTTCCCGTTTCTCCTCCCTCTCCAGCCCCAGGAGCCCCGCTGGCTCCGGGGCTGCCCCTCCCGGTCGCAGGGCTCCCCCCCCCCCCCCCCCCCTCCGGTGCCGAGCCCCCCCCCCACGACGCCCCCGTCTCTCCCCAGTACGAGCGGGGATCCGCCACCAACTACATCACCCGCAACAGGGCGCGGAAGAAGCTGCAGCTGAGCCTGCCCGACTTCAGGTGCGCCCGCCGCCCCTGGGACCCCCCCGGCACCCCCTGAACCCCCCCCAGGCCCCCCGGACCCCGCCTGGGGAGCAGTGCTTGAGCCCGCGGTGGGTGCGTGGGGTGGCCCTTTCCGTAGGGAGCTTGGTGGCGTGTCCTGCCTGTCCCGGGGTGTCAGGGTGCCGAGTTTTGGGGGGGTTCCCCCCCCGAGGGGTGGCAGCAGTGGCGGGAAGGGGCCCCGGGGCGTTCTGCTTTTGGGCACACGGGTGCTGCGTGTCTCACCCTCGTCGCCATTGCCAGGCGCCTCTGCATCCTGAAGGGGATTTACCCCCACGAGCCCAAGCACAAGAAGAAGGTGAACAAAGGCTCCACCGCAGCCAGGACCTTCTATCTCCTCAAGGATATCAAATTCCTCCTTCACGAGCCCATCGTCAACAAGTTCCGGGAGTATAAGGTAATTATCCTGCAGGAGACCCCCGGGGTGGTGCCCGAGGGGCCGCTCGGGGCTCGTCCTCTCCCGCAGAGCCCCCGGCCTCCCCTTCTTCCCATAGGTGTTTGTCCGGAAGCTCCGGAAGGCGTACGGGAAGAGTGAGTGGAGCACCGTAGACCGGCTGAAGGACAACAAGCCCAGCTACAAGCTCGACCACATCGTGAAGGAGAGGTGAGCCACCGGCCGAGTCCCAGCAGAGCCGTCCTCTTTTGGGAGGAGCTTTCCCTGCAGCCACCTGGACCTGTGGAGCCTTCGCCAAGTCCGTCCCTCTTTAGGAATCCACCTCCTGTATATATTCTGGGGATTTTGATGGAAACTGGTGTTTCTGGGCTGGAGGAGAAGGCCATAGTGTGCTGCACACTGGCTGTAGCAAAGCATGAGTGAGCAGGGAGTGCCTGGCCGCCCTAGATGGCTCCAGGATCTCCAGGAAGACGCTGAGAGCTCTCCTCCTCTCCCTGAGCGGTGTTTTCCTTGGAGGGAGGGCTGGTGGAAGGTGAATCCTGCCAACAGAGTTGGTGAATTTGGTGGCAGTGAGAGAGGAGAGGACCCAGGAGGGGGTGAACCTGCCCTGGCAGGTCTCTCCCTCGTCCCGGTGGTGCCTGGGACCTCGCTGTGCTGGCGCAGAGAGGGGAGAGAGAAACAGCACCGAGAGACAGACGCTGCCCCGACAAGCTCTGTGCTCGGCAGGGGAGATGGTCTGGGCACCTGGCGGCCACACCGCCGCTTGAGCTGTGGGACCGTGCGGTCTCCCTCCGACCGCCGCGTTTGGGTCCTGCAGCTTTTCCTCCGGGCCTCGTCCATCGGGCCGAGGAGCACGGCGTGCTGGTGTGCTGCACCGCAGGCCACGGGCACGCTTGTCCTCGGTGGGTCCGGGCTGGGATTCCCCAACACCCAGTCCCTGTGGGTGCCCTAAAACCTATTTACACCCACCCTGTAACACCCTGATGGTGTTGCCGTCCCCTCGCCAGGGAGGTTCCTGGCTCCCCAGAGCTCCCTGAACCCCGGGGAGCTGCTTGGAGGTCCCTGTGTGACCGCGGGCTCCCCGGTGCCCGGGAGGGACACCCCGTCCCTGTGGGCCACCAGCTTTGGTGGGACATGTAGGAGATGGATGCTCCACGATGCCTGTTCCGTTCTCATGCGAGGTCTCCTCCAGCCGCAGCAGCTTTTGGTGGACGCTGGGGCTGGGTGTGATTCCCCCTTCTCCTCCTGCCCGGGCACAGGTACCCAACCTTCATAGACGCGCTGCGGGACCTGGACGATGCCCTCTCCATGTGCTTCCTCTTCTCTACCTTCCCGCGGACGGGCAAGTGCCACGTCCAGACCATCCAGCTCTGTCGGCGCTTGGCCGTGGAGTTCCTCAACTACGTCATCGCCTCCCGCTCCTTGCGCAAGGTGGGCACCGCGGGGAGGGACGGGGCCGGGACCTCCCTGCCCCGGCGGGGCTGTGGAGGCGGGGGCGGTGGACTTGTGCCCCAGGAGGGCACCGGGCCAGCTGCGCTGGCAGCTTCCGATGGGGAACGAGTCCTGCCGGGCCGTCTGTGACACTCCCTTGATGAACCCTGCTGACGTGGGAAGGGTTAACGAGGACAGGGACAAGGGAGCGACGTGGCCTTCCTCCCCCTGAGCCCTCGCTCTCTGTTCCTTGCCAGGTCTTCCTCTCCATCAAGGGCATCTACTACCAGGCCGAGGTGCTGGGGCAGCCCATCACCTGGATCACCCCTTACGCCTTCGCCCATGATGTGAGTACCTGGGAAGAGCGTGGCGGGATCCGTGCGGGACCCGCGCTGCCGCTGCCTCGCTGCTCCCTTCCCTGTGGCCGGGGAAGGGTCGAGGGACCGTCCTGTGGCTCTTGCGCTGCAGAGGCAGGCGAGGCTGTGCCCAGCCTGTGGTGGAGACCACGGGGCCCGGCTCGGGAGGCATGCGGGGACTTCTACCCCCCAGGATGGCTGTACCCGTGTCCCCTGTGGCTGGCTGTACCAGTCTCCCCGGTTCCTTATTTCCTCTTGTCAATTATTAAAATGTGCGTTAATCAGCAACTACAGATTAACCTGCAGCAATGAGGCTGGTGGCACTTCGGGAAGAGCCGAGTCAGACCCCGCACCCTCTGCCAGGGTGGTTCTGCTGCGTCCCCTGCACGGTCCGGGCAGGCAGCAAGGCGAGGGGAGAGCTGTGGGTGCCACCGTGCCAGGATAGCCGTGCGGCTGTGCCGCACCTTGCCAAGATCCTTGGCAGGCAGGAGTTCACCGTCACAGCAGTGCCCTCTCGTTTTACTCCGGGGCTTCCCAAGGCTTGGCACAGTTGGGTCGAGGCTTTCCAGCTTTGTGGCCTTTGGTATGGCCTGTGCTGGGGCTCACCTCCCCAGCTCACCCCCGCAGCATCTCCTCAGCCAACCCATGCCCTTCCCAGCCAGCATTACTTCTCGCTCCCTTGAGTTCTGGCCGCTGTGGGGCTGGCTGGGTCCCTGCTGGGTTTGACTCCTTGTCCTGCTCTTGTCCAGCTTTGCCATGGCCTGCGCTCCTCACCTGGAGGAGCAGAGTCCCTGGACCAAGCCACCGAGGTCCCCATCCGTGATGGGATGAGGTGCTCCATCTGTCCCAGCAGGTCCCTTCAGGGAGGGGTGGCAGCAGGGCCCCGTGTAGCAGCCATGAGAGCTCTCCCTGCCCAGGGTCTGGCGGTGGCCATGGATCTCCAGACCTCGCTGTGAAGGGGGCAGGATCCTCCTCCCTGTGCGGATGGGACGGGGCCCCTGCCCCTCCAGAGGAGACTCCGGTCCTTTGTCCTTGTGTTCTCACCCTTCCCGTGTGCCTGCAGCACCCCACAGACGTGGATTACCGTGTGATGGCCACCTTCACTGAGTTTTACACCACCCTGCTGGGCTTCGTCAACTTTCGCCTCTATCAGTCCCTCAACCTGCTCTACCCCCCCAAGGTGAGGCCACCGCTGGCCCCGGGGACGTGCTGCGCTAGCCAGAGCCTGATGGGACCTCCCGGTGTGGGTGGTGGGAACCGAGCCCATGTTGGAGGGTCAGGGTGGCGGGAGGGGGGGATGTTTGGGGGCTCTGGATTTGGGAGCTGCCTCCCCACCTTTCTGTTTCTCCCCAGATCGATGGCCAGGCTGATGTTGAGCTAAAGCCCGCGGAGGGCAAGGAGTACGCCATGGATTCGGAGAGCTACCTGGAGGTGAGGGACGCTGCTGTCACCGTTGTCCGTGGGAGGACCCTGCGTGGTCTTGGTGTCCTGACTGCAGACCTCTTCCTGGTGTGGGGCACTCGGCGTGCGGGGACCGAGGAGCAGAGCCCAGATCCCTGCGTGGCGGAGGGGGCTGGTCCCAAACTCCTTGCCCCCGTAGGCTGGCCAAGGGAGGAGCTGTGCTTGGCCTTGGGGGGACCACTGGCCTCCCCCCTGCGTGGCGGGGGACCCTCTGAAGCCCGGTGCTGGGGACTGCAGGGTGGGACAGTACATGGAGGAGGCTGAATATCTATCTAGTCCTTAGGTCTTTTGACCTCTTGCTCCGAGAAATCGCCTCCCTCCGTGAGGCTGCCCCTTTTCCCATCCCCGAAGCGCTGGCTGGGCGTGACGCCTTCTCGGTCTCCTCCCGCTACAGAAACTGTCGGCTCTGAGCTCCAGCCTGGCCCGGGTGGTGGCACCGACCCACGAGGACGAGGTGGAGATGGATGAGTTCCCAGTGGAGGGGGTAAGAGCCTGGGGGGGGCGGGGGGCTCAGCCCTGCCCTTGGGTGATCCTGTCTGCAGTATGTCTTGTGCCCCAGCAAAGGCTGTCAGGGCCTGGTGTGGTGCTGGGAGGGACTGGCAGGAGGATGGGGACAGCATCTGAGCGGGACGCTCTGCAGCTCCCCTGCAGAGAGGAGCTTGGCAGGGGCTGTTCTTGGGGAGGAGGCTGAACGCTTTGCTCTGAACAGGAGACCGCGGAGCAGATGGACGCGAAGAAGAAGGAGCAGGAGGCCCTGGAGAAGCACAAAAAGCTGTTTGAAGGGCTGCGCTTCTTCCTCAACAGGGAGGTGCCTCGAGAGCCGCTGGCCTTCGTCATCCGGTACGTGGTGGGCAGGCTGTCCCTCAGCAGCCCTGCTGCACTGTGCTTGCCTCCCCCAGCCTCTCTAGCGGGACTTTTGAGGCCAACCTGCCTGACGTCCCGCAGGCGAGGTGACCCTCAGGGCCCCTCCTGCCTGCCTGACTCTTCCGTGGGTTTTGCTGGCAGGTGCTTTGGTGGCCAGGTCTCCTGGGACAAATCTCTGTGCATCGGTGCCACCTACGACGTGAGCGACCCCTCCATCACCCACCAGATTGTTGACCGGCCCCGGGTGGAGCAGCAGGTTGTTGGCAGGTGAGTGAGGCAGGTGGCCTGTCCCCAGAATGGCCACGTGGGCTAGCGGGTGTCCCTGGCTTCCCAGAGCTGTCCCATGCTCTTGTCTGCTCCCTTGCAGCCCCGTGGGCTCTCTAGAGCCTGAGGTGGGAGGAAGGAGTCTGAGCCCGTGTCCCTCTGCCCCACAGGTACTACCTGCAGCCTCAGTGGGTCTTCGACTCCGTCAATGCCAAGCTGTGCCTCCCCGTGGCCGACTATTTCCCCGGCGTGCTGCTGCCCCCGCACCTCTCGCCCTTCGTCACGGAGCAGGAAGGAGACTACGTCCCTCCCGAGAAGCTGAAGCTGCTGGCCATGCAGAGGGGCGAGAACCCAGGTGATGCGAGGCTCCGAGGTCGCAGGAGTTGAGGAGCCGGGCTGCCTCGGCAGGGCTGTACCTGCTCCGGGGCCAGCGACTGCTCTCCCCTTGGTAATGGTCGTCTCTCTGTAGATGAAGAGAGTGAGGAGGAGGAAAGAGGAGGATGACGACAATGACAAAGAAGAGGAGGAGGAGGAAGATGAGTCTGAAAAGGAAGAGGAGATGAAACTAAAGAAGATGGAAGAGCAGAAGACTCAGAGCAGCAAGGTGCGGTGCCCAGCAGCGGGGTGGGAGCCCCAGGAGGAGGCAGCTCTGGTGAGCTCTGTCCGTGCTGCGGCTCTGCTCGCTGCAGGGTGTCCCGGCCAAGTCCCTGTTCTGGGACCGCTGTGGCTGTGCCACTCCTGTGGCAGCCACCACACGTCTGGGTCCTGGACCCATGTTCATGAGCTGCAGCTCCCATTCATGGTCAGGACATGCCGCCTGGTCTGGAGGGTGCTGCGGCTCTTCCGTGGCCCCCAGTGAACGGTGTGGGAATGTCTGTCCCTGGGGAAGGGCGGTGGGTTCCCGGCGTCCGGGATCCTGAGCTCACCGGCTCCCCACAGGCGCTTCCCGTGAAGGTGACCGCTGGCAAGCTGCGGCTGGAGGACAAGCAGCGCCTGGAGCAGGAGCAGCAAAGCGAGGAGAAGCGTCTGGCCATCATGATGATGAAGAAAAGGGAGAAATACCTCTACAAGAAGATCATGTTTGGCAAGAAGCGCAAAGTCCGAGAGGTACGAGCGTAGGGCTGCTGTGGGCCAAGGACCCTTGCCTGGATCCTGGTGCTAGCTCTTCCCAAATCAGCTTGCAGCTATGGATCGCTAAAGCTGGGTCTGTCCCCATCTCGGGGGAGAGGGAGCAGCCTCTGCTTCTGATACTGTGCCAGCTCTGGGCTGCTCCTTCCGCTCCGCTCTGTACCTGGTGAGGGCATTGAGCGAAGGTGGGCGAGGGTGAGGCTCTACAAGCCTCTTCCCCAGCATCACCAGGTCGACCCCGGCAGGGCAGAGCTCCTCGTGCTCCCTCGAGGCCGTGGCTTGTGCTCAGCAGGTGAAGCTGCCGCCCCTCTCTGTGCCCCACGCCTGACCCGGGTGCCAGCAGCAGATGGGTCCATCTCTCCCACGTACAGCTGGAGGGTTTGGTGGGACCGAGGGTAGAGCAGCCCTCGGTGTCTGCAGACCGGTCTGACTGTGCGTCTCGGGGGTTTCTCCACAGGCGAACAAACTCGCTGCAAAGAGGAAAGCCCACGACACTGCCGTCAAAGAGGAGAAAAAGAAAAGCAAGAAGGCGCGACGAGCGTGACGGGGCCCGGGGGCTCCGCGTGGGGGCTGGCTGGCTGGCCGCTCCCTGCAGACACCATTGTGTTTGGGTGAAAAACCCTCAGCTTTGCTTTTGGGACAGAAATGCTAAATTAAAACATTTCCTGTCTGTAAATACACCTCCCGCTGTGCCTTTCCCGGGGCTCCCTTGGCTCCCCTCTGCCAGTGCTGCTGCCCGTCCTGGCCTGGGCTGCGGGATCAGTGTCACGAGGACTGTCCTCTTCATGCTGGTGCCACCTCTGCTTCCTGACCTGCAGGGGTGGCGAGCGAGGAAGAGGAAGCCAAGGAGAGCTCTGGGCTCTTCCAGGTCCCTCTGGGATTGTTCCTTTTGAATTTGCACAGCCCTGGGTGGAGGAGCCGAGCCCCCATGGCAGAGCAGGAGAGCTCCAGGGCTGCCTGGCACGGCGGGGCATTGCGGCGTGTTGTGGAGGCTCGGCACAAAGAGCGAGGCTTTGGCGGAGAGGAGTCCGCAGCAGAGGGGAGCCCATCCTCTGCCCAGCCCAGAGCTGCCCTCCGGCATCTGCATCTTAGGCCATACTTCTCTTGTATTTTTATTTTTAATTAAAGAAGGTGACGCTTCCCTGGTGGCGTGTGTTGTCTGTTCCCTCCCGGCCGTGGTGGGGTGGCGCGGCTGCGCTGCGCTCGGTGCTCTGCCCGGTCCTGGGCACGGCAGAGGAGGCGCGGATCGGTTCATCCGAGACACGTGGGGCTGGAGATGGCTCCTCATCCTGCACCGGTGAGCGGGTACGTCTGCTGGGAGGTGGAGCAGAAGGGACAGAGCCTGGTCCCTGCTCCAGGTGCCACAACCCGTGGGCGCCGTGGCTGTTACCTTGCTCCTTGTCACCCTTTGCCAGTCCTTGTTCCCAGCGGTGGGTTTTGGGTAGGGTCTGCTCCATCCCGGCTGCACGCTCAGAGCCAACTCTCGAGTTCGTTTTGTTCAACCAGGGGAAGCGCAAAGTCCTGTCGCTGGGGAGGAGCAGCCCCAGGCACCAGGACGTGCCGGGGGCCACCAGGCAGGAAAGCAGCTCTGTAGAAAAGGACCTGGAGGTCCTGTTGGCCACCAACTTGACCGTGAGCCACCAACATGCCCTTGGGGCAAAGAGGGCTAATGGTGCTGCGTGAGGAGTGCCAGAGGAGGTTGAGGGAGGTGATCCTGCCCCTCGGCGCTGGTGAGGCCACTCATGGAGTGCTGTGTCCAGCGATGAGCTCCCCAGTGCAGGAGAGACATGGACACGATGGAGCATGTCCAGCAAAGGGTCACCAAGATGATGCAGGGACTGGAGCATCTCTCCTAGGAGGAAAGGCTGTAAGAGCTGGGACTGGAGAAGACAAAGTTCAGGGGGGATCTTATCAATGGCTGTAAATACCTGAGGGGAGGGTGTGAAGATGGAGCCAGGTTCTTCTCAGCGGTGTCCGATGCCAGGATGTGAGGTGATGGGCACAAACTGAAACCCAGGAGGTTCTTCTGAACGTCAGGAAACACTTCTTCACCGTGAAGGTGACCAAGCACTGGCACAAGGTTGCCCAGAGAAGGCAGTGGAGTCTCCATCCATGGAGATGATATGACCAGAGAGGTTGGACCAGCTGACCTTTAGAGGTGCCTCCAACCCCGCTGGGACCCTGTTGGGTTGCTTGCAAAGGGACGAGGCAAAGGTTTTTGGGGCTCTTCCCTCTTCCAGCAGGAGGCCAGGGGGAGGGGTGATTTTTTTGGGTGAAGGAGAGGTTATTTTGGGGCTCTTGGCTGAGATAAAGCAACACATGGAGAAATTAGGGCTGCCAGGGCCGATGCCAGGGTCGCCGACCCCACGGATGCGGCGGCCCCGGCATCGCCAGCGTTTTCCCCCCACCTTCCCCCCAAATCCCAGTTTTTTTCACCCAAAACAGCCACCCCCACCACCATTTCCTCGCCGGGGCCTACGTGCGGCCCTGAGGCCTGTTCATGGCTGTCCTCCTGGGGAGAGGAGGAGGGTAATGCTCGGTTTTGTGCAAGATTTATGGTTTGTTTGGCGCTTCCCCCCCCCCCCCCCCCCCCTTTTCTGGCTCGTTTTGGAGGTTGGGAAGGGGTGTCCCAAGGTGGGGTGGCTTGCTGTGGGGTTTTTGTAGGGTTTTGGTGAGCATGGGCGTGTGAAGGTTGTGTCGTCTCATGGGGTTTATGTGGGCACCCTTGTCTCCAGCCACGGTGAAGGCTGAGGTATCTCATGGGGCTTTAGAGGGACAACCTTGTCCGCAGCTGTGGTAAAGGCTGTGCCATCAAATGGGGGTTTTGTGGGGACGCCGTGTCCCCAGCCGTGGTGAAGGCTGTGTCATCTTATGGGGCCTTTTATGGGGCCATCTTGTCTCTGGCCATGGGAAAGGCTGGTTATCTCAGGGGGCCTTTATTGGGACACCCTTGTCCTCAGCTGTGGTGAAGGCTGTGGTATCTCATGGGATTTTTATGGAGATACCTTGTTCCCAGCTGTGGTGAAGGCTGCGTAATCTTATAGGGGCCTTTTATGGGGACACGTGGTCTCCGGCTGCGGTGAGGGCTGTGCTGTCTCATGGGGCCTTTTATGTGGGCACCATGGCCCCAGCCATTGTGAAGACTGGTTATCTCATGGGGCTTTTCTGGGACACCCTTGTCCCCAGCTGTGGTGAAGACTGCATCGTCTCATGGGATTTTTGCGGGGACACCTTGTCTGTGGCCGTGGTGAAGGCTGTGCCATCTCATGGGGCTTTTATGGGGACACCTCGTCCCTGGCCGTGGTGAAGGCTGTGCCATCTCATGGGGCTTTTATGGGGACACCTCGTCCCTGGCTGTGGTGAAGGCTGAGCTGTCTCATAGGGCCTTTTATGCGGACACCATGTCCCCAGCCACGGTGAAGACGGGTTGTCTCATGGGGTTTTTATGGGGACACCCTTGTGCTCAGCTGTGGTGCAGGCTGCGTCGTCTCGTGGGATTTCTTGGAGGACACCTTCTTTCCCAGCCCAGCCCAGGTGAAGGCTGTGCCACCTCATGGCACTCCTGTGGGGACACAGGTACGGCCCATGAACTGACCACGGGCACTGCCAGCCCGGGGGCTGATAACCCCCGGCAGGGAGCGAGCAACAGCACAGATAGGGAACTGGCGATAATGGCCCGTCTGTCTTTTTTTTTCTTTCTTTTTTTTCCCTTCCCCCCCCTTTTTTTTCCCTTTTTTTTCTCCGTTTTTTTTCCCCTTTTTTTTTTTCTTTGGGGGCTTGGGAGGGTTTTGCCTTTTTCCCTTCCCCCCACCCCCCCCTTGCTTTTTTCCCCCTTTCCTTGACTTCACCTCTCAGAAAAGGAGGAGATTCAACCACTTGGGAGCTCCTGGGGCTGCACCCAGAGCCGGGCTTCCACGACGGGGCAGGAGACCTTGAATGGGCCTTCCCAACCCCACCGGAGCCGCTGGACACCCGCTCCGGGCACCCTCAGGCACTGCGCCGGGGCGGCAGATAACGAAAGCGTGGTGGGATCGGCAGGCAGAGCCAGCCGCAGGCAGCAGCCCCGCTGCCAGGCTGCCTGGCCAGGTGACCACAAACCGGTCACGCCACCCCAATGGCCACCAGTTCCCCCTCATTCGCCGACGCTAATGACAGCTTTCCTGGGCAATAAAGGTGCCTGACGCCACGCTTGGCTGATGAGTGTCCGACGGGGCCAAGCCCTGGCCCGGACAGAGTGTGCCACCACGGTACTGCTGCCCGCTCCTCTGACCAGCCGCGCGGGCTCCTCACCAAATCCCTCGGGATCCCCAGCTCTGGCACGTGCTTCCCCGGTGGTCACGGTTTTCAGTGTGCTTTGATCCCCCCAAATCTGAGGGGGATTCGCTCTGCCCGCTCCCAGGTGGGGCGACGGGGGAGAGGGGGTGGAGGATGTCGTGGTGGAGCCCTCGTGGGGATGGTTTACACCCCGCGGGGTGCAGGAGATGGGGTGTCACGGCTCCCCGGCTCATTTACATCACATCCCAAGGCCATGAGCATCCCTTTGTTGACCTGCTGCATCCCGGCCGCCATGGTCCTCTTCCAGCTGGAAACCCTTCACAATGCCACCCCCCAAAAAAGGGGGAAACCTCGAATTAAGAGAGGTGCCCTGTGGGGAGGGGGTGAGATGGCTCCTTGCCCCCACGCTGCTGTTGCCAGGGCGAATCCAGGTGAGGGGATGCAAAGGCGAATGGCCGGAGCTGGAGCAAGCAGCGGAGCCGGGGGTGTTATTTAATCTGGTGTCGTGGTTATTTCACGCAGCAGCCATTACCCGTGAGAAATGGGCCTGGGCAGGCAGGGGGAAGAGATGGGCAATAAATCCCGGGTGTGACTGCAGCCAGGGCTGGGTGCAACTGGAAACGCATCAAATAAGGGCTCAGGGAGGGGGGGCCGCACGCTTCCCACGCACTCGGGTGTTACGCTGCCTCTGAGTAGGGACGAGTCTCCTGTTGCCATCCCGGCAGCAGCCTCCGCCTCCCCTGGGGCAGGCAGGCACGTCCCAGCGTTGATTTTGGGGGAGTGCTCGCTTGCACTTGCTTGTGCTTGCTTGTGTGCTTGCTTGCTCCTCTCCATTGCCCAGACGTGGCCGTTCCTCTCCACTGCCCATGGCCAGCCCAGCATGGCCGGCACAGCCTCGGGCTTTAATTTTGAGGAGCCAGATGGGATCCCTTGGGCTGGGGACGCTGGGAGGTGTCTGTCCTGGGAGAGCGGGGACATGCCAGCGAGGCCAGTGCCTGCGGGGAGGTGGCAGCTCTTCGTCCCTCTTCTTGTGATGACGGAGGATATTCTGGCTTTTCTCGTCCCCCAGCACCAGCCGGGGCTGCCCAGGGGTTGCGCAGGTTAACCCCGGGGCGAGAACCTGTCCCGCAGAGGCAGGGCAGGATGTGGCAGCTGCCTGCGATGGGGCAATAGCTGCCTGCGATGGGGCAATAGCTGCCTGCCCGCCCGGGGCTCGGCAGGGTGACCCCAAGCCCTGTGGGGATGAGCTCTGAACCCCAAACACCTCCATCATGGATGGAGACGTGGGTGAATGCCGGGCATGGCCGAGGGGTGCCATGCGGTTACGCCACCCGCTGAGACCCAGGGCACTGGATGCCGGCACGGCCACGGCTTTCTTGGCTGTCCGAGCAAGCGCGCTGGGCCGTCACCGCCTTCAGCGGCAGTGAGCCGGCTCTGAGGGCGGAGGGAAGCGCCAGGGCCGGATCCAGGCTCACAATGACCCCTTTTCTGCCCTGCTGCGGGGTGATGCACGAGCAGGGTGCCGGATGGTGCCGAGCACTCCCCGGTGTGGCCAGGGCACCCACTCACCCCCCTGGGCACAGCCATGTTGCGGCAGGACAGGGCCCCGCAGGTGGCAGCACCCGCTACAGGTGGGGTGCCCGGGGACACCCAAAGCCCTGGCGCAGCCGGTGGGACCAGGGAAAGGCTGGCAGCAGCACGGCAGCTCCATGGTTATCGTGCGGAGGGTGAGGGAGCACAAATACTGCTGCCATTAGGGCCATAAAAGCCGGTTAGATACGGTAGGCAGCGGGGAGGGAGGGCAGGGGGAGGCTGCGGGAAGGATGGAGCGGAGCTGACGGAGTGCCGCCGGGACGCCCCGGGGAGCAGGCGGCCGGGTCGGGGGTGCGGGGCCGAGCCCCCATGCTCCCCACCCCAAGGTGAGCTGCTGCTGCGGGAGGTGGCAGCCCAGCCATGAGCCGTCCCGTGGGAGGAGGACAATGGTGGCTGGCGAGAGCTGGCCCCATGGGGAGGAGAGGAGCTGGGTGCCACCGCCGAGGGACAGCCGTCGTCACCCGCTCGGCCGGCAGCACCCCACCACCCCGGCTCCCACCGCCACCAGTGCCGGCTCGCGGGGCCAAGCTGGGCCGGGGGCTGGCGGTGGCGTGGCGGTGCAGGGGAGCGGAGGGGCCGGGCGAGGGGTCGGCGGTGACAATGTCGCCATTGAGGCCGGCGCCGCAGATGGAGACAAACGTCCCCCTTGTTTTCAGCGCTGACAGGCAGCGGGCAGGCAGCGAGCAGGCAGCAGGCTGAATGCCTCCTCTGTGCTGCCAGGAGTGGGTGGGGAGACGGGAGGCTTGGGGTGGCAGCGGGAAGCCAGGGCCTGGCCCGGCTGTCCCAGGGGAGCCGGGCAGTGCCCGGCCGCAGCGCCGCATCCTTCTTGGCAGCGGCTCTCATTTCTCTTTCTCTTCTTCCCCTTTCCCAAGCCGGCAATACGGGGCCGGGACCCCGGCAATGCCATAAAGACCGCGGCTGGTGGGGAGGCTTCAGAAAAGCCGGCCTTCGCGGGGAGCTGCCCGGGACGAGCTTATTCCATGTCGGAGCAGCATCGGCACCCCCGCCCTGTGCCGCCCGCTCCCCCTGCGCCCCGGCCAGCCCAGGAGAGGAGAGGGACGGCTCGCCGAGAGCAGCTTAAGCAAAGGAAAAGGTGATGCTTGGGGGGCAGCTCTATGGGGCAGGGTGCCAGGGGGCATGTGGGGATGGGTATTTGCACCCACGGGGGCTGTGCAAGGGGGACGGGGGGCGGTTAAGAAGCACGGTGCCGGCATGAAATTGGGCACGTGGAAAAAAGAGCGTGCCCGTGGGCTTGTAGGGGCAGGAGGAGCAAGCGGCAGGTGCATGCACCTCGGTACGGGGCTATAGGGGTTTGGCCATAAAGGAAATGGCTCCTATAGGGAAAACCCGAAAGAAGGCTCAGGGATGTCCCCAGGGACCAGGGGAGCTGCTGGGACATGGGGACGGGGCTGCGGAGCCGCGTGGCCTGGGCCATCCTGGGGGGTGACCTGTGGGGAAATGACCAGTGCAGCCGCGTCCTCCAGCTGGGAATTTCAACCCGCCAGCTGAGCGCTGGCGCCGCGGCTGCCCGGCGCTAATGGGAGCCCCAGGAAAAACGCTTCGATCGCCGCATTTCTCCTGGCGAGCTATTAATAATTAAACCACTCATTTAAGGCAAAGTCAATAGAGTAACTGGGTTGGGAACTGTTTGCCAGAACCACTCCGGGGGAGCCAGCCCAGGTGGAGCGAGACATCCTCTTGGCATCCCGGCGCGTGGGGCCAGGGTGCTGTGCTGCCCGGGGGGGGATGGCGGGGTCCCCCACCGGGCCAGGAGGTGAGAGGGGGATTAATGGCACTGGCTCGCTTGCTTCGGCGGGGTTGGTGCCAGCGCCGGCAGCGCTGTGCCCCATGGCGCGGCTGCAAGGACAGCCTGCAAGCCGGTGGGATGCAGCTTCGCTCCCAGCCGGCAGCACCCACGCAGGTGGGTGTCTCCTCTGGCGCTGCCCCGCTCTCACCGGCGGCTTTTCCAGTTGGTGCCGGCGCTGCGGATGGTGATCATGGCGCGATCAAGGCCACGGTGTAAGACCAAACCCTGGCTGCTCCCGGGCATGCGAAACCCTCTGGGCTTCACACCCGCGCTGCAATTTTGGGGTAGGGTCAGAGCCACCCGCTCCCCCTGCGGTTACACCGTACACCCCCCCGGTATCCCTGCCGTTCCTGCCGCGCTTGCCAGCGGCTCAGAAAACCAGCCCGGAAGAGGCTGGATGGGGCCAGCCCTGCCTGACCCGGCAGTCCCTGCTGCAGGGCAAGGGGGGGGAGCGCTTGGGTGAGCTTGGGCGCGCTTGTGGGGTGCCACCAGGTGCCCCCATCCCATCGAGATCCCCCAGCTGCCACGCTGGGTGCCAGGATGAGCTGTGCCCAGCACCCGGCCGCAGCCTCGGGCTCCGGTTGCGTTTTCCATTCATTATTCATGGAGCTGGAAATCTCAGCGGCACGAGGCGACCCGGGTGGGGGCCGGAGAGAGGGGGAGGCAGGCGGGAGCCACAGCCTGGGCTCACCGTGCCCTGGGCACCCTTCGTGCTGGCCAGGTAACCTTTCTGCTTGGGGTTTAGCTTCGAAATCATGGGTGGTCTTTGCTACGTGGGGGTTGGGGGGGCTGAAATGTGTCTGGGTGTACACCACGGCTCTCCCAGCCGGGATTTCATCTCTCCAAATTATCTGCTGGAGCTACGAGGCTCTAAGGAGGCGATGCCGCGGCAGGCACGGGGGGCTGGTGGGTATTTGTAGGCGGTGTTATTCAGCGGGCAGCCAGGAGCACGGTCAGCCTTGGCCGAAGGATGATTGGGAGCCAGAGCGGTGCCGGGGCAGCCGGAGCGAGCGGGAGCTCGGGGAGATGATGCTGCTCCTGCAGCCGCTAAATGGGGGTGCAAGGCGGGGGGACCACCCGGGGCTTTGCCCTCCGGCTCGGGGGGTGCTCCCGGCCGCTGGGCTCTGCTCGCAGCCCACCGGCAGCGGGTGCCATGGTCACGGGTGGCGCGTCCCCTTGTCCTGCTGCAGAGGACAGCCCTGCTGCAATGCAGTTGCTGGCGCGCCGGAGCTGCCGGTGCCCCCGCGTCCCGGGCCTGCGGTGAGCGGCGGCGGCGGCGTACGGCTGGGCAGGTGCTGCCGGGGGGAGAGCGGCACCGGGGAGGGGGCAGCCTGGGGGGCGGCGAGGCTAGGCACGGGGATGGGGCTGCCTGCTGCAGGGTCTGTGTGCGTGTGTGCATGCGTGTGTGTGCATGCGTGTGTGTGCGTATGCATGTGCGTGCATGAGCGTGCATGTGTGTGCATGCATGTGCCTGTGTGTGGATGCGTGAGCAGGTATAGACATGCATGTGTGTCTGTGTCCTCGTGCGTACGTGGGCACGCATGAGGATGCAGAGATGTGTGGGTGTGCATGTGGGTACATATATGTGTCTGTGTCCCTCTGTGTGCATCAGTGCGCATAGATGTGTGTGGGGAGGGGGGTGCTTGGGTCCCTGTGTGTGTGCATGAGTGTGCACGCATTTGTGTGTCCTTCTGTGGGTGGGGAACGCATGAGTGCATACGTGTGTGTGTATATGTCCCCGTGCATGCGTGTGGATGCATGAACACGCACAGACGTGTGCGCCTGTGCGTGCCCCTGTGTGTGCATGCACACACATGAACATGCGCAGATGTGTGTCTGTGTCCCAGTGTGTGCATGCATGAGTGTGCGTGGATGTGTGTGTCCCTGTGCATACATGCACATGCGTGCCTGTATGCATGCGCATGGATGTTTGTGTGCATGTGCGTGCACGTGTGCATGTGTGTGCATGCATGTGTGCACATGTGCAATCGTGCATGCATGTCTGTGTATGTATGTGCAATTGTGCAGGGGGGGGGTGCCATCCTGCCCCAGACCCCCTTTGTCCGGCAGGTCTGCGTCCCCCTGGCCCCCACCCTGAGCCACCCAAAGGTGGGGGTGCCGTGGCCAGAGGGGAGCCGCGAGCCCCCTTGCAGCCGATGCTGCTGGAGGGGCCGGGAGACACCAGCATGGCTGCACGGGGTGGATATCGCAGCATCCATACATCCCGAGCTGATGCAGCTCCTGATCCAGCCTGGAGATTTTCTTGGGAAAAGGGATCCCAGCCGCCCTTGGGAAGCTCCTGCCCATGTCGGTGATTTTTCGGTGCCAGGGGAGCTGCTGGTGCGGCCTGGCAGAGGATGCCCGCTCTGCGGCTGGACTGCCCCATGGCGCAGCTCCTTTCTTCCCCCCATTTCCAGCCCGGCAGCCTCTCTGACTGCTCTTGTGTTGGGCCACGGAGTCGCTTTGTGTTTTCTCAAGGGGGGCAAAGGGTGCACAGGGTGGGCAGAGCCGCTGCTCTTTGGCTACAAATCTGTTGTGCCCACGGCCGGGGACACGCCTGGTACTGGCTTGCCTCTCTCCCAACAGTGCCAGCGCCAAAAAGCCCAGTGAGATGCCCCCGTGCCTTATTTCCTTGTGATTTGAGTCACAGAGTCCCCCCCGGTCCCCTCTTCCCCGTCCCCCAGTGCTAACGACTCTCCTCTCTGCTGTCCACAGGTGACCAGGATGCTGCACCATGGAAAGCACTGGAGGTCCATGTGCAAGGGGCTCGTCCTGGGGACCCTCCTGACCAGCTTCATGCTGCTGCTCTACTCCTACGCCGTCCCCCCGCTGCAAGTCAGCGTGACAGAGTGAGTGCGGGGTCCCCACGCGTGCCCCCCGGCAGCTTGGCCACCCTGTTTCGCACCGGGCACCCTCAGCTGGAGACGGTCGTGGGACTTTCCAGGCTCTGGTGGCTTCACGCCGAGATGTCCCCTTCCTACAGCCTCCTGTTGGAGACTGCGTCCTGTCCCATGGGTGGGGGGAAGGTGAATCCCAGCTCCCCGCGGGGCTGGGGACACTCACCCCGGGGGGGACCCACTGCAAAATGGCAGCCAGCGCTCAGCTCCTGGGCGATGGAGAGGATGAGGAGGTGCAGGACACCCCCTGCCCACTGCAGCTTCGTGTCCCCTGGGAGAAGGAAAAGCATCACAGGAGACGTTCCCCGGCAGGCAGGAGCAGCGGGCAGAGCGGAGGCAGTTATTCGGGTGCTCTTTATCAAGGGCTTGTTCTTCAAGAGCGACCAGAGCACTGCCACATGTAAACTTTCACCCACAGAGATGGGCATGCGTAGGTTCAAACTTCTCTGCCGCCCGTCGTGGCGAAAGCCGGTGCTCAGCAGGGCTCAGCTCCTGGCCATCCTTCCCGGCATTAAATTTATCTCTAAGCTTATAAACAAGATCTGCTCACGGCTGTTTCATAAGCTGCGTGCCAGCCCGTGCTGCCGGATGGGATCGTTATCAAGGATCAGCTTTGCAACTTCATTAACGGTGTCCAAAGTCACTCGACACTGTGGCCTTTGTTCCCTGCTCCAGGCATCTCAGATAACACACAAATTGTTCTCGGTGCTCCCCGAGGGCCCGCGAGCTCATCTGCAGGGCCATGCACTAGAGTTATTTCCCTCTTTGCTGGGGTGCTGGATCCTCCACGACTCCCACAAGGCGCTGAGAGCTTCCAGACCTCGCACGAACGTTATCAGCTCCTGTCCGTGGAGTTACGGCCATGGAGAGCTCGTCTCGATGCATGTCTCAACATCACCTGCACCAGGGTCGCCATGGCTGTGCCCGTGGGGAGGGATGGGGACGCCCTGCTCAGGCTGCACTGATGCTGGTGGGGGCTGACCACCGTGAAGACCCCCACAGCGGCACATCCTCAGTGGCTGGGGTTGTCCAGGGAGCTTGGTTTGGTGGCTTGGAGGTGCATCTGATGTCGGGGCTCGGGGCAGTGGGCTCTGCCCTGCTCGCTGAGGGGCTCTTGCCGAGTGGGTGCCCCAGTCCCGCTGGGCACGTGGCTGGGGGTGAAGGGGGCTCTGCCTGAAGCCGGGCTCATCTCCGCCAGGGAGCCCGAGGGGTGCTGGGGGCGAGCACCCGTCCCCAGGTCCAGCACCCATCCCCAGGTCCAGCTCCTCCAGGAAGGAAAATGGCCGAGCCTTCACGGTGGCTGGGCCGCATTGGCCGAGCTGCCCTCACCATGGTGTTCTGTCTCTTCTCCCCACCAGGATCCCCGTCCCCTCCTCCTGCTCCTCCTACCCGGCCTCCGGCAAGGCGCCGGCAGTGGCCAACGGCACGGGCAGCCCCTCAGGACGGAGCTGCGTGCCCAAGCTGAACATCATGTTCATGAAGACGCACAAGACAGCCAGCAGCACCATCCTCAACATCCTCTTCCGCTTCGGGGAGAAGCATCGCTTGAAATTCGCCTTCCCCAATGGCCGCAACGACTTCTACTACCCCTCCTACTTTGAGCGCAGCCAGGTGCAGCACTACCGGCCGGGCGCGTGCTTCAACATCATCTGCAACCACATGCGCTTCCACTACGAGGAGGTGCGCAAGCTCCTGCCGGCGGACGCCACCTTCGTGACGGTGCTGCGGGACCCTGCCTACCTCTTCGAATCCTCTTTCCACTACTTTGGGCGCGTCATCCCCCTCACCTGGAAGCTGACGGGGGAGGACAAGCTGGCAGAGTTCCTCCGGGACCCCTGGCACTACTACGACCCCAACGGGTTCAACGCTCACTACCTCCAAAACCTCCTCTTCTTTGACTTGGGCTACGACAACAACATGAACGCCAACAGCCCGCTGGTGGAGGAGCACATCCAGGAGATAGATCGCCGTTTCCACCTCGTCATGTTGCTCGAGTACTTCGACGAGTCCCTGGTGCTGCTGAAGGACCTGCTGTGCTGGCAGCTGGAGGATGTCCTCTACTTCAAGCTCAACGCCCGGAAGGGCTCCACCGTCTCCTGGCTGACACCTGAGCTCTATGAGAAGGCCACCTCCTGGAACCTCATCGACGCCAAGCTCTACCGCTATTTTAATGCCACCTTCTGGCGTAAAGTGGAGGCTTACGGGAGGGAGCGGATGGCCAAGGACGTGGCCGAGCTGCAGCGGGAGAACGAGAAGATGAAGAGCATCTGCATCGATGGGGGACACCCTGTGGACGCCAGTGCCATCCAAGAGTCCTCCATGCAACCCTGGCAGCCGCTGGGGGAGAAGTCCATCCTGGGCTACAACTTGAAGAAGAAGATCAACAAGAAGCACCAGAAGTTGTGCCGCAAGATGCTGACGCCCGAAATCCAGTACCTGACCGACCTGGGGGTCAACCTCTGGATCACCAAGCTATGGAGCTGCGTGCGGGACTTCCTGAAGTGGTAGGGGACGGCGGGCGCCCCGCTCTCCCCGGGGAAGAACCAGGTGCTTTCTTTTTTCTTACTCATGGTGTTTTGGCTGGATGTGAGCAGAACCGGCTGGAGGCTCCGGCACCCCGGAATGGTCGGGGGGACCCTCCATCACCTTCCTGCAGAGCCCCAGCTTGGGCAGGAGCCTTGTGGGGGGGCTGCCATCACCCACTGGCAAGGAGAGCGGAGCCTCTGCCTCCCCCCCTGCCTCCGAGGGGTCAAGGACTGGGGGCTTGGGGTGTTTTTTTTCCAGCAGGATCCACTTCTTCCTTCCCCACGGAAAGGCCGGAGGAGGTATTCATGAAGGACATGGCCTCATCACAGCAGGAGCAGGACATCCATCACCACGTCGCTGGAGGCACGCCGTGGGCTGGGCAGTGCAGGCAGGGACGTGCCCGGCCGGCAGCGGCAGGGGGTCCTCCTTGCCCGGGGTGGGCAGAGCTGCCAGCAGGGAACCTGAACCTCAAGGGGCTCCTCAAATCACCCCGTTTCCCTTGAGCCCTGCTTTTGGGGCTGCGTGTCGGAGCCTGCTGCACCGCTCCAGCAGGTTCCAGCCTGTGGATGTGATGAGTGCAGCACGTTCTCAGCCCACCCGCAGCCGTCGGTCCGTGGCAGGCTGTGACCTGGAGCCATTTGGAGAATGGAAAACCCACCCCAAAAGCCCCGGCATTTGTCAACGGGCTCATGGTCCCTGCGGGTGAAGGGCATCCGTGCAGCAGGTCCCCTCCCAGCCCCCCATCATCCCAGTTAGAGGGCCCCGTGGCCCCAGTCCCTACAGGGGACATCCTGGAAGGCCCACAGGGTCTGGTGAGAACTGGCATGGGGAGGAGATGGGGAGCGGGGTCTGGTGGCCACTGTCCCAGTGATGCCATCGCCCGGGCACAGGGGGGATGCCGAGGACAGGGTCCATCCCCCACCCCCATGGTGGGGACAAACCGTGGGCGTCCTGGCCAGGCTGGATGACACCGGCAATGCCACGTCCTGCCGAGAGCGGCCCTGGCCAGGCACGGAGGTGGCAACCGCAGCTGAGCCTCCCTGGCAGCGAAGGGACCCCCGCCGGCCCCCCAGCCCGTGTTCTGCTCCCTTTGTAAAGACCGGAAATAAAAAAGCAATTCTACTTTTGTAAGATAATTGTATATTTGGCAGTTTTTAATATAAGGATGGTCCAGCTGGTCTCCATCCATCTCCTCCTTCTCTGGGGGTGGGAGGGACGGGGACCTCTCCACGCTGACTCCCGGCACGAGGCTGTGCGGCCGCAGCAGGATGCTCTGCCGGTCCCTGCTCCTCCTGGGGGGCCGGATCCCGCTCTGCCCGGGGGGGTGGCCCGGCAGTCCCTCGGGGTCCCGGCTCTGCTCTCCCCATCAGTCCTGGGGGTGGGGAGCCCCCTGTCCCCTGGGCACCACTGAGGAACGAGACCCCCAGCACGAGTGGGGCACCTGGATCCGTCCCCGCTGTCCCTGCAGAGCCGCCTGCACCGCCGGGTGCTGGCGTGGGACTCCCACGGTGCGCAGATGCCACCAGGAGATCTGCTGGTTTTGCAGGGACACCGGACCCATGGGACAGCCATCGCGAGTGACACAACTCACTCGTGCCACCGGGTCCCAGCTCCGCTGCTGGCGGGTGCACCCCATTTTCAGGGCTGGCCCCGGGACTTGCACCGGGGCTTCTCCAGCCGAAGCGCCGGCAGCAGCGGTACCGGGGTGGACGCACGCCCTGATGGGCAGTCTGGAGCCACTGGTGGGGCCACCAGCTCAACTGCGTGTGGCGCTGCCCGCGGACACTGGGACAGGCGCTGGGGACACAGAGCTTGGGGCACTTCCCTGAGGTCCCAGGTGTCTCCCATGACATGCTGAGGTCTCCTGCTGGGAGCAGGTGCCAAATCCCACCTCGGCCACCGGTTGCCTCTGCGGATGTGGGGATGGAAAAGCCCCTTCCGAGGCGGGAGGTCGGCTGCACAGCCCACCTGGGATGACGTCCCCATGGGGACACGCTCCGTGTCCCTCTGTGCCCAGGCCACCAGGTCAACCCACACAGAGGGGGCTGTGATGGGATTCTGGGGCCATCTGAGACAGGTAGGAGCCAGGGACACGTGTGCTTCACCAGGTCTCTGTCCTGGCTGTGACCAAACTGCTGTCCCCAACCGGGCTGCCTGTGCCCCCCGGGCTGCCTGTCCTGGAGAGTGGCCAGCAGCGAGCCCCGGGGTGGGGAGCAGCAGCTCTGCACTGGCCTGGGCCCGAAGGGTGGAAGGAAAGTCCTCCTGCTGAAGTCCCCCATCCCAGCACCCAGCAGCCTCCTCCTACGGGCTTTTATTCTCAATAAATGGGACCAAGCTGGGACTCTGGGTCCAGGATTGTGTAGTGGGACTGGGGCTGGGGCTACAAGCAGGACCATAAGGGGACAAGAATGGTGCACTGGGGACCAGGACTGTGTGATGGGACCGGGATCATGCATGGGATCATGACTGAGTAGTGGGATCAAAAGTGTGATGGGCCTAGGACCATGTGTAGGATCATGGGGTGGGACCGTACCATGGGGTGGGACCAGGAACATCCACGGGACCAAGACTGAGTGGTGGGACCAGACCATATGGTGCAACTGGGATCGAGGCAAACTGGTTGGACCAAGACCACACGCAGGACCAAAACTACATGGTGGGACCAGCACCATGCATGGGATCAGGACTAAGTGGTGGATATGGGACCAAGCAGTGGGACCTGGACCTTGCTGAGGACCAGGACCACATGCAGGACCAGACTGCGTGATGGGGCTCAGACTGCATGATGGAACGGGGACTGAGCGATGGGTGCAGATCCTTGTGGTGGGACTGGGATGGTGTGTAGGACCAGCCTCACGCGCGGGACCGCTGACTGACTGCAGAGAAAATCAAGCAAATCCCCAAAACCCGGCAGCACCAGCTGGGGCCCGTTGGCACCCAGCCCTGGTCTTTAAAGGCCCCCAGGGGCTGGGGCTGGGGCTGCTGCTCGCTGAGGATGGGGCTGTGCTGGTGGGTGTTGGTGTGTGAGGCTGTGCTGGGGGTGGCAGGTGAGTGGGGCTGGGACCCCCTGGCTGCTCCCCTCGGTCCCCCCGCTGGTTGTACTGGGGGAGGTGGGTGGTGGCACCCGTGTCTGGGTGCAGGAGGGTGGTGGGTGCCCCTTGATTTTGCCCAGTGCTGGTTCCTAATGCCCTCCTGGACCTGCTGGTACAGGCCTTCTCGGTGGAGAGGAGACTTCCTAAAATGAGCCTGTGTTCTGGGGATGTGTGGCTGGAGCAAGGGGGCTTGCCAGGAGCTCCTTGTGCCCCCAGGTCCCAACAGGTCCATAAGGATCTGGTTTGGGTGGGGGGACTAGAACCACTGGTGGGGTACATGGGTGCTGGCAATGGTCTCCCATCCCACGAGCAGCTCCTGGTCTGTCCCCAGCCTTGGCCAGGGTGACGGTACTGGGGAATGCTCTTGGTGCAGCCCGTCTGCTCCCAGGCATGCCTGGTGCTGAGGTGGCTGGGGACACCTAACCTTGCATTTTGGGAGGGCTGTGGAGACCCTTGTGGAGCACCCCCTCCTCTAGCACCCACCACCACAGCGACTACAGTGGTCCCATGCCAGGGCCTGGCCACTGAGGTCTGGGGGAGCTGGGGATGGAGGAGCACCCTGATGTGCCCAAACCCAGCTGAGCTCCTGGGTGCTCTCCCCTCCTTTGTGCTGCTGCCACCTGCCCTCCACGAGTGCCGGGGACATCTGAGGTCCTGGATGTCCCCACTGTGCCTGGGACACGCTGCTCCAGCTGCTGCACACTCAGCCCCACTGGCTAAACCCTCCCCTTGCTGCAGGGACCACCATGGCTCCAGCTGATTCAGAGTCCTCCGGTCACACGGTGGTGGCTCCAGTGGTGTTCTCAGGCACGGGGACAAGGGCTGCTGCCTCAGTGCTTGCTGCTGCCACCGTGCCTGGTGGGGCTCGTGCTCACCCCCGCTCGGAAGAGCCCATCATGAACTTCACCTTGAGGCTCCTGGATGGTGAGTGCCATCTTGGTCTTGTGTTGGGTGCCACCTTTCGGGGATGAGACCATGGGATGGGTCCAGCCAAGCCCCCTGGGCTTGACCAGCAGCACCCAGTGCTTTCTGCTGGCTGGCCTCAGCACGAGGGCCCACCAGGAGAAGGTGGCCATCCCTGCAGGACCTCCCCTCCCAGTCTTGCAGAGGGTGTAGGGCTTTGGATGGTGGTGCTTTGAGATGTTCCCAATCCTGTGCTTGACACCATGATTAGATTTTTGGGGGTCAGCTGCCCCTTGTCATTCTGATGGGTGACATGGTCTCTCTTGGCTCCGTGGGGGGGACCAGGAATGTGCTGTAGCTCTGGAGAGCAGGCAGGGAAGCCAGGCTGGGGTGACAGAGCCAGGACAGCTCTTGGCTTCCAGGGACAGGGGTTGGGCTCTGAAACTGGGGAGCTGCAGGCAGGCACCCACCTCACAGGGGTGGAGGCAAAGACACCTATGGGTGGTGATCTGGGACATGTCTGATGTCCCTGTCTGTGGTGGGACAGGTTTGGGGGTGTCACACTGAACCCACCCTCCCTTCTCCTTCAGGGGACCCCAGTGCCATGAAGAAGCCGCTGGTGCTCAGCCCTGGCTCTGCCATCCGCCTGGAGGCCAGGGTCGACTTCAGTCCTGGCATCTCCCTGAAGATCTACGTGGACCAGTGCTACGGGACCAGCTCGGAGCAGCCGGGACACTCCAGGAGGGTCTTCATGGTGGTGAACAGCCGTGGGTCAGTGCCCGTGGGGCGGGAGGTGGCGACTGCTGCTCCAGGCACCCTGAGCTCCTGCAAGACCTCCTGATGGGGAGGGATGTCCAGGGCCTGGAGACAGCCTGGGAACGTCCCTGTGTTGCTCTCCTGCCTCAGGTGCCTGCACGGGCAGAAGCTGGGGAGCGTGGCTGTCCAGCACCAGAGAGGGGTGTCTGCCCTCCGGCTCACCATCCCGGCCCCTGTGCTGGAGGATGAGCCCGAGGAGGTGGAGGTGAGGTTGGGGTGATAACCTTGGTGGTGGGACGGAGGCCCTATGGGGGATGACCTGGGGCTCCCAAAGCGCTGTCCCTCCTGGGCCATCCTGCTCCCCGGTGGGGTGGTCTCAGCCCCACGGGGTTGGGTGGGAGGAGAGCACGGTCCTCGAGTAAAGACGTGGTGGTGGCATGCCCTGCCCGGGGCTGGTGTCTCGGCAGGTCTACGTGCACTGCCTGTTGACGGCGTGGCGGCACGGCGCCAGGTCCTGCTTCTACAGCCAAGCCACGGCCAGGTAAGCTCGTCCCCGGTGCAGGCTTTCTGCAGTGCCCTAGCACCCAAGCACCCATGGGTGCTTTGGGAGCAGAAACCACTTGTCAAGGGGACCCATCGGGGGGGCCAAGCCACCCCACCGTGCTCTGGATGCCACCTCTTCTCCTGTGGTAGCCAGGCAGCATCACCACAGGTCCTGGCTCCCTCCTGGTGCAGATGAATTGGAGAGGTGCTTGGTGTCACCTGGGGGACATCTCCTCTGGGGTGGCCGAGACCTGAAGACTAAGGTCCAGGCCAAGACCTGGAGGGACCTGCTGGCACGGCACCACGTGGGTCTTGCGGTGGAGGCTGGGGACCCCTAGACCGCTCCAGCTCTGTCCTCTCCTCCCAGCTGGCACAATGCAGAGGACCCTTCCCGGAGCGCCCTGTGCCACTGCTGTGACACCGGCTGTCCCCCTGGTGACACCTTCCCTGGAGACCTGCCAGGTACCAGGGCTGGGATGTGGTGGCCCTACATGGTTTTGGGGTCTTGGGGGGGGTCCTGGGGCTGGCTGTATTGGCCATGTCCTCCCACAGGGTTCCCGGGAGAGGGCACACTTCACCAGGAGACGGTTGGACCATTGCTGGTGCAGAAGGAGAAGGTGCCATGGTATGAAGGTGAGCGGACACCCCCAACCCTCTCCCCACAGCCCCAAACCCACCATCCTAGGTGCCAAAGCAACCTCTGAACCCCCTGTTTTGGTGGGGTGGGTTTTTTTTTTTTTTTTGCCGTCCCCAGCACCGTGCCGCACGGTGAAGAGGTTCCTGCTGGCTGGGCTGGCCCTGGTGGGCAGCGCCGTGGTGGCAGCCACCCTGGTGGGGGGTCTGCTGGGGCTGGCCTTGGCTGCCTGGCGCCTGGTCAAGCACCGGCAGCGCCGGCGGCGGCCGAGGCGGCAGTGTCCCTTCCACGCCGAGCTGCAGAGCGTGGTGGGGGCCCTGGTCTCCAGGGAATGGGAGAAAGGGGGTGAGGTGGGTCCAGACTACCGCAGCCTGGCACAGGGCTCGGCGTGAGCCGGTGACCCCCTTCCTCCCCAATAAAAGGCGTGGTTTTTTCTTTTCTCTAACATTTCTCCTGGTGGTACCACGTGGACGCCACCACGGGCCGGGGGCCACGCCACCGCGCCTGGAAGCCGCATCTCCTGGTACCAGGAGATGCGGCTTCCAGGCGCGGTGGCGTGGCCCCCGGCCCGTGGTGCTGGAGCTTGGTGGCTCCTGGCTGGGGAGGGCACGGGGGGGGGAGTTAGGTCCCTGGAGGCACCGCTGAAGATCTTTGGACACGGTGGCAGCTCCTTGGGGACGGTCCCCAGGATGTCCCATGAGGCTGGTAGTGGCGATGGAGGGGTTCCAGCTAGGACCTGAGGGTGCTGGTGGGGTGATCGGGGCTGCTCTGGGTGGGCAGGGACCCCCCCTGCCATCTCAGGGTGGAGATCCCCCAGGGGTTGGGACCCAGCCAGTCCCCCATGTGTCCCCCACCCAGGAGGGGACACGGCAATGGGTCCCTCCCAGCTCTGGCATGGCCGCGGTACCCCAGCATTACCCAGCACAGGGTCAGGCTTGAAATGGTTTATTAGGACCAGCCATGGGGCAGGGTGGCCGCTCCAGGGCCATCACCAGAGCGAGGGTTCACAGTAGCTGGGTCACAGCACCCCAAAATCAGCAGCGTGCCTCAGTTTCCCCAGACCGGGGGGGGCGGGGCTCAGTGTGGGGCCGGGGGCTCTCCCGGTGCCCCGTAGAGCTTGCGGAGGCTGGAGTCCATCAGGAAATCCACGGTCCTGTGGCAGGAGAGGGGGTCAGCGGGGTCCCGGGGGGTTCCCTGGGGGTACGGTTAATTGGCGGCGATGAGGGGAGGGCTGGCTGGAGCCATTCCTAATCCCCCGGGACCCCGTCCCTAACGTCACCGAGGCCCCAGCCCTACCAAAACCAGGCTTAGCGCAGCCTCACCTCGCTAATCCCCGGCTCCTGCTAATCTCCATCCCCGCAGGGCCGTGTCCCGGCCGGACCCCGGCAAAGCCCCTTGGGATGGGGACATCCCCCCTCGCCCCCAGTCACCCTGTGCTCCCCCCACCCAGCCCCGAGTCCGTACTGGGACCAGCTCCCTTGGGAGGAGAAGCGCTCCGCCCCGGGATGCAGGGATGGGGTGGTGGTACCCGCTTGTCCCCGAGGGGGTGTCCCCCCCCCTTACCTGTCGATGGGGGTGATGATGATGGGGATGGCGGCCAGCCCCAGGGCGGTGGTGGTCCACCGGCGGAGGGGCAGGGGCCAGCGGGTGAGGGCACCCAGCAGGGCCAGCGAGGCGGCGCAGAGGCGGTTGATGGTGAGGCCGGGGATGGCCACCGAGGCCAGGCTCTGCCAGACGAAGGTGTCCACCACGGCCACCCCCACCCGCGTGGCCTGTGCGGGGTCCTGTGCGTGGGCCTGGGGGGACGGGGGGGGGGGGTCAGTACGGGGGTGGGGGGGGGGAGCAGCTTGCGGGGGGGTGGGGAGGGGGTGACACTCACGGCGGCAGCTCTCCGGCCCTTGTCGATGGCGTCGGCGGTCACGTAGGCGGTGGCCACGCCGTAGCTGGCCCACACCACCTGCACCGGCACCAGCGGGCGGAAGGATTCGCCCACCTCGTTGGCGTAACCTGGGGGTCGGGAGGGCGTCAGCGGGGCTGGGGGCCAGCCATGTCCCCCGTGGGTGTCCCCATGTCCCCCCCGGGGTGTCCCCGTGCCAGCGGGAGCAGGGAGGGCTGGCAGCAGGGACGGACCCTGCACGAGGGGGTTTGGAGCAGCCGGGTCACCTTGGACGCCCGCTGCCACCGCGACGGCTGGGCTGCCGGTGACCAGTGACAGCACCCGGTGCTGGTACTGGTGTCTGTGACTAGTACCCAGTGCCAGTACTGGTGCCAGTGACTGGTACTGGTACTTAGTGTCAGTGCATGGTGCTGGTGCACAGTACTGGTGACAGTGACCGGTAGCGGTGCCAGCACCTGGTGTCGGTGCCCGGTGTGTGGTGCTGGTACCCGGTATCGGCGCCGGTGTGCAGTGCCATTACCCGGTGTGGAGTGCGGTACCGCTCCCTGGTGTGCAGTACCGGTACCCAGTGCCAGTGCTCGGTGTGCAGTGCTGGTACCCGGTACTGGTACCTGGTGTCGGTGCCGGGTGTCAGCACCCGGTACCCGGTGCAGTACCCGGTGTCAGTGCACAGTGCCGGTGCCTGGTACCTGGTGCAGTGCATGGTGCCGGTACCTGGTGTCAAGTACCCGGTACCCGGCGCGGTGCACGGTGCCGGTACCCGGTGTCAAGTGCCCGGCACCCGGTGCAGTGCCCGGTGCGCGATGCCGGTACCCGGTGTCAGTGCCCAAGGACAAGTGTCCGGTACCCGGTACCGGGTGTCAGTGCCCGGTACCCGCGCGGCGGCCGGTACCCGGTGTCAAGTGCCCGGTGCCGGGTGCCGGTGCCCGGCGCGGTGCCCGGTGCCGGTGCTCACCCAGGTAGCGGACCCACGTGTCCCGGTAGAGGTCGCGCTCCGGCGCCCCCATGGCGCGCGCGCCCGCCGCCGCCGCCGCCTCCGCCCGAGCCCGCCCCGCCCCCGAGAGCGCGTCACCAGACCCCGCCCCGCGGCGCGCGCCGGCGCAGGGCGGGAATTCGCCGGGCGCGGCCTCCGCCCGGCTGCGAGATGGCGGCGGGCGGCGGGGCGGGGCCTGGCTGCACACGTGACCCCCGCGGCGGGGGCGGGCCCCGCTGCCCTGCGTCACCGGCGGTCACGTGGGCGGGATGTGGGGCTGAGGGGGCGCAGGCCGGTTATGGGGCTGGAGAGGGGCTGTAGGCCTGGTTATGGGGCTGGAAGGGGCAGCAGGCCTGGTTATGGGGCTGAGGGGGCAGCAGGGGCCGGTTATGGGTTTGAAGGGGGGGCAGCAGGCCTGGTTATGGCAGCAAAGGGGGCAGCAGGGGCCGGTTATGGGGCAGCAAGGAGCAGTTATGGGGCTGGGGGACAAAAACCAGAGGAGACCCAGCTCAGTCCATCCCTTTACTCCCCCCACCCCACGCAGCAGCGGATGGGCACAGGACCCACATAAGGCACAGAGAGGGGGGGACCCCGGGCGCTCCGGCCCCCTCCGGCCCCGCTCAGCCCCCCGCCTCAGTCTGTGAGCTCTGGGGGCTCAGCCCCCCCTTTCTCCATCTTCCCGGCCGCCGCGCTGGAGGGGGGGATCCGGCCATCCTGGGGGCACAGAGCAGGCGCCTGCCCAGCTGTGGGTCCTCGGGGTCCCCTGCGGTGTGGGGGGGGACCTGGGGCCGTGGGGGGGGTGCCGTCGCTAGGGGCCGTGGTTGAGGGCCACCTCGCTGAGCCTGTCCCCCAGCTTCTGGATCTGCTGGGCGGAGGCGGCGTCGGGCAGCAGCACCTCCACGCTGTAGCTCACCTTCTTGGCGTGGAGGTAGCTGTAGGTGTTGTCAAAGCGCAGGACGTCTGCAGGAAGACGGGGTGTCAGGAAGACGGGGGTGTCAGGAAGACGGGGAGCACCCCGGGGGGTCCCCTCAGCACCCCGGGGAAGGGGGACGCGCTCACAGATGCCGGGCGTGGAGCAGGTGAGGGAGCCGTCCTCGGGCACCATGTGGGAGTTGTAGCGTTGGTTGGGGTAGACCTCGGTCATTTCGCCCGCCCGCTGCCGCTCCCCGATCTTGGTCTTCAGGTACACCCCGAAACCCACGTCGGCTCCCTCCGACCTGAACTGCCACCTGTGCCGGAAAAAGCCGGCAGAGTCCCACAGCGGGGCTGGGGGCACCCGCCGTTGTGTCGTTCCCCCCCCCTCCCCGTGGCATGGAGGCCCTTCCTCACCTGAGGACGCAGCCGGGGAAGAGGATCTCGTACTCGACCTGGTGGGACGAGCCGCGGTTGACCACCACCGTGTGCTCGTACTGCTGTGCCAGCTGGTCCCGCACGTAGTAGTGCTGGGGCACGTCCCCCCCGTAGTTGATCTGGAAGGGGATGGAGATGGACGTGGGTATGGGGGAAACCACCCGTGCAACCCCAAGGAACCCCGAGGCAGAGGGAGGGGGGCTTCCCCTACCTTGCTCTGGCACTTGGGGTCCCCGTCGGGGTCCGTCAGGGTGCCCCCGTACTCCACTGGGATCTGCCCGGGGTCAATGTACTTCTGCAGGACCTCCTTCCAGTTGGCTGGTGGGGTGGAGGACAGCGGGGTTTGGGGGGGCTGTGACCCCTGTGGGGAGCCCCAGCCCAACCGGGGACCCCCCCGGGGTTGGGGTTTCACCTCTGGGTGGGACGAAAGCAGAGGGGACATGGCACCCTGTTTTCAGCTTCTACTGCACCCCCCCCGCCCCCAGCCGGGGACACCCCAGGAAGGGGGTCAGGACTCACATCCCAGGACCACGACCTTCTTGCGGGTGTCCTCGCTCAGGAAGTGCTTGACGAGGTTGTAGGCCACGGGGAAGATCTTGGGGGCTGGGGGGGGGCAGACGTGGGGCGTTAGGGTGGGGGTCAGCACCCGGACGAGGGGAGCGGGACCCCCGGGGCCGAACTCACCCTTCACGATAAACAGGCGCTTGAGGGACTCGGGGTAATTCTCCTCGAACATGGACAGGAGCTGCAGGGACAGGGAGAGCTTCAGGTCGTCCTCCCATCCCACGTACCCACCAGGGCACGGAGTGGGGGAGCACGGGGGGGTGCGGGGCACTGGCAGGGACCTGCTCTTGCATCATCCCTCGGGGCCGTGAGTCAGCCCGGATCTCTGTGTCACCACTGCAGCCTGGGGACGGCCACAGCCTGGGGATGGCTGCGGTCCCCGGGTGGGGAATGGGGGGGGGGGGTAAAGCGGGGAGCCCCTCACCTCCCCGTACGTGTCCACGGCTGGCTTCCAGAGGTGCTTCAAGCCCAGGCCCTCGCAGTCATAGACCATCAGCACCATCTCGATCTTCTTGCCCAGCTGGGATGGGAGGACGGTGGGGCTCAGGCAGCGCCCGGCCCCTGCAGGGATCCGCGGGAGGGGGGCTCCCGGCCAGCCCCGGGGACAGGGTGGTCCCCGATGGGCTGGTCCCCCCCTGGCCAGAGCCTCCTCCCAAGTGTTGGCGTGGGGAGAAGGGGCATCGCGGGCTGGTGTGGGTGCTGGGACGGGGACAGGGGCTGGGGGACAGCGGGGACATGGGCTGGTGGGGATGGAGAGGACATGGACTTGTAAGTGGGGCTGGCAGGGACATGGTCTGGGGCGGGAAGGAGAGGACGTGGGACTTGTGGGGCTGGCAGGGCTGGTGGGGATGGACTGGCTGCGGAGCTGTAGGGCTGGGGAGAACATGGGGTTGTGGGGACGGACCAGATGTGGACTTATGGGGCTGGCAGGGACGCGGATTGGTGGGGACGGTGGGGAGATGGGCTGGTGGGGCTGGCAGGGCGCGGGCAGGCAGGGTAGGGTGCAGGCAGGCAGGGTGCGGGCAGGCAGGCGCCCACCTTCTGGCTCTGCTGCTCGCACTCGCGCCGCAGCACCTCGCAGTCGCGGAACTTGTTCTTGAGCAGGTCCTGCTTGGAGGCGGAGAAGAGCAGGCCCTTGGCATCCAGCGGCCCGATGATCTCGTACCAGATGGGGCTGCCCTCCCGGTCGTAGCCGCACATCCCCCCTGACATGTATTTCCTGATCACCTGCGGGAGCACGGGGGGCTCAGGGGGACCACGCACCACCCCCCCCCGGGCCAGGGGAGACAGTCCCCTCCAGGGACACCCACCCCCAGGGCTGGGGACACCCACCTCGGGGGCCTCCCAGGCGATGATGTTGTCGGCGTCCATGTGCTTGCGGACCTCGACGTGCTGCGAGGTGGGGGGGGGGGCAGAGCAAGCCAGGGTGAGGGGATTTGGGGACACCCCCCCCCTCCTCCATCCCATGGGATGGGGTGCACCCCATGGGCAGGTCACCCTTATTGGGAGAGAGGGGGTGGGCTGTGGCCCGTGGCACGCTGTCCCATCCCAGGTGACAACTGGGAGCTTGACGGCAGTATGGCGGGGTCCCCCCAAAAAGCAGGGTGCCCCTCTCACCTTGCGGAGCATCGCCTCCGACTTGGGCAGGTCGAAGCAGCGTGCTGCAAGAGAGCAGAGAGCTCAGCCCCGCCGCCAGCCCCCCCAGCTCCACAGCCCCCCCCATGGGCTCTTCCAGCCCCCCCCCCCGACATGTGTCCCCCCCCGGGGATACCTCGGAGCCATTTCAGGAGGAAATAGTCGTCCTGGGAGGGCAGGGAGGGCAGCACGTCCTGCAGGTTCTCCCGAAACTGCGGGGAGAAGAGGGACCGTTGGCGGAGGGGTCCCCGCTCCCACCCCAAAAGCCACAAGGCTGGAGGTTTGTCCCCTCCCTGTCCCCCCCAAAAAGAAGACCCAGCCAGGACTGGGACTGTCCCAGGAGAGAAGGGACACCCCGTGCCCCATCCCTGCCACCACGTGTAGCCGTGACGAGCGGCCGGTCTCCACTCTCCTCCCTGGCAGGGGGCCATCCCCAGGCCAGCCACCAAGCACCCGGTGTCCCCAAGCCGGTCCCCTCACGCAAGGGTGTGAGTGGGTGCTGCCACCCACCCGGCTCCCCCCAGAGAGGGTCCCGCCGGCACCCTCACCCTGCAGGGACCAGGCAGACCAGGCCCCTCCTCTGCCATCACCGGTGGCATCCTTTGGGATGGAGCCGGTCACCACGGGTCCCCCTGCTCCAGTGACACCCCAGCGAGTCACAGCCCCCTTGGCCAGCCCGGAGCGGGCAGGAAGGTGGCAGGGGGCAGAACTGGGGGGGGGGATTTGGGGGAGCTGGGGCACCCTGGGCACGCGGCCCCGCTCACCCCGCCAGGCTACGGTCCAAATCTCCGTACCAGTCCAGGACCTCCCTGTAATGAGGCTGATTAGATTATCTCCAGCTGAATTTAGGTGTAATTAAACCTGGGATTAGCTTCTTCACCCTGAGAAAAACAAGGTGCTGGCGGACGGGTTTTGCAGCTTGCCTTTCCTGCCCACCCGTCGCCGTCTTGGCACCGGGAGGGTTTCGGCTCCGCGCCCCGTGCCTGTTCCTGCCCCCCGGCCTCTGGAGCCCGCTGGGGTCATCGCCCACGGCCGGAGTTTGGTTGGGTTGGAAAGGCGGCGATAAGATAAAGTCGCCGGCGTTGCCCTCTTGGTGGGGTGGAATAAAGCCTGGCGCCGCGGCAAGGTGCCGGTGAAGGCGTTGGAAGTGGCCTTGGGTGGCGTGGCCACCACGGTGGGTGACGGCCGCCGGTTCGGCCGGCATCCTTGGCCCCGGGAGCCCCGCGGCAGGGCGGGAGGTTTCCCAGCCGTCAGCGGGACCAGCGGGAAGGATGGGAGAGGGATGGGGGGGCTCGCCGGTGCCCGGTCCCGGGGGGGCAGCCGGTGGGATGATCCAGCTGGCGAGACCTCCGGGACCCACCCAGGACGGTCCTTCCCCCGTGGGCAGCGCCACGGCGGGGGGGCCCAGCCCGTGGGTTTGGGCTCCGGGGGGTGGCGTGGGGGTGGAGGCGGCGGGATGGGACAGCGGGAGCACCCCAGGACCGGGGCCGGGAGCGGCGGGGGTGGGGTGGGGGGGTGATGCCCATCGCCGCGGAAGGGTAGCGGATGCAGGAGCGCCTGGGGCCGGCCCCGGGAGCCCGGCCCCGCTCCTCCCGGCCCCCCGCCCGCCCGCAGCCTCCCCCGGCTGCCGGTACCGGCTCACCTGGGCCAGCGCCTCCGCCTGCCGCGGGCTGAGGTCCCCGACGCGGCCGCTCATGGTGCCCCGGCCCCGGCTGGGGGATGCGCCGCCTCTGAGGGCGGCCGGGGCGGCGGCAGGTTGCGGCGGCTCCGGAGCGCCTCCCCCGGCCCGCCCCGGCCCGCCCCGGCCCGCCCCGGCCGGCCTTGGACCCTGCCCGCCGCCCCCTGCCCGCCCGGTCAGCGCCCCCCGCCGCCGCCCCGAGAGCTGGGCGGGGGGCGGGGGGTATGGGGGACACGGGGGTATGGGGGGGTATGGGGGCACGGGGGACACGGCGGGTATGGGGTCTATGGGGGGTATGGGGGCACGGGGGCACATGGGGGTATGGGGGTAGGGGGGGGGGGGGGGTATGGGGGCTATGGGGGGTATGGGGGGACATGGGGAGTATGGGGGCTATGGGGGGGGTATGGGGGTATGGGGGCACGGGGGACATGGGAGGTATGGGGGCTATGGGGGGTATGGGGGACATGGGGAGTATGGGGGCTATGGGGGCACGGGGGGACATGGGAGGTATGGGGGCTATGGGGGGGTATGGGGGACATGGGGAGTATGGGGGCTATGGGGGCACGGGGGGACATGGGAGGTATGGGGGCTATGGAGGTTATGGGGGACATGGGGAGTATGGGGGCTATGGGGGGTATGGGGGCACGGGGGGACATGGGAGGTATGGGGGCTATGGAGGTTATGGGGGACATGGGGAGTATGGGGGCTATGGGGGGGTATGGGGGCACGGGGGGACATGGGAGGTATGGGGGCTATGGAGGTTATGGGGGACATGGGGGGTATGGGGGCTATGGGGGGGTATGGGGGCACAGGGGAACATGGGAGGTATGGGGGCTATGGGGGGGTATGGGGGACATGGGGGGTATGGGGGCACGGGGGGACATGGGAGGTATGGGGGCTATGGAGGTTATGGGGGACATGGGGGGTATGGGGCTATAGGGGGGTATGGGGGCACGGGGGGACATGGCGGGTATGGGGGCTAAAGGGGGGTGTGGGGGCTGTAGGGGGGTATGGGGGCATGGGGGTATGGGGGCTATAGGGGGGTATGGGCAACATGGGGGGACATGGGGGGTATGCGGGACACAGAGGGGCATGGGGATTATGGGCAGTATGGGGGGGCACGGGAGGGTATGGGGGGGTATGGAGGGGTATGGGGCTATGGGGGGTAAGGAGGGTACAGGAGGGTATGGGGGTAGGGAGAGTATGGGGGACACGGTGGGGTATGGGGCTCTGGGGGGGTATGGGAGGACACGGGGCGGGTATGGGGGGCATGGGGCCATGGGGCAGGGGTGGGAAATGCTGATACGGGGGCAGGTGGCAGGGAGAGGGACAGTGATGGGGACAGGGGACAGATGTGGGAACAGGGATGGAAAGTGGGGCAGGGGACAGAGACGGGGACAGGGTGACAGCGCAGCGCAGGGGCTGGAGGACAGGGGTGAGGGACCGGGGCAGGGGCAGGGCACCGGGGAGAGGGGACAGGGACAGGGGACAGGGCAGAGGCACCAGGGACACCGGGCTCACCCTCCCACGGCCAGTTCACAGACAGTGGCCCTCGCTCCCTGGGGAGAGGGGACCTCTCCGAGAGGGGGACCCCAGCCGGGGAGGGGGTCCTGGCCAGGAGAAGGGGTCCCTGCAGGGGTCCCATAGCCCCATCCCTGGCACCCACAGACCTGCTCCGGTGGGGGTCCCGAGCAGGGGGAGGTTCCCCCGTCCCCACTGTCCCCTCCCAGGAGTGCTGTGCGTGTCCCACGGAGCTGTGCATGTCCACGCACCCATGGATGTCCTATGAAGCCGTCCGTGTCCCAGGGAGCCGTGGCTATCCCATGGAGCTGTACAAGTCCCGTGGAGGCATCCGTGTCCCATGGCCCTGTGGATGTCCCATGGAACCGTACATGTCCCTTGGAGCTGTGGATGGCCCACGGAGCTGTGGATGGCCCATTGTGCTGGTTTTGGCTGGGAGAGAGTTAATTTTCTTCACAGTAGCTGGTAGGGGCTGTGGTTTGGATTTGTGCTGAAAACAGGGTTGATAACACAGGGATGTTTTCGTTACTGCTGAGCAGTGCTTACGCAGAGCCAAGGCCTTTGCTGCTCCTCACCCCACCCCACCAGCGAGGAGGCTGGGGGTGCACGAGGAGCTGGGAGGGGACACAGCCGGGACAGCTGACCCCAACTGACCCAAGGGATATTCCAGTCTATATGATGTCATGCTCAGCCTATAAAGCTGGGGGAAGAAGAAGGAAAGGGGTTCAGAAAAAAGAAGTTCGGAGTGATGGCGTTTGTCTTCCCAAGTAACCATTACACGTGATGGAGCCCTGCTTTCCTGGGGATGGCTGAACCCCTGCCTGCCGGTGGGAAGCAGGGAATGAATTCCTTGTTTTGCTTTGCCTGCGTGCCCAGCTTTTGCTTTCCCTATTAAACTGTCTTTATCTCAACCCACGAGCTCTCTCACTTTTACCCTTCCGATTCTCTCCCCCATCCTACCAAGCGGGCAGTGAGCGAGCGGCTGCGTGGGGCTTAGTTGCCGGCTGGGGTTAAACCATGACACCCATGGGGCCATGGATGTCTCCTGGAGCCACCTGTGTCCCATGGAGCCGTGCATGTCCCATGGAGCTCCGCATGTCCCACAGAGCATGTCCCATGGACCTATGGATGTCCTAAGGAGCCATGCATGTCCCGTGGAGCCATATGTGTCCCTTGGAGCTGTGGCTGTCCCACGGAGCCATGCATGTCCCATGGGCCTATGGATGTCCCATGGAGCCACCCATGTTGCATGGAACCATAAGCATCCCGTGGAGCCATACATGTCCCTTGGAGCTGTAGATGTCTCATGGAGCCATTCGTACCCCATGAACCTATGGATGCTCCACCGAGCCATTCACAACCTGTGTGTGTCCCACGATGCAGGTCCCACATTCGTGTCCCCTCCGTGGGGTAGCAGCCCCCCAAGCTCCCATTTTGGGCTTCTCCACTGAAGCCACACAGGACCCCACATCGGTGACCGCCTTTCCCGGCCCAGCCCCGGAGCCAGACTGGCTTCCAGGCTGTTGCTTACGGCACAGCCGAACCCATGGCGATAGGGATGTTTTGCCGTGTGGTTAAACCGGCTCTGGTTCCTGGCCGTGGGCAGAGGGGCCCTGCCCGCCCTGTGATTAAACCCCCATGGTTGCAACATGTCTGGGGACACGGGGGACACTGGGGACACACCCAGACCCGTACCGCCGGCATCCGGCAGCCGTGGGAGCTGGGATGCCACAGCACCGAGTCCCTGTCCCCGGCGTGGCCCCTGCCAAAAGCAGGTCAGCGCTGGGGCCCGTGCGGCGGCTAATCCTCCTGGCAAATCCCCCCACCGGCACATGTGCCGGGCACACGTGGCTGGAGTGGGGCTGGGATGGTGGCACCGGTGGGGCTGCCTGGCACCTGCTGGGATGGGGACGGTCAAGGGGTGCTGGGGGGGGGGGGGCAGTTGGATTTTGGGTTACTCGGGTGTTGGCGTGTGCCCGTGTCACCCAGGCGTGTGCCCACACCTGTGCCTTGGCCGTGGCCGGCCGTGGCCATGGGGTGCACGGATGGGGGTGTCTGTGTGCAGGGCTGCGCACGTCCCCGTGCACCCGTGGCTGTCCCCCCCTGTGCACCCGTGTCCCTGCGTCCCCGTGGTATCCCCGTGTGCCCCTGCATCCACAGGGAAGCAGGGCCGTGTGGGGCCGTGTCCCCACGCCTGGCGCTGTCCCCGTCCCTGTCCCTCTCCTGGTGCCAGTCGCTTTCCTGGTCCCGGTGCCCATCCTTGTCCCTGTCCCAGTGCCGGTCCCAGTCTCGGTGCCTGTCCCTGTCCCGCTGCCGGTGCGGGTCCCGCTGCCCGTCCTGGTCCCTGTCCCTCTCCCGGTGCCTCTTCCGGTCCCTGTCCTCGTCCCGGTCCCCATCCCTGTCCCCCATCGCCATCCCTGTCCCTGCCCGCATCCCCGTCCCGGTTCCCGCTCCCGCTCCCGCTCCCGCCGCGGGCTCTCGGGCGGCCCCTGGCTGCGGTCGGCGGGGCGGCGGGTCCTCCGCGCCGGCAGGGGGCGCTGCGGGGCGGGGCGGGGCGCTGCGGACGCGGCGCGACAATGGCGGCGGTGAGGGCCGCGCTGCTGGCGCCGCTGCTGGCGCTCTGCCGGGGCGGGCCGGGGCCGGGGCCGGTGCCCGCCGCCCGCGTCGAGGTGGCGGTGGCCGGGCCCGGGCCGGGGGATGGGGCCGGGGCGGCCGCGGGGCCCGGCGGCTCCTACACGCTGCGCGGTGCCGTGCTGGGGGCGGGGGGCGGCCGGGGCGGGCCGGGCCGAGGGACCCCACGGGAGGAGGAGGAGGAGGAGATCCGCGGCCGCCTGCTGCTGGTGAGCACCGGCACCGGGGGGGGGGGTGAGCTGTGGGCATGGGGGGGGGAGCCGGGCACTGGGGGGGCTGTGGGCACCGGGGGAACCGGCCGCCGGGGGGCTGGAGGGGGGGGGCTTTGGGCACTGGGGAGGGAATGGCGGGGGGGAGCAGTGGGAACTGGGGGGCACTGGGAGACATTGGGGGGGCAGTGGGCACTGGGGGGAACTGTGGGCAATGTGGGAGGGAGTGGGGGGGGGCTGTGGGCACTGGGAGGGAATGGGGAGAGGGGAGCAGTGGGAACTGGAGGGCACTGGGAGGCCCAGTGGGGCTTGGTGGGGAGGCCAGGGACACTGGGGGTCATGGGGGGTCGGTGGGCTCCCAGAGGCAGTGGGCACTGGGGGGCACAGGCCGGGGCAGGCAGCAACGGGGTGCTGCTGGCCGGGGGTGCCCAGCGGCAGAGGGGAGGTGCGGGCAGGGATGGGGGGTAGCGGGGGCCAGGTCCTGTCCCCTGTGCCACCCCTGCTGCTGTCCCCGTCCCCGCGCAGTGCCCAGCTCCCCAGGGCACCCGGGGACGTGGGGGTGCTTTGGGGGTGCCCTGAGCCTCGGGCGTCCATCCCGGCTCTCGCCCCCACTGACGCTGCCGTGCCCTCCAGGTGGGAGATGCGGAGCCCGAGCTGGGTGCTGCCGACAGCTGGATCGGCGTGGTGCCGGTGGGCGAGGAACCAGCCGAGGTCCCCCGGGGCGCCAAGGAGGAGTCCTTCACCGCCGCCGTCGTCAGCAAGGTGACTCTCCACCTGGCCTGAGGTCCCTTCCGCCTGGCCCAGGGGCTGCCATGGCGTTTGCTGGTCACAAGCCCAGGGCACCTCCTGGGGTGTCTCCTCACCAGATGTGGGGGGTCCTGGCCTGTGCTTGGTGGCAGGGGGGTCCCTGACAGGGCTCCCGGGCAGCGCCAGCCCCTCTTGGGTCCCTTCTGATACTTCAGCCAGGGCAAAGAGGCACCGGGTGCTGCCTGCTCGCTGCAGTGGGACGGGAGCTGAACGAGGGCATGGCCCAGCTGCCCGTCCTCCTGCCTGTCCTGCCCTCTGAGCCTGTACCCTCTGTCTCCGCAGATGAAGCGAGCCCTGGTGCTGGGGGCGTCAGCCCTGCTCATCCTGGCGCTGAACCAGAACGCCATCCGGGAGGTAGGAGAGTCCCGGCGGCGGGTCCCCGAGCCGGTCTCATGCCTCGCTGACGGCTGTTGCTTTCCTCTCCGGTGCAGCTGGATGTTTCCCAGCTTCTTGCCAAGCCTGTGATCGTGATCCAGTCCTCGGACAACGTCACCAAGCTGCTGGGAGCGCTGCTGCGGTACGGGCTGGGGCAGCGGGAGAGGCTGGGCGAGAGCCGTAGCTCGGCGCCTGGTCCCCGGCCTGGTCCCCTGCCTGGCTGTGACAGCCAGGGGCTGCCCTGGGGGGGCCTCTCCCACAGCGCATCGCGTTTGCTGGGCTGGTGTCGAGCTTCCGCTGTGCGAAGGCCAGCTGGGGCTGAGACACGTGTTTCCAGGGAGGGTTTGAGTTAGATCCAGCCCTTTCGCAGGGCTTGAGCCCTTCTGTGGGTCCCCGCGCGGCGGCAGGGGCTGACAGTGGCCTCGGCCAAGATCTTTAGTACAAATTAGCCAGACCGGCGGGTTATCAGCACGACACCAGCATCCCCACTGCCTTTGTCGGTGTTTATCCCCACTGCCGACAGTGTTAGGACCCATTCGGTCCTTCGTATACGTGGTAAATCGGTATCGGTACTGTGGTGTCGCAGGTGGGGAAACTGAGGCACGGTGCTGGGAGGAAGAGACCTGTGCAGGGTCGCTCAGAGGGCTGGGCACGGCTGGGAAGCGCCGTCACCTCCCCTGTGCGATCCTCTGTCCCCGGTGGCCCCCCCTCTCCCACAGCTCAGCATGGGCTGCCCGTCCCTGCGGGGAAGGGGGTGCTCCCTGGCACTGGGGTGCTGCGGGCCGGATCCTGCTGTGCCCACGGGATTGACGCTCTTCTCGCCTTTTGCTCACAGGGGGCTCCGGGCTACGGCGAAGATCACGTACCAGGCGGTGCTGCTGGAGAACCTGGTATGTAGGTCCTCCTCCTCCTCCTCTTCCTCTCCTGGTGGGAGGGCAGGGGCACGGCTGTGCCCAGCCAGCCTTCCCCGACCGATGGGGAAGCTGAGCTGCAGGGAGCAGGAGCCAGATCCACGAAGGCTGTTGAAGCTGCCGGTGCCTCGGTTTCCCCAGAGACTCTCTCCGTGGGAGCGGGGCAGCTGGCAGCCGCCGGCGGTTCCTCCTCCCCTCGACTCGTGTGATCCACCCGGCACGGCGGGCCCCCCCCCGGGCCTTGGGCAGCGCCGCGAGCCGTCACGGCCATCGGCAATGCCGTCTCCTGCCTTGTAGGGAGTGACCCTCACCCTGTGGTCGACCTGCGGCCTCTCCCGAGGGGGTCTCTATGGGGAGTGGCAGGGGGTCATCTGCACGGGGGAGAACAGCTCGCAGGTCCAGGTACGTGTGCCGGCGCCGGCAAAGGCTCCTCACGTAGCCGGGGTTCCTGGCGTGGGGGCAGCGGTGATGGCGGGGCCGGGAGTGGAGCGGGGGTCTCCGGTTCGGCCCCTGCCCCGGTTCCTGACTGCCCACCGGCGCTGTTCCTGCAGAAGTACCTCCAGCAGCTGTGGAACACCATCCTGCTGATCGCCCTGCTCCTCTGCACCGGGGTGATCGTGCAGGCCCAGCGGCAGTCGCGGCAAGACCCGTCGGAGCAGGATGCCGAGGTGGGAACGTCTCCGCTCTGCTCCTCGCCGGGGAGACGGGCAGCCGGGGTCTGACCCTCTGCTCTGTCTTCGCAGCTGGACCTGAAGCAGCACATTCGGCGGCGGCTGTCGGCACTGAAAACCCGGCGGTACCATCCCGGCAAACCGCTCCGGAGCCGGGCCTGCGAGATCGATAGCTGCGCCGTCTGCTTGGACCAGTTTCACAAGAGCCAGGTAGGGACTGGGGGGGACTGGTGCTGCGCTGGGAGGCCTGAACCCCATCCTGGTCACCGCTTGGGGTCACCCGTGCTCGTGCCATCCCTTTGCTGAGCCTCCCCTCGCTTGCCGGGGCCGGGGTGTCCCTGTCGGGGAGCCGCGTGGCAGAGGATCGTCCCCCTCGCTCGGGCAGCGCGATGGAGGCAGGGCTGCGGCCCAGCCGGCGCCGGCACGGTACCCCCGCCGGGTTCCGCTCACGTCTGCTGTCCGCTTCCCTCCCCGCAGTGGCTGCGGGTGCTGCCCTGCTCCCACGAGTTTCACCGGGACTGCGTGGACCCCTGGCTCCTCCTGCAGCAGACCTGCCCTCTCTGCAAGCGCAACATCCTGGGTGAGAGCCACACCGGCGCCCGGCCGTGCCCCCCGCAGCGACCAGGGAGCGCGTTTGTGCCGGGACGAGGGCTGGGGAGGAATCGGAGCCCCCCCCGAAGCTCTCCGTGCCATGGCCCTCCATCCTTCTCCTTTCCAGGGAACTGCTGCACGGAGAGCTAGCTGGCCCGACGGATGCGCTCCAGGGACAGACCCATCGCCGCTCCGGGGAGAGGGAGGGGGGCAAGGGGTGCTCGGCAAGCGGCGCTCGCTGCCGGAGCGGGTTCGGCGCAGCTGTGCCCGGCGCAGCGCCCGGCCGTTTGGAGAGTGAAGGATCTCGGGGCTCTCCCTGCTGGGTGTGAGTAGAGGGGTGGGGGGGGGGGTCCAGACAGCCAGTGCCGGGGGGGCTGGGGGAGTGGGTGCCGGGAAAGGAAGCTACAGGGGCACCCATGGGTGTAACGGGGTGGGGGCATGGAGGCTGGAGGCAGGGAGAGCCCTGGCCCGGCTGCACTCTTTCCCTGCTCATAGTAATTTTTCTAAGTCTTTTTTTTTTTTTTTATTTCCATTTGCCGGTGGCCGTGGCAGGGTGGGCAGAGCCCGGCTTGGGGCCGTGCTGCACCCGAGCCCGGCAGGGCGGCCTGGCCGCGGCGTGAGCCCCTCTGCACCGCGGTGGCAGATCTGCCAGGGCCGGGGACAGAGCTGGCAGGGCTGCTGGGCGACTCGCTGCGGGAGGGCAGGGGCGTTGGACGCTTTATTTATACTAATTTATTAGAAGAGACGGCACGAGTCAGCTGCAGAGACCAAACACAGGGCTTCTTTGACCGAACACGGGTGTGCCGCAGTGGCCGGGGACTCGCCGTGAGCCCTGACCGGCTCCTCTTCCACGCGGTAGCCAGAGGCTGCTGGCCTGCAGCGTCGCACGCGTCCGTCTCTATTAAATACAGAGCAAGGACAGGCTGACCGTGTCTCGTGTTGGGGCCGCGTGGCTCCCGCCGCCCTCTGAGGCTTGCGAGGTTGCTCAGGGGTTCGTGGCCAGCCTGTGCGGGTGGCTCGGTGGTCCCCAGCCCCTCTGGGCTTTCGTGGCTGCCGGCAGCGCGGGGAGAGCCACTTTCCCAGGCTGCGGCTGTGCCGGCGAGCTAAGGGCGGCTCAGACTCCTCTCATCCCCAGCCCAGCTCTGCCTTCCTCTGCCAAGCAGCGTGGCCGCATCCCACTCGTCTCTTGGGAACGGTTCCTGGCGTGAGCTAACTTGCGCTGCGCCCAGGCATTGTCCGGCTGATGGCACGGTCAGAGCTGCGCCGCGGACTCCAGCAGCAGCTTAGCCGTGGGTGACCGAGCTCCAGCACCCAGGAATGTCCCTGGCCCCGCTCAGCTGACCGGGCAGGGGCAGCTCCGCACGCCCAGGGAGCGTTTCCCACCCGCCCAAGGGCTCCTTGCCTCCGTGCCGGGGGGAAAGCCAGCCCCAGCCCCGGTCCCTGCAGCGGGGCTTCTCCCGGGGCCGCTGTGCTGAGGGTGAAGAGAAGGGGACACGCCAGCCCAGCCCTCTGCGCTGTCACCTTCGGTTTTACCACTAACCATAGCATTGCCCAACGGAGAGGGACAACGGGAAACTGCAGGGACCCAGCCGGTGCCGCAGTCCTGCAGGAAACAAAGTGAAACAACAGCCGGAGGGTGGCTGGTAGCTGAGCCATGGCAGAGCTGCTGCGGGGACTCTCTTCCCTGGGCTTCCTGCGCCCACCGCGTGCAGGGTCGATGGGACGGGCAGAGAGGCTGGGTTTCCCAAGGGAACGCGCCTTCGTGATGCACAAAGGACAGGTAGTGAGGTCCCGCAGGGCAGGTGGCTGCTCGTTGAGCACTTCGGTTCTGCGTTAGGCTCGTGAGCATTTATTTGCGACGGCCACCGATGCGGTGAGAGGAGGGAGGATGTGGTCTCCATCTCCCTCTGGGCTCGGGGGGGCTGAGCACCAGGCCCTCAGCGGGGAGCAAGAGGCAGGGTCCGGCCTTGCACGTGGGCTCTGCCGAGAGCGGCTTTGACCGCTGGCTGCCGGGAGCTCGCTGCCGGGCCTCGCCTGTGCGTCCGTGCGTCCCTGCGCTGTCCCTGCTGCCTCGGCTGCTCAGCCGCCTGCGGGTGGTGGGAGCGGTTAGAGGGGAGGAAGAAGAGGGAAGCTCCCCAGCCCCTTCCTCTGGGTTCCTACTCACCCTGCGTCCTGCCCGCCGGCCTCCCCGCCGCGCTGGCTGCTGAGCTGCGACCACAGCTGGGTCTGCGGGACGAGCTGGGGAAGAGAAGAGGGGGTGAAATTTCCCCCTCACCGCGTTCAGCTCCGGTCACACCCCTCGGGCTCTGACCTGGGCGGCCGTCACCGTTGAGCTGGTGGCGGTGGCACGGTGGTGCAATGGCCACAGCAGGGCTGACGTAAAGGAGCCGGGAACCAGCCCCGGCACCTCGGCCAAGCAGCTTTCCTCTGCCGACACCAGTTAAACCAGACTGATCTCGCGGTGGCGCAGGAGCCCAGGCCCTGGCCCCAGTGGGGTGGGCACACCCCAAAACCACAGAGCTGGTCTAAACCTAATGAGGCTGAGCCGGAGCGGCTGACCCGGGGGAAGGGAGTCGCAGCAGCCCCCACGCCGGGCTGGTGCAAGCCCTGGCGCTGCCATGCCTGTGCCATTCGCTCCCAGGGAGCGAGTGAGCCCGGTGAGCTGCCCCTGGCTGCAGCCCGGCACAGGGGACGCGCCGGAGCGGGTCTGGGTCTGGCAGCTGTGAGCTGCGGGCACCGTGCACGCCGCAGTGCCCCAGCATCGGCTTGGTCGCTCTGACTCAGAAAGCATCAAGTGGGAGCACCCGGTTCAGCTGCCTTGAGGTTGAGATGGGCTCCTGAAGGCAGGATCAGGCCCTGGGATGGTGAAGGATCACAGCTCCTGCCCAGCTTCATGCCCTTCTGGAAGCGGCTTTGTCCAGCTCAGCCCCGTGCAGGCTGGGGAAGCGGCTGCTGAGCCGCAGGGGACATGGCGCAAGATGCCCCACGGCCTTTTGCTACCCAGAGCCTTTTCTGCAGGGGTACGCGACCGGGGAACCGGTCCCCAGAGGATGTGGGACAGTGCCAGGAGCCGTGGGGTGGTCTTGGGGTACGCAGCACCCCGCTGGCATGTGTGCCCCTCTCCCCCGTGGTACCCAGCTCGCCCTGGCTTGGGTGCAGCCTCACCTTCAGCACGCCCTGCTCAGCAGCCACCTTCACCTTGGCTAGCGTAGACCTGAGCCGCGCATTCTCCTGCTCCAGCACCCTGATCCGGATGCTGTTGGCCTGTAGCTGCTTCTCCATGTCCTCGGTCAAGCTCCCGGTGCCTGTAAACAAAATACGACGTGCTTGCGGCAGGAGGCAGAGCTCAGCCCGCTGCTGCCTGCCTGCTCGGAGGTGTTGGCAGCAGCCCTCCTCCCTCCCGAGCGGGGTGGCTGCTCGCTGGAAAGGAGCCTGCCCCAAGCAGGGAACATCAGCACAGCCTGGGAGGTGGCAGCTGGGATCCGAAACCGTGCCAGTTGAAACCGTGAGGGCAAACAAAGCTCTGCCCATGCCCTGGCCCTGCTTTATTTCCTGGCCCGGAGGTGGGATGAACAGCAGCCAGGTAGGGAGGCGTGTTAAGATGGGCAGCGGCTTAGCACAGCCCAGGGCCTGAGCCCTTCCCGGCTATCAGTGGGACAAACGGCGTACAAATAATGCTGGTGGGGCCGGGGCCGGCAGGATCCCCTGCGAGCTCTTGGAGAACCCGAAGGGACAAGCCCACTGCGGGGAAAGCGGGCACTGCTGCCCGCTCCCTTACTCTCAAACTGCGTCTCAGCGGGGATGTGGAGCTCAGGGAAGAACACCAGAAGCCTCTCCCGCTCCTTCAGCTCCCGCGCCTGCTCCTCCAGCCTGGACACGTTCGCCTGCAGCTCCGAGACAGACTGCTCCAGGTTCAGCTTCTCCCGCTGCAGTGCGTCCAGCAGCTCCTGTGGGGCACAGCAGAGAGGCGGTGAGGTTGGCAGAGCGCGCTCCCAAACCTCAGGACGGTACAGTCTCGGGGAGTCCCACGGGAGTACTTAGACCCCCAAGGAAAGCTCCCTCCTTTTCCTTATGTGATAAGGATGTCCCATGGCAGCGGGAAGTGGACAGTGACAATGTGCAGGGCCTCGGCTGTAAGGTCCCTGTGTGTGTTGGAACCAGCAGCACCGACCACGAAGTACGGTGCGTGTCCAGGAACGGGCACGCTGGAGACATGGGAGCAGCCTGTGGAGTCGCTTCCTGCTCCTCCCCTCTGCCTTGGCCGTGGGGAAAACCAGCGGAGACTCGTCTGCACGGGGGTCGAGGGAGAGGGATCTTCCCCAGGGGGTCCCGGGAGGAGATGGCCACGTGGCAATGTCATACCGCGTCCCAGAGTCCCCCTCCTGGGAAAACTCTGGCTCTGGGTGGGGGACGGGGCAGCGGGTGGCTCCTGACACCCCCACGGCACAGCGGTGTCCCACACCAGCTGCTCCCCAGGGAGCCCCGCTCCTGGCAGCCCTGATACACGCTGGGTGCCAGCACTGACCTGCTGCGCCCGGAGCTGTTGCCCGCTCTGCTCCCGGCTCTCCTCCAGCTGCTCTGCCAGCCTGGCCTTGTCCTCCTCGGCCTCTCCCAGGCTGGCTTGCAGCTCCTCGCGCTCCTGGTCCAGGCTGTCGAGCTGCCGCAGCAGGGCCCTCTGCTTGGCCTGCAGGGACTGTACAGGGCAGGCGAGCCTGCGTGGGGCCGCTGTTGCAACCCGCTCGCCATCGCCCTTACACCGGGCAGCGGCACCCACACGCTCAGCCCACTCCCACAGCATGCTGCGGGGCTGCAGAGCAGCTCCGGAGCAGGGGAGAGCAGGCCTGGCCGTACCTCCTGGTGCCTCAGCATGCTCTCCACTTTGGCCTTCTCCTTCTCTAGCTGGGTGGTGGTGGTGCTCAGCTCCTGGCCCAGGCTCTCCCGCTGGCCGGTGAGCAGCTGCACCTTCTCCTCCAGCTCCAGCACCTGGCTCCTGGCCACCATTGTGGTCCTCATCTCCTCCAGCAAGGTCGTCTTGGTGGCCTCTGGGGAGACAAGAGCACCTTTGGGCCAGGCTGGGCAGGAGGGGGAGAAGCTCGCGGATGAGGTGTCTTCAGGGGGCCCCACGCCCTCCACAGGCCCTGGCAAGGGGGAGGCAGCTCTGACGGGAGGGCTGCGACCCCCTGAATTTCCATCAGCACCAGCACGAGCCCACTCTGGTGCTGGGCGATGTCTGGGCACTGCTATGAAGGAGGCTCGTCCTCTGCCCACTCCCACTAGTGCTATACCCGACCGATTCTGTGGGAGCCAGGAGTTACATGGGCGTAAAACACTCGTGAGATCGGAACGAGGCCAGGGGAGAGATGTGCCGGCTGGGTGAGCCCCAGGGGTCCTTACCCAGCTCCTGCACAGCAGTCTGCTTCGCAGCCAGCTCTTCCTTTAAGGCGGAGAATCGCTCTTCCAGCAAAGCAGCTCCTAAATCAGCACAAAAACTCTACTAATTAAACAGCTCCTCAAAAAAACTAAACCAAGGAGGCAGCAAACAGCCACACCAAAGCATTTTTCATCCAGTGATTGTATCGTGCTGTGTTTCAGCAAGGAGGAGGCGGTGAGAGGACGTGGACAACCAGCTCCTGCTGTCTGGGGTTAGTCTCGCAGCGGGGAACAGCCCCGGCGCCTACCAAAATCAGTGGCAAAAGCCCTGCTTATGGTGGTGGGATCAAGATTTGACCACAGATTCCATGGTTCTCCTGCAAATACCCATGGGCCTGGGAGGGGATGCTGGGAACAGCACTGTACCTCTCCGTAGGTCGTCCTTGTCCCGCTCCAGCCTGGCTACAGCCTCTACGTACTCTTTGTTCTTTACTTCCAGGTTCTGCTCAGCCTCCTTCCTCTGCTGCGCTTGGGTCTCCTTCTCCACCTGAAGCAACCGGGAAAAGTCCTCAACCTGTTTCCGCAGCTTGTCCTTCTGTTTCTCCGACTCTTCCAGCTCAGACTTCAGAGGGTTGACCTGCTGCAGCAGCATCTGGAGGTGTTTGCTGATCCGGGAGAGATCCTTGCTCTGCTCCGAGGCCCAGTAGCTCATGTCCGTTGCAGAGAGGGTCATTCTCCCTATGGTCTCCTCCACCGTCTCCTGGAACCTGCTGAGAGCCGAGGGGATGTTCTGGCTCTGGCAGATGCTGGTGATGGCTTTGCCGACCTCGCGGAGGCTGGCCTGGGCGCTGGCGCAGGTGTTGCAGGGTCCCAGAGGCAACCCAGTCGTCTGCGTGGGGATGTTGCGGCTGCTCTCGGCCATGCTGCGGGCAGCCCTGGGCTGGGAGCTGCCCGAGGCATCGCTGTCCGGTGCACGGACACTCGATGACAGGCACAGAGAAGTGGACTGGGCAACTTCTGTGGAAGTTCTTAACTCCAAAACATCAGGCAAGCAGTGTTTCAGGCGCTCCTTCTCAGGTTTCCCAGCCTGGGGAGTGGATTGCAGCGTGGGGATCTCCTTCCTGCAAGCCTTCTTCTGTTGGAGAGCACAGAACAAAAACAGGGCCCATATCAATCAGAGCTGGCTGCAAATGATCCATAAGAGCCCAAATACAGAGGTGTGAAGCGTGGGGACAGGACATCAGTGCAGCCAAGGGGCGATGAGGGCAGCGAGCCCTTCTCTTGGGAGGAGAGAAGTTCCCCGAGCTTGGAGGACAGCTACCAAGCGCTCGGGTTCCCTGTTTACCGTGCTCCATTACAACCAAAGCACATGGCTAACAAGCAAAATGAATTTGCGTCCCACTCCCTGATGCGCGGTACGGGGGAATTGAATTTTTACAAGCTGCCAGACAGCTTTTCAGCCACCGCTACTTTAGCAGAGCTGTGCTTTCACGACGGGAAGCCTCAGCAGTGAAACCCGCTCCCTGGCTCCCCTTCTTGTGACCGTCCCTTCTTTCACACCTCCTGCACTATCTCCTGGTTATGCCAGATGAATTATTGCGAGACTTTTCCATGAGAAGGATCATTTTGGGGGGAAAAAAAATGCAGGGGAGGGCTGTAGTGTTTTTACCACAAATTATTTCACTGGTTTGAGCCAGCTCAGCCCCACAAACAGTGGGGTCGGCAGAGCTGCAGGGGCAGCACGTTGGCAGGAGGAGAGTATTTTTCCAAGCAATAAGGACAGCCAAGCTCGCTCATCCTGAGATCCTGGTGGAGGCCTGGAGGAGGCTGGATCCAGCGGCATGGCTGGGAGCGGTGGTTAGAGGAGGGAAGGGACTCAGGCTGGGAGGGGACAGAGCGGGACAGATGTGTCCTGTCTGACACACGGGTCAGCACTCGGAGGGTCATGAGCCAGGAGCACATCTGGCGTGGCCACCGCGCATGTCACAGGGCGTCCCAGAGAAGGACCGTGACCTCAGCACGGTTCAAATCACGGGGGGTGAGGCAAGGGCCATTTCCATGACCCCTGCGCTCAGCTCGTGGGGTGTCAGGGCCCCCAAATGTCCCACCTCGGCCAGGAGCTGCTGGTAGAAGGCCCCAGTTTCAGCATGCTGCACCAGTACCTCCTCGCCGTCAGCCCTGCGGACATGCAGGGTCCCACTGCCCGCGCCGGGGGGACGGCTCGCTCGCTGAGCAGGTTTTCTGCGTAGCCGGTGAAGCTCTGAAGCAGCAGCAGCAGTCTTCTTCGACAGAAAGGAAACACAGCTTAGAGCAACGGAGTCTTTGTAATGGGGAAAGGGCCCTTGGCGTTTAAGAGCGCAGTGAGCCTGAAGGGCCAGCGCCGAGGCAAGGAGGTTGTCCTCTCTCCCCATCCCCTGGACAAAGTGAGTTTGGCAAAGGAGGGTGGATATCAGCACTCCTGTGACCCCCCCCAGACCTGAATCACTCCACGGAGCAGTATTTGGTGGGATGAAAATCCTCCTGCAGCTGCTGGGACGCAGGCTGCGCACGCTGCTTGCAGCCAGCCACTTCCTAGAGGCTACAATTAAGCTCTCCCGAAAGATCTGGGGCACCCACGCTGCTGATAACAAACCCTAATTGTTAGGGCCAACAGCTCTATGGGAATGGCTCATCTTTTAAAACAGAGTCATATTTATTTCACCCAGATTGCAAAAGGCGCTTTTGCCTCCCAGGCCTGTAGGTGCAGCCCTGTCTGAGTGTTTCCAAGGCTTCGGGGGGGCAATTTAATGAGCCTGCGCCCATCTGCCCGGGTGCCCTCAGCTCCCAGGCGGAGCAGCGGCTTGCTCTGCTCCTTCGTGGCCAGCATTTGCGCTGGTAGCTCTGAGCTCTGTGCAGGGAAAGGAGTTGGGTTTTAAAACTCAGCGTAGAGCTGCAGAGCATGAGGCTGAAGTGCTGGCGCACTGCTTATCATGGAAACGCGTGGGAAAAAAGCATCCAAAACACTTGGCTGCATTCGACAGGCTGGACACACAACCATCCCCTTCCCTCCGGGGGGAAGGAGCCGCTCTGCCAGCCAAGCTTCTTTTAAGAAGGGCGGTTGGGGCTGGCTTTGCCTTCTCACCTGTCTATCACCAGCTCCAGCAGCACCACGTGGGAGTGCTGGGTGAATTCGGGGTCGTTCTCGGTGTAGCTGTACCGCTCCAGCAGCGCCGCCAGGTCCAGGTCGCAGGACACTTTATCAGGGAACTTCCAAGAGGGGAAACGCACGGCCCCGACCCGGGAGGAGACATCGGCGATGGCTGCCTGCAGGTCCCTCAGGTCGGCCCGCAGGCTCTCCATGCAGCCGGGGTGGCCCAGGAGGTGCGCCATGCTGCTGAGGTGGTGGGACCAGGCCTGTGGGCAACGGCCTGCGGGCTGTGACAGGGCCACCAGGCCTGGGACGGACAGACGGCCCTATGGGGGACAGGTCGCTGGAGGGGGACCAGCACAGTGGCTCCCGGGGCTGGGGGGCTCCAGGAAGGTCGGGGGACCGGGGAGGACCGGGGGGTCCCGGGGCGAGGAGGCGCCGGGCCCGGCCCGGGTCTGTGCGGGGAGGCGACGACACGAACCCACCGGCCCGCGCCGCCGTCGCCTGCTGCTATGGCAACCGCCCAGGCCACGCCCCCTCGGAGGCCCCTCCCCGCCCTGGAGGCCTCGCCCCCCGCGCTGCAATGGTACGCTCCTCCCGCTCCCGCCTCCTCCTTTAGGGATCCCCCCCGTGCGGCGCCCTAATGGCACTTCCCACGGCGCATGCGTTCTGCCCCTCCGCCGGCCCCCGCCGGTGGACTGTCGCCCGCGGCCTGCGCGTGCTCGTGGCCGTGCCGTCACTTCCGGCGCGCATGCGCAGCGCGTCGCGTGCGGCCGCCATTTCGTCCGCGGAGGTGTCGGCTTCCTCCGGTTCCCGTTCGTCTCGGCCCGGGAGCGGCTCCGGCGGGGAAGCGCTCCCCGCCGCCCCGAGGGAGCACCATGCCGGCCGGACCCGTGCAAGCCATGCCTCCGGCGCAGCCAGCGCCCCCCGCGGAGAGCAAACCGGTGCGGGCCGCGCGGGCGGGGGGGAGTGGGGGGGTGGAGGGGGTAGGCCGCGCTGAGGGGAAGGCGGGGAGCGCGGGGTGCTCCGCCGCCGGGGGCCCTGGGCACGGCCGAGGCGCGGGGAAGCGGGGCTCAGCGGGGTTATTTTGGCCTTTGGCTTCTTACGCTGACTCGCTTGTCGTGGTTGGGGGGGGGGGGGGGGGGGGCTGCAGTTCCCTCCTGCTGTGTGATTCCCGTCGGCATCGCCCGCGGCTCCCCGTTCATCCGCAGTCGGCCTGCTGCGGGGCGGGTGCCACCCTTCGGCATAAGGCTGAATCCTTTCCTGGAAGCGGCACAGGGTTGTAATTGTGATGGACGTGAGGGTGTGCAGTAAGCTGCGGGAACACCCTGCCGCCGGGAGGAATGTGTGAAAGGATTAAACCCACCCGTCCCGGTGTGCTTGAGAGAGCCCGTGTTCCGCAGTCCCTTCCCCGGTTCCCTTCTGTCTCGGCCGTTCCCTAAATGGGAATGCAGCTCCCATGTAGCTGGAGCTGCTGTCCTGACCGCACTTTCCAGGGCTTTCACACACCAGCATCAGCACTTGTGCAGCCGTACAGCGAGCCAGTGTAGGGAGCTGACCTGACTGAAAATCTTGGGTGATTTGGTGTAGCTAACACAATTAGGAGGAAAATCGTGGTTCCCCCAAAAAAACCCCAGTGACTTTCACGCACGTAAGTTAGCAAGGCAACTCAGCATCGCAGTTAAATAAAAACATCTCTCAAGCGTGGTGTTGCCTTATGCTTCAGCTCCTCAAGATGATGTTGTTTGTAGGGGGTGAGAATGTAAAATTAAAAATATTTCCAGTACCTTTGTCTTAACACACTTTATTAAGGTTGTATTTGACTCGAGAGTGTTTTCTGCCTTGGAGTCTCTGTGGATTTTGCAGAGCTAGTAGCTTTACTGGTATTTTAAAATTTCCCTGGCTGTCCCTGTTAAGATTATAAACATTTCCCATAGGCCTGTTTTTTTTTATAACAGCTTTTCTTGTGAAAGTTGCTTGGTGAGGAAAGAGGAGCGACATCTTTAGTATCCTGCAAAGAACAGCTTCTGGTCTTACTGGAAGACAAAGCCATGCACAGGGAGGGTTCTGGGATTTTAGTTTGGATCCTCCTGTAATATCAGGGAGAAAAATGCCCTGCACAGCTTTTCTCTACAAAACAGCTTTTGATGCAACCACAGTAGGATTAAAAGCTATACTGTGTTTAATGTGGAGTTAATTATTCAGATTCTAATTTCTTGTAGTCCCACAGGCCTCTAGAACGTTCATAGCTTCCAAACTGCTTAGCAATGCTGAGTTATTCCTAGATGTGTTGTTACGGCATTCCCCTACGCTGCCTCGGCATTTATAAACCTACTCGGGGTCAAGGCTGAGATAGTAAAAATGCCAGGAGGACTTGTTTTGGTTCCCATGGAGGGGCCTTCCTCGTTGTCGTGCTGTGCCTGCCCCTGCAGCGGGTGCCCTTGACAAGCAGACAAACATTGTCTCCCACCCTGAGAAGCCGAGGAATTTTTTTGTGGGACGGGTGATTCAGATTGTTAAACCAGATCTTTGTGTCAGGAAAAATTCAATGATTTGGGGGCTGAGGAGGATAGACGGTCCTGTGTGCCGTTTGGATTGCTGTTTGGAATACTTAATTCTTACATAGCATTCAGGAAGTACGGGATTGCAGAACAATTTGTTAAAGTGTGTTAGGATTGTTAGTCCCAATGTAGATGAGGAAGTTGAGAGAGAAGGGAGATGAATTTTCCAACTCAATCACCTGAAAATAAACCTAGTCTGGGTTTGCAGCCTACCGGGCTATTTTTCACCCCCTGATGCTGGTATATAGCACGTTACTCAATATTATTTGAAGTTCCTTCTCTTGTTTTTAGCTTTGATTTAGGCTGTTTGAATTTAGTATCTTGACTGATGGCAAACACCACAGTGAAAGATGTCTCCCTGTGCCATCACCTCTTCACCTTTTGAATAGTCGCTATAGTTGTGAGGCAGCAGTACGGAGGACTGTATATATGTGTATATATACATTTTTATTACAGCCAGAAGAGGAGCCAAAAGAGGAAGCAGCACCAGCCAAGCCTGTGGTAGGAATTATTTACCCTCCTCCAGAGGTCAGGAATATTGTGGACAAGACTGCCAGCTTCGTAGCCAGGTAAACAACACTGGTGTTGTCTCATGTTTCCTGGGATTTTCATACTTCTCCTCTTCAGTCTGCACAGCTCTGGAAACTGAAGCAGGTCACAGTCCCGTGACTTTATGTGAGGGATTTTAAGGATTGAGTCTATACCAGTGAGACTGTGGAAGAGAAACAACAATGTTCTACTTAAGAGGTGTAAGACATGCTTTGTTAGAAAAACTGTGGTAGTAAATAAAATAAAAGTTCTTGGCAAAATCTATAGCATGTGCTGCAATAACCAGATAACGGTTCCTGTTCTCAATGATCTGAAGGGGAAACAAAATTCCAGGTAGAAAGGGAGCCTCGTTACAGGTGCTCCATTGAGTGATGAAGCCAAGAGGAGTCATGACTGTGTTTTACAGTGTGTAGGCAAATGGTAGGTGAGGAACTTCCCAGTACAAGGGTGCTCGCTTGCTTGTTAAGTCCCATCCCTGTTTGTGTACAGCTTGGTAAACCGTGCCAGCGGCTGAGATGCGTGTTCATCCAAGCCTCAGTCATCTCCCTCTCCCTTGATAGCCAGAGGGAGAGAAGTGCGTACCTCCAGAGAGTAGTCTGATCCCCTCTTAGGATAGAAGAGCTGCCTGTGATGTGTATGGGATTTTTTCCCCTGTTGACTGTAGCAGATTGATTAGCGTGAGTATAGATGTCAAATTTAGGGGAGGAGACTAAAAGTTGAATAAATTTTACTCATTTGGGCTTCTTCCATTTGCCTAATGTCATCATTCTGTGAGTGCAAGCTGTTAGTGCTACGTAGGCCATCTTCCTCTGTTGTTTTTTAATGCTTAAGTATTTCTGGCTGTCTTATCACTACATGAGGTCTTAGGGGACCGAATCTTGGTCTTCCTGGCAGAGTAGCACGGGAGGTAAATAACCCTCAGTTGGCTGTGCGAATTCTTAACCTTCATGGCATCCAGACGGGATGAACGCCGCGTGCTTTCACCTCACTGAAACGGGATGGTTGTTGCTGTAGGTTTAAGCCAATTCCTAAACGCCGGTCTAGTCAGAGACACTTACTGTGTAACTAATCTCTAAAACGCTGCCAGGGAGCGTTGGCTTCCTTTGAGGATGAGGAAGGGGCTGTGTTTATCCCTTGGTATTGTAGAGACCTCCTCTTTTGGAAGAGGCATAGTGTCTAAACAAGACTTGGAGGTATCCAGAGAATGTGAAGAGAAACATGCTATGGCAGCTGTTAACTTTCTCAAACTACCCTGAAATAAATGACTTGCACTTTGGATGGGAGGAATGGACGTTACCTGAATTAAAACTTAGGGCTCTCCTAAATGCAACGCTCTGGGGTGGTCAGTCTCCATGCAGGCTGATGGTTACCTACTTTTTTCCTTATATGAACTTTCTGGAAATTAGACTAGTCTTAAAAGCTTGTTAATAGAGCAAATAAAATTGGTCTAGTAAGTAACTTGTAAACTTCATCCAATAAACTGTCAATCCATTAAATGGCCTTTTGTTTGTATGTAGCCAAATGAGATTGTGGAACACTTGTGAGTGTGAGTTTTTAACTGTCTTAAGAAACATTCACTGTGAAGCGTTGTGGACTAAATTAGGACAAATGCCTTTAACTTGTGTGTGTACAGCTGGCTGCTATGTTGCGTATGAGTTACTTAGAGGAAAATTCAGTCCATGCAGGAGAGAAAATTGTCTTCTGAGGGGCTGATGCATCAACGCATCTTACTACAAAAGAAACAGACATTTACACTTGAGTTGATACCCATTCATCTAAACAATTTATCTTTTTCCTCCCCAGAAATGGCCCAGAATTTGAAGCTCGAATTCGTCAGAATGAAATAAATAACCCTAAGTTCAATTTCTTGAATCCCAACGATCCTTACCATGCATACTACCGGCACAAAGTCAGCGAGTTCAAAGAGGGTAAAGCACAGGAGCCCTCGGCTGCTATTCCCAAGGTCATGCAACAGCAGCAAAGTGCCCAGCAGCAGCTTCCACAGAAGGTAAGTGTTCCTTTTCACTTTGGTCGAGAACTTGGCTTCTAACTGGTGGTGTCACATCCTGATGTTAAGCAGGGGGTCTGAAAGACAAGGCAAATGAAGGAGTTGTTAATACATTTGCAAAAAAGACAGCACTGAGAGGCTTGGAGTTTAGTGTCTGGGACTTTGTTTTGATGCAGATACGCATCCAGCAGTTGCTGGTAACTCAAACTTGTGTGTGAAAGAGCCAATATATTGTTCTACTCGGTCCGTTTTGGTTACGTTTAGTTGTGCATTGACTGATATGGTACTTACACTAGTGATCACTTGGACTGTATGAGTTTAGGACTCATGCTGTAGGCAAGTCTTCAGAATCCCTTGGCGTTCAGTTTGGGCTTGTTGCACGCACTGTTTTGTACAAATATTTCCCTTTTTTCTGCCGGAAGGATCAACTTCCCTTAAAATGTGGAGTACAAAATTTTGCAAATCTTGTTTAGTTGTGCCTTATACATACTGGATGGAAAAAGGCCACTGACTGAATCCTCGTCTTTTACGTGCTTTGCACGGCCAACAGTCACGCTGTGTGGTATTGAGCATCCTGGAGGATTGTAGCAAAGTCCTGATAGTTTCCAGTTTTGTTAGCTGTTGGAGCAATGGTTTTTTTTTTTTATAGTAGGCCTAAATACAGATGTCCAGATATACCCTGTGGTACTAATTTTTCTCATCCTTGCAGCTGCCGGGATATCTAGACTGATATTGCTTTCTTGGAGCAGCTGAAGGAAAAATGGGTTCTCCCAAGTGTTTGGTAACGGTTTCTTGAGGGCAGTCACTGAGCTGTCTCCGTTCTGCTCTGCAGGTGCAGGCCCAGGTGATCCAGGAGACAGTCGTTCCGAAAGAGCCACCTCCGGAGTTCGAGTTCATTGCAGATCCTCCCTCAATCTCGGCTTTTGACTTGGACGTGGTGAAGCTAACGGCGCAGTTCGTGGCTCGGAACGGGCGGCAGTTCTTGACTCAGCTGATGCAGAAAGAGCAGAGGAACTACCAGTTTGATTTCCTTCGCCCCCAGCACAGTCTCTTTAACTACTTCACTAAGCTGGTCGAACAGTACACAAAGGTACTCTTGGCACTTTACCTGTCAAGTTGATTCCTTCAGCAGCAGTATTGATTTTTGAAGACTACTGAAGCCCTACAAAACAGCCAGACTAGAAATATGTGCAGGTCCAGGAGTCCATCCTTTAAATCTTGCTCTTTAAGTATTGTGGATATGTCGTACATTGTTGGCAACGTGCAGTGCTGAACACAGTGGGCTGTTACTTAAATGTACCAGACACTATTGTAATACAAATAAAAGCTGTGTTTTTTTAAATACGGAGGGTAGTTGGAAGGCCAAGAGTGAATATTTTTAAGTGCAAGTATAAGCAATAAGTAATAAGAGGGCTGCAATAGAATAAATGGAACGTAACCCCAGGGGTCTGCTGATATTTTTATCAGTGTGGAAAGAGAATAATTGCTTTTAAGGAGGCTTTGGCAAAAAGAATTGTCACCAACTGTCGTGCAAAATACATTTCAGATCTTGATCCCACCAAAAGGCTTACTCCTCAAACTCAAGAAGGAGGCCGAAAATCCCAAGGAAGTCCTAGATCAGGTATTATACGAAAAGTTTGCAAAATCGCTGAAGCATGTCAGCTATGTTTTGAATTTTTTCTCTTTGCATGTTCTGACTTATAGGCAGCAAATATGAATATACAGAGAATAAAATGGATGTGTCCCCTGTAGTCACTTGAATACAGGGTGCTCAAGCTTGCCTTTAAATTACTAGCTAGTGTTCGTATTGGGGGTAGTTTACTTGTGGCAGCATAGAGGCATAGATACTGCACGATGCCATTTCCGAGTGCTTTACAAAGTAAAATGTTTCCCTCTCAGACAACTTCACTGTGACACTTCAGTCGCTTACAGTCCTTCCAGGCTGTTCTTTATTACTTTGACTTCTGTCTTCATCACGAAGACTGCTTTTGCTTTGGAAAGGTGGCATGACAGGGTTGTAATAAAGTGTCTGTGAATTGTTTGCTGGCTGTGAATCTTCAGTGATACCTGAGTCATGTCATACCTGGATGGCTTGGTCTTGGCTCAAGAAGTCCGCAGTTCCAGCTTTAGAAAACCACTTTACAAAGCTGGTGCAGTACATTACTCAATAGGCAAATCTATGGTTTGTAAATGAAATACAAATATTTCTTTGTCGTGCCAGGCCTCTGAAGTAGTGCTCGTGTAACTGCCCTGAAAGGGTTGGTAGCGTAAACTTTTAGATGCTGTAAAGATGACTGTGATGTGTTTCTTCTCTGACATTTGGTGTGTGCTTTACGTCTGCTTGTGCAGGTGTATTACAGAGTGGAGTGGGCAAAGTTCCAGGAGCGAGAGAGAAAGAAGGAAGAGGAGGAGAAGGAAAAGGAGCGCGTTGCTTATGCCCAGATTGATTGGCATGACTTTGTGGTGGTGGAAACAGTTGACTTTCAGCCCAATGAGCAAGGTACGGAAGTTAAGCGTTGTAACCTCTATGAAACTCTGCTCCCTTTGAGTAGGGGCTATGTCCTGAAATGCCGTTTTTAGACAGACATTGGGTTTTACAGCTGTATATCCTTCAAAGATGCAGGGGAAAGCCTTCTAGTGACTGTGCTGGGCTGGTTTTTTTTCTGGAGTCAGTAATGTTCTCCTTGAATGAAGTCCAGGACTGCACTAGTGTCTGCTTTTCCACTTCCACCAGGACAGCAGAACTTGTCCCACTTTCTAGTAGTGCTTTCACCTGTAAGTACCTTCATCTTCATGTGTCATGCTGATGTCGGTCTGTATAGACTCCATCCATTCCCTTCTATATACCTTGGCTCCCAGGAGATTTTGATGCCACTGCTTTGTAAAGAAACTGCTTTTCATTTAAGAAACTGATATTTCTGTCTGTGCATTGAGCAACGAAATGGGATAGAGAAACAGAAGCTCTTTTTCTGCGTTGTAGGGAATTTCCCTCCTCCCACCACTCCAGAAGAGTTGGGAGCTCGAATCCTGATCCAGGAGCGTTATGAGAAGTTTGGGGAAAGTGAGGAGGTAGAGATGGAGGTGGAGTCAGATGAGGAAGATGAAAAGCAAGAGAAAACAGATGAGCCCCCAGCCCAGCTGGATCAAGACACACAAGTGCAGGATATGGATGAGGTAACTAGCCAATAGAATGAGTGTTACGTTTGTCCCGTAAAGTTTGTGTGGTTTATGATGCCCTTCATTTTCACTGTAAGAAGATCCTCAGTTTCTTGAGGAAATGAGATTTCCTTCTGACGGGATTTCAAAACAACCTGGTTTTGCTGGAATATGGTATTTTTAATGTTTTCCATGACAATACAACACCCAAGAGAGAAATTCAGTAATTTTGTCACCTAATGGTGTGGATTTTATATTTCTGTAATCAAACCTTTTGGGCTTTCTTCGGCACAGAGTCTGGAACACTGAAAGATGACTCATTTTAGACTCTTCCTCTGCCCACTGTATGTAAGCTGTTTTTCTGGTAACAAGGAACAAGAGCATGGTTAACTGTAAGCCCCTGCTTGCTGTGCTGTGCTAATGTGGAAGCTGAGGAGTACTTGCTTCCTCTTCTGGGTCCACTGAATTTCTGAATCATGATTATCCAGAGGAACCGCTGTAGCGTAGGTGTCCAGAGGCAAAATAGCTCTGTTGCTTTGAAGCTACATAATCAGTTCTTCCAGCGCTGCATAGGATTTTTATGCCTTTCTCAAATCTTGTTTGTTGATATTTGAGTACAAGAACTTTGTTATGATTCCCCCCCCCTCCCCCATAAGGGCTCAGATGATGAAGATGAAGGTCAGAAGGTTCCTCCTCCTCCAGAAACTCCGATGCCACCGCCTCTTCCTCCCACACCAGATCAGGTCATTGTGCGGAAAGATTATGATCCCAAAGGTAAATCAGGCTGGTGAAGACAAACTTTTTCTTCCTGAATAATCGCAAAAGCATTTGTTTCTAGGCTGCATCCTCTGATGTGTTCTTAACAGCGTGGTTTTGTTTTTCTAGCCTCAAAACCATTACCACCTGCCCCAGCTCCAGATGAGTATCTTGTTTCCCCCATCACTGGAGAGAAAATTCCTGCCAGTAAAATGCAAGAACACATGCGAATTGGTCTCCTGGATCCTCGATGGTTGGAGCAGCGTGATCGATCCATCCGTGAAAAGCAGAGTGATGATGAGGTCTATGCCCCAGGTCAGCTTGAGCGTCTGACACAGCTTGCAAAACCGAGTTCCTAGATGAGTTCTGTGAACTCTTAGCACCCTCCCTCACTCCCCCCAGCTCCCTCCGATAAGGACCATCTTAAATGTAGCTTTCTGTGCGATGTCCTTAGCGTGCTGATTATGTGGATACATTTGTCATTAGTATGTTGAAGCCTTTCTGTAAAATTAAAGGCAAAGAGCACTAGGTGCTGCTGACCGGCCGCCAGTTGCAGTCTCTTTCTAAAAAGAGCAGCACTCGGCCATTAGGTACCAAATAATTTAAAGATCATTAACAGAGGCTTGATCATGTTTGACTTTGATTATATCACTTGAGATAAGAATTTCTCTTTTTGCCTGCAGGTTTGGATATTGAAAGCAGCTTGAAGCAGCTGGCAGAGCGCCGTACTGATATCTTTGGTGTAGAAGAGACTGCCATTGGTAAAAAGATTGGTGAAGAAGAAATCCAGAAACCAGAGGAAAAGGTAGAGTGGAAACTGGTGGTTTTTGTTAACGGGTTCCTGTAGTATTATGAATGCTCAGAGACACGGGAGTCTTTTGAACTTTGTTCTTGCTGTAAAGCTGCTCTCTTGATTTATTTGCAGCTCACATTGCAGTCTGGACAGGCTGGAGTTATTCTGATTTATTTTATCCTCTCAGGTGACCTGGGATGGCCACTCGGGCAGCATGGCCCGCACACAACAGGCTGCTCAGGCCAATATTACTCTCCAAGAGCAAATTGAAGCTATCCATAAGGCCAAGGGACTGGTGCCAGAAGATGACAGCAAGGAGAAGATCGGGCCCAGCAAACCCAATGAAATGCCCCAGCCACCCCCTCCTTCCTCGGCGTCAAATCCCCCAGCTAGCGCTCAGCCTATCACATCCGTGCCTCGTCCACCCACGGTAAGTGTTTGGGCTTCCAAAAGCAAACGCCCGCGGCCGTAGTTAATTAGAAGGGAGTCCTGACGAAGGTCAAGGGTTGTAACAGCAGGGCGCTGGCTTAGAGGCAGATTTTGAGTGAAGGTCATGTTTCCAAATGACTCTTAAACCATCAGAGGAACCCTATTGAACTTGCTGTTAAAAATGGAAAATAAGACTTAGGTGGAGCTTTTTATCCTTAGAGGTACCAAAAAAGACTTAATCAGCTGGGCAGAGGAAGAACCTGGGCGGTGAGATCTTGGAGGAAGGGAGCATGGCTAGCAAAGGAATGGGTGGGGGCCTTTTTTTAGGTGTAAAAAGGTGTGATGCAGAACAAAAGTAGCCGCAGGTAAGAAATGTTCACAGGTGACTCACTTGCCCAGTGTTCCTGCCCCAAGGGTTCTGCTAGGTGACTCTGAAGTAGCTCCTGCTTTAAGATCGCTGCGTGGCTTGCGGTCTGATACCTGAGTGGTGAGGGAAGAAAGAACCGTTTAATCTGTTAATGAGGCTTCTGTGCATGTTTACAGGCAGCTTGGGCTGGCCATACGGTGGGCTCGCTGAGGTTCCTAGCAAGCCTTTGGCCAGCAGAAATCCTCTGCGTGTTGCCCTGGTTATTTTAATCAGGATTGTGAACAGTACTGAGCGTTCCTGCGTGTACCTGCTCAGAAAAATTACCCTCTCTCTCTCCAGATGCCCCCTCCCGTTCGCGCCGCTGTTGTTTCTGCAGTTCCAGTCATGCCTCGTCCCCCGATGACTTCCGTGGTCCGTTTGCCTCCGGGATCCGTCATAGCCACCCCCATGCCACCAATAATCCATACCCCGCGCATCAACGTTGTCCCCATGCCGCCCTCTGCTCCTCCCATCATGAGCCCCGCCCGCCTCCCATGATAGTACCGACAGGTCAGTAACTTCAGCTTCTTCTGGTTAATTGTCGGCTAATTCCTGTACGACGTGGGCTTGAGCTTTGATTCTTTTTTCCTTTTGTGCCTCTGATAATGGCGCGTAATTGGGATTGCAGACCCTAAGTCCCATCATTAAGCATTTTGGAGTGTTTGATATGACTCGTCTCGCAGTATCGCTTTTGGGCTCTAGACTCCTCCTGCAGCATGAAATAGAGAGAATTCTGTCTCGCCCACTTTATGTCTGTGTCCCCGGGACCCTGCCCAGGTGAAGATTAAGAATCCCCGCTGCTTTCCAAAAGGAACCAGGGTAAAGAGGAACTGCCGGCACCTCGCTGGGTGTTACAGCTTGTTACAGAAGTTGCTGCTGCAGGAGGAGAAGCTGTTGTGTGGCCCCTTTCCTCATAGCAGCTTCACAGCATTAGGTGCTTTTAAGTTGAAAAGCACAATGTAAAGAACGATTCTTTTTTTTTTCCTTTCTTTTTTTTTGTTTAAATCGAGGTGCTGGCACCACCGCATGCCAAACTGAGAGCGTTCTCTTTTTTGCAAGATCTGCAGGAAGCTCTCATGCCGCTTGTTGTCTTTTCCTGGACTGTTTCCCAATATAAAAGATCTCCTAACGTTTGAAGTTTGCACGTTACTGTTGGTTGTGTTAACTTCCTCCATGTATTGTGGCATTTATTTTCAGCCTTTACTAGTCTGCTAAAGTCGTTTTTGTGTAAAGGAGTGTCTGCTGTATACTCGGTGGATGACTGCAGGTTGTGTCGTGTCCCCCCATCCCGTTTCAGCATTTGTTCCTGCGCCTCCCGTGGCTCCGGTTCCTTCCCCAGCGCCGATGCCTCCTGTTCACCCGCCGCCACCGATGGAGGATGAGCCGGTCTCAAAGAAACTGAAGAGCGAAGACAGCCTGATTCCAGAGGAGGAGTTCCTGCGCAGGAACAAGGTATGCGTGTGGGCTGGCTGCTTGTTGGGAAGTGCCGGAGTCCTGACCCCGCTGCGCTGTTCAGCCTCCTCTGCCCAAAGGAGATGTGAAGCCAGCTCACTGCACCGAGGGGAGCCGACGTGTGAAAGTACTTCGCGAGGGAGCGGCTTTCTGAGATGGCTCCTTCCTACTGTCATTCCTGGGCAAACTGAGCTGCTTTGTATTTTACTGGAAAGAGCAATGCAGCGCTACACCCAGAAGTTTAGTAAGATAGTAGTCTTCTGTAATTAAGGGCAGTGAGAGGTAGGTTTATAGTAAAGAAGAGCTAAAGCTGCTAATAAGCTTTTAAGCAGAGGACTGCTAAGCTGGAGATGCAAGGAGATTTAATATATCGGTGTCAGCATGATAGTATGGTAATGTGGTATATTCTGTAACAACACGAACTAAATGTTAGACTGAATTCCTTCCTGAGGAGTGCCATCATCGTGGGTTGAGTTTTAAGTCCTTTAAGAAGGCTATACGGTTTTCCTGGACATCTGCACAGAGAAACTGTCTCCGTTTAATCCTTCATACGTTCACTCTGTAATACCGTGAATGCGTGTGATGCTTGGGGAATGGCACGCAGAAGGAGGGACTAATGAGAGAAATCCAACTAAATGTGTTATTTTGGTAGCAGTGAAGTAACTTTCTCAGTGTTGAGGCAAATACATTTCTGCATGTTTACTGAGAAGTTGAGATATGTGGCTAGTTTTGAAAAGAAATAATTTGCTGCTGTGTGCCTATAAATAATTTGTCTGCCGCTCTCTTATCATAGTCCTGAGCCTCCTTGCCTGTAAGAGACGTTATCTTTGTTTCCTCTAGGGTCCGGTCACGGTCAAGGTCCAGGTTCCCAACATGCAGGACAAGACGGAATGGAAACTGAACGGCCAAGTGTTGATGTTCACCCTGCCGCTCTCAGACCAGGCACGTAGCTTATTAACCTGGCCTCCAGCCCTTCTTGTTTTGCTACCGAGTTTCTTTGCTCTGAGAACAGCAGTTGACCTGCATGGCAGGAGCTATAAAACTCTGGATGTTCCCCACGCTGCAGCCTCTTGCCCAGCGGGGTTGCGTGGCTGGGATCTCTACAGCGGAGGGGGAAAAAAGCCTGAGCAAGCTCTTTGATTCTTCCTAGGTGTCTGTTATAAAGGTTAAGATCCACGAGGCCACAGGGATGCCAGCTGGGAAACAGAAGCTGCAGTACGAGGTGGGTATAAGCCCTTCAAATGCTGTTTGTTACTTCAGTGCTTTCTCACACACAAACTGACTTTTTACAAGAAAAAGTGGTAATGTGCCTACTGAGATGTTGGGAAGAGCAGAGGGAATGTTTTTCCTGTCTGTACAGCACTCTTGGTTACAGAACTGCACGCTGTTCAGCAGGACGGGCCTTTAATAGGTGGCATCAGTGGATCTGCACGTCGTCGCTGCTGCAGATGGGTCCTCTAAGCTTGATGGCTTTCTCTGAAATCAGCCTAGTATTTCACTGGGGGGTTTTGACATTTAAATGCAGCAGTCTGCTCCCACTGATCTGTCGTGTGTGCTCTGGAAGGTGGGCGGGGGTACCTTGAAACCCTGGCAGCTCTGAAAAGACTTTCTCCAAAACATGGAAGAGATGTCTCTCTTCCTCTCGAGACGAGCTGTTAGAAAGGCACCGTTCCTTTTTAATAACTTGTTTCCAGTCATGCATGTGCAGAGACACAACCTGCTGCCTAAGCAGTGAACTTTGCACATTTATCTCCTCAGGAGTTCATCTATGGGCAGACATTGTGTTAACCCTTAACGAGAAAGGAAGCTTAACTGATTTTTTTTTTTTAAGGGAAAAAAAGGGGGGGGGAGGAGAGGGAGTGGAGCCTAAATAACTTCACTTGTTGTGGTGACTGTCTTTTATGTGTATGTTTGTAGAGGTATATAGTGTATATTGTCTGTTTGTACTCTTGCATCATTCCCAGCATGCCCACCTCCTCCGGTGCCCTTCTTCTGAGACACTGGGATCTCTCCGGGGTTTTTCAAAGCTTGCGGCATTCTGTCGTCACACTGTTCTGAGAGTACAGCCAGGAGGGCTTCATCTGTGTGGGGTTTTGTGGGAAGGGAGCGTTAAGATTTCTGCTGTGACTGGTTGTTTTTTTTTTTTCTTTTCTCCTCCCCTCAGGGCATCTTCATCAAGGATTCGAACTCCCTGGCTTATTACAACATGACAAGTGGCTCTCTGATTCACCTGGCACTCAAAGAAAGAGGAGGCAGAAAGAAATAGGAGCCGTGGAGCCCAGAGATGTAACGTGGCTGCGTTGCCACTTGTGTAACCCCACCCTTCGAATCCTCCAGCCTTTTAGGGGCTACTGCGACTGCCTGCCAGCTCTAGTTTGCAAAGAGAGACTGTGAACCCCGTGTTTGGGTGGCTGACGAGAGAGGGGAAGTTGATAGAGCCCTGAAACATGTAAATGTAGTGACCTAGTGTGTAACTGCAGCAGTCTGTTAGCGATCGATGCTTTGCTCGAGTGCTGGCTCTCCGTTGAATTCCCTCGTGAAGCAACATTGAGGTCATGCCCAGCTTAGTGTAGGTCCATCTTTGAGGGATTTACACTGACCAAGAACATCATCTGTCTGACTGCAGTGCTTGCTGCTTCATTTAACCTTTTTCTAATTGAAAACTTCTTCCTTCTCAACGTACTTATTAAGCCCTTTGTTCTTTCTCTGTCTTGGATCTATCTGCAAGAGCTTCTTGCACTGACCCTGACTTGGAAATTTATCCTCCCTCAGCATGAGCGTACGTGGCTGTTCCCTGCGATAAAGAGATCTGGGTCTGTGCATGCTAAACAGCTTCGTGCTGCTTCTGTACAGCCTGTGATTTGTTTTAATAAACACGCGTCTCGGTGCGGGATTGTCTGTCGCAGCTCTCGTTCCTTGGGTTTTAGGTTTTTTAGGTGGAGATGTGTCTGGCTTCAGAGCGCTCGGGTTGCGGGGAAATACACTGGGGGTTTTGTAGTTAAGCAGTTTACTGTAGGAAATCCTTTTATTTTCTAGGAAAGGCTGCAAGAAAAGGGTTTTGTTAACATTTCCCTAGTGCTACACAGTTATTCTGAACATAAAGCACGTATATACGAATGCTTGTGTCTGTGTATGGGGCAGAAAGACTGCTTTGAACTTAGTGAGAATTTTATTGGAAAACATGTTTTACGCTTTATGGCATGCAGCCGGCACCTCTTGGTTCTGGAGAGCACGTAGGTCCGGAAAACAGATTATTCCTGCGCCTTCAGTCGGAGCTGTGTTGCAGTTTGATAGAAACATAACACAGAGCAAAGTTAATCGACAGAGAGAGAACTAGGTGCCAAGGAAGAGGCGGTTGTCTCTGATTTGGGTACCTCTGTTCTTCTTGGGATAATCCAAAGCCATGGATTTATTTTTTTTAATTTTTTTATATTTTTTATTTTTAGCGGTGGTCAGGCATTACAGGAACATCCTGTTTACCTCATTCTGCGCTTAGGGGAGAGAGAGATGAAGCAGGAGGGAAGAGCCAGCATCCTCCTGCCGCCGTTGTGAGAGCGGGCGGGCGGGAGGAAGCCCTGTTGCTGTAGGGAAGGTGCCTGGCGCTGGCCCAGCCCAGGTGGCCGGCGGTCCCCCTGCCGTGGTGGCCAGCTGCTGCCTCTTGACAGATGCCCACGCGTCTGCGACCGCCGCGGCGCTTCGTCAGCATCCCTGCTGTAGGACGCCGGCTTCGGAGCTGCTCGGCGGGTGTGGGCAGGGTGTTGGGGTGGGTGTAGGGTGCTCCTGCCCTGCAGGAAGGTGCGATAATGATTTTCCTTTGGCTTTTAAAAACTAGACGGTAGGTGCAATCTTGGAGAAAACAGAACTGGGCAGCAAGTGGTGTTTTCCAGAGCCCATTAAAAAAAAAAAAACTGCCAAGAAAGCTCTGAAATGGAGAAGTCATGTTTTTACATCCTGTGCGGGGCCCAAACGTGATGGGACTGTGCTTAAGGTCATCCAGCTTTTCTTCTCCAGCTGTGCTCGCTGACGTGAACCCCCACGGCGCGTGGTGCCCGAGGAGCTCCCCGGTCCCACGTGTGTTTCCTTGCCGTGCTGATGCTTCGGTGACACTTTCAGCCAAGCCCCTTTTACCAGCTTGGCAGGGCTGAGCTCTCCCGGCCTGGCGCTCCGGCAGGAAAACTTCCCGCTAGAAATAGCTTACGTGGAGCTTTGCCAGCCCGTTTCTATCTAAATATTACCGATAAATGTTGTAACAGCCTGTGCGTGTGTATTTCTAGTACAAAACAACTGTTAGCGGAGCCTTCCACTTCAGCGGGGAGGACCCGCAGGGCTCGGGCTGCCGGAAAAATCTGGAAGTAGGTTGAGTTGTTGCTGACTTTTAATGAGCTTCGTTCCCTCGCTCCTTTGGCAATTCACCCAGCACGTTACCCACTTTGAGAGGGGTCTTGGCTCTAGCGAAACCCCGGTTCTTTGCTGTTCGAGGGAGAAAATTGAGCCCTGGGCTCACGGCTGTGAGAAGTGTCCGGCGGTGGGACGCAGCCGGGTGCCTGCCTCCCTGCGGACCTGCCCCTGGAAGGCTTCACCCGCGGCAGGTCCCAACAGCTCCCAGAGCCAGCGCTGTCACCCAGTCGCTTATAGATCCTTTTGTGCTTTATTTTTAGAAGAGCCGGGCCAGTTTTACCTGCCCGGGCTGAAGGGGCCAAGGCCATCGGTGGATGGGAAACCTCGGGGTGAAGCGGTGGTGGTCCGGCTGTGGCATCCACGGGGCTGGGGGAGGCCGGGGGCGGTGTGCTTATAAAGGGAACGACGTGTGTGCCTCTGGCTTCAAAGTGTCCCCCCGACTGGAGCATGGTCATCCCTCAGGGGAGACGGATCATCCCAGTGCCCCATCCCAGTATGTGCCCAGTGCAACCCTAGTTCAGCCCCAGTGCTGACCCAGCACAGCCCTCCCCCAGTTCCAGTATGCACGCATCCGGCCTCCCTGGAGTCCCGGTGCCATCCCAGTGCAGGCCCACTGCGGTCCCGGTGCAGCCCCGCCATGGGCTCAGCCCGGTCCCAGTACGGGCCCGGCCCCGTCCCCGTCCTGGCCCCAGCGCTGCCCCACGGCTAGCCCTGGCCCCGCCCCTCGGCTCACGTAGCCCCGCCCCTCTCGCTGGCACCGCCGGGGGCGGGGGCAAGCCCTGACCGACAGCTCCCTCCCGCCCGCTTGGCCAATCCCCTCCCGGACGGGGGCTGTCCCCGTCGTCATCCGTGCGGCTGGTTGGCGGGAGGCCCGCTCCCGCCCTCTGGCGTCGCGGCGCGGGGGCGTGGCTCGGCGGGCGGGGGGCGTGGCCGCCGCCGTGGCCGCGGCATGGAGGAGCGGCCGCGCCGCCGCTGAGCCGCGCCGCCATGGCCAAGAGCCGCGGGGGCGGCGGGCCCGGCTCGCCCGGCGGCCGCCACCACAGCCTGGCCGGGACCCGCGAGAGCCTGGCCGAGCCGGGCGGCGACGAGCTCAGCTCCCTCGGATCCGACTCCGAGGTTAACGGCGGCGGCCCCGAGGAGCGGCGCGTCGACAAGTTCGGCTTCATCGTGGGCAGCCGCAGCGCCGAGGGGCCGTGAGTGGGGCCGGGACCGGGGCGGGGGGGCCGCGACCGGGGGGGGCCGCGGGGCCGCGGGTCTCGGGGTGCTGAGGGCCCAGGGGAGCCGCCCTGGGCCCGGCTGAGGCCGCCACCGTCCCCTCAGCCCCCGCAGGGCCGGGCCGGGCCGCGGGGCCTCGGCCGCTGGGCTGGGCTGGGCCGGTAGCGGCTCTTGCCGCCCCGGGGCCGGGGGGAGGTTGTCCTCCGCCCCGGCTCTGGGCCTTCGGGGCCGGTCCCCGGCGCCCCGCGGGCAGCCCGGCCCCGCTCTGGCCCGCGCCCCGGAAGAGCAGCAGCTCCCGGGGCGGGTTGCGGGTGACAGGGGCGCGGGCGAGCGCCCACACCGCTGCTCCGAGACCGCTTGGGCTCTGTGTGGCCGCCGAAGAGCCAGCGTGGGTTCCCCCGGGCCCTTTCGGGCGGTAGTGCCGCGGCGTGGGGCCGGTGTCTGCCCCGGTGCCCCTGCGGAGGGTGCTCCCAGTGTCCCCCGCTTGCAGGGCAGCGCTTCCGTGAGGCTCCCGGGGGAGCGGCGCTGGCAGGAGCGGGGCAGGAGCTCTCCCGTGTCCTGGCCTTCGGTGCCACGACCCTCCCCAGGCTCTGCTGCCCGGGGCTGGGGGCCGATACCCAGGGGCATCGTGCATGCTAGCAGTGGAGGCCCCAGCAACCGAGATGTGAGCGAGAGCCCCGAAAGCTATTCCCGCTTCCCCCCCCATCCCGTCCCTCCTGCATCGATGAGGGGGAAAGGCTGGATAAGCGGCGTCCACCTCGGGCGCGGGAGGGATCGCTGGGAGCTGCCAGCAGCGCCGAGGCCCCCTCGCCGAGGTCAGTGTCTGGTTACCTCCGGGCCTCTTCTCCTCCAAGCGCTGGATTCCGGCGTATTTTTGGCCGCCGTCAAATGGGGGAGGCCGGGCCGTTGTTCGGAGTCCTGCCAGGGGAACCGGCATCAGTAGCCGCTGGCGAAAGCGCCGTGGCGAGGAGGCGCTGGCCGGCCTCCTTCCGTGGAGGAAGCCCTCGGAGGAAGCGGGACAGCCGAAATCAGCCGCGAGCAGCTCGGGGCTGTGCCGGCCCCAAGGCACTGGGCCCCGGGGCGGTGCCGGCACCCAGGAATGCACTCCGGGCTGCCGGTGAGCTGGTTCGGCAGCGTGTTTGGCGTTTGCCTTCCTGGCCGTGGTTTCGCAGTGACGCCCGGAGAAGCGTGGGATTGCGGCGGGACGACGCGTGGCAGCCCGCTCCTCTCCAGCCTGGAGCGGGCTCCCCTGTGGTTTGCCCGCCTGCATGCTCTGGTGTCGGTTTGGGCCCCGTGCCTCAGTTTCCCCATCTACGAGGAGCAAAGCGTTCGCCCGTCGTAAGCCTGCGGGCGTTACTCGGCCGGTCTGTGGGGAGAGAAGGCACTGGAGGTTTGATTGCTGGCGCTGGGCAAGGTGCCTCGCGCTGGGTGATAAACCCTGTCCCTGCCCGCCGGGTTCATGGCTCAGCACCGTAGGAGCAGGGTGGCCTCTCCTGCCCGGGGTGCTGCGCCCCATCCCAGCCACGCACCATGTTTTGGGGACGCTTTGGATGTCCCTGGGTGCTTGGGGTGGATGTCTGTGTCCCTGGGGTTCAGCAGGCAGTGACTGCCCCGGCCGGAGCTCCTGGTGCTGGAGGTGAGTGGCTGCTCCTTGGGGTGCCGACAGCACGGTGGCTGCGGTCACTGGGGACTGAGCCTTCCTCCCGTGCCCTGCAGGTGTGCTGGGGCCCGATCCTGCCCTCCTCCAGGGCTTTTATCCGCTCTCCGTCTGTCCGGGAGTGGATAAACAGGAGTGCATGACCTCCCTCCATGGCTGGCAGAGTTGGGGTCCCTCTAGCTGGAAGGGTTTTGGGGAAGCATAGGGAGGGCAAGCAGGGTGTCCCAGTGTCTGTGGAGGGTCTGGGGGCACCGGGAAGGGCCGAGCTGTGGGGTTGTCACCCACAGCGTGGGTGCGGAGGAGTGCCTTCCCTGCGCAGGGCATCTCACCACCTCCTGGCCTGGGGTGCCCCCACCTCGTCCTCCCCGCCTCGTCCATCTGAAATGCCTCCGGTCCTCGCTCTGTGCCCGCTGCCAAGCAGCCATCAGCTGGTAACAGCTTCCAGTCTGGGCTGGCCGGGCTCCAGCAGGCCCGCGGCCAGCTCCTGTATCCAGCGTCCAGCGCTCCCGAGCTTCCCACGCCTCGGAGAGCCCCAGCTCCTCCGGCAGCCCAGGCTCTCCGGCTTGGGGCCAGCGCTCCCTTGGTCCCTGTGCTGGGCTTTGCTGCTGGCCAGGGAGCTGCCGGCCGTGCCCAGCCTGCGCTGGGGAGGGTGGGGTGGCCTCACCGAGCAAAGCAGATCCCTTCGGAGCGGGTTTGCTCTCCGAAACAATCACGCTCGGCCCTGTCTGACCCGCTGCGGTGGGTGGGACCCGGCGGGGAAGGGCTGGGCAGGGAGCAGGGCAGCGCTGCCAGCTGGATGCGGCCCTGGGCTCTCCGTGCCGCTTGCTTTCCAGCTCCTAACGCGGAGAGGTCTGGGAGGAGGCAGGGCCTGCGTGTCCTGTAGTAGGGCTGGGTGCTCTGCACCTCCCCGGAGGATGCTCGGCGCCCAGGCCGCCGTCCTCGGGTCCTCAGAAAGGATCTGGCCGCTCCTGGGATTGGCACGGCCACGGGGCAGTGTGGAGCCGAGCCCAGGAAGGCATCGAGTCTGCTGAAGTTGGCCCTTCTTCGCTGATGGCTTGAAGGAGCTTCTGCTCTCCCTGCGCTGTCCATGCCCAGGGCCTGGCCGAGCTGTCTGTCACCCCATCTCCTCACTGATGAAAGGCAGAGGGTGCCCGGCGGGGTTGGAGGCCGTGGTGGCGGCTTCTCCCTCGCCGGCTTTGGCGTCGCGGAAGCATCCCCACCTGCCTCGGCAGGGTTAAATCGGATTCCCCGGCTAGGCTGAGCCGTTGCTGGAAAACACTCCCCTCCCTCCTGGGGGACCCTTGGCTGGGCTCGGCGCCGGGCCTGGAGCAGCGCCAGGCTTTTGGGGCGCGAGCATGACTGGGGCCGCGCGGATGACATGATGCTTATGGCCCCGGCTTTCTCCGTCTGCAGCCAGGTCCCCGCAGGGGGGGGGGATCGGACCTTGCTCAGCTCAGCTAATGGCTCTGGCTCCGCTCCCCGGTTCCTCGCCTTCCTGGCGTACCCTTCTCTCTGGGCACGGGTCCCCAGGGATGCTCGGGCACACGGCGGGTGCAGTGCAGGCTGCTCCCGAGAGGTTTTGAACTGCTGGGGAGCTGGGGCTGCGCTGGCGCGGTGATTTCACGGGTGGTGAGCGCTTCCGGCAGCGCCGAGCAGCTGCCGAAACACCGGCGCTCTCGAGCGTGTCCCGGCTTGGCTTCGTGCCTGGGGGTGGGGAGGGGAGGGCAGCCAGCCGACCGGGGAGGGGGGGGCAACCGACCAGGGTGCTGGAGAGGACGGGGAGGGGGGGGATTCTGCGGTGCAGGGAGGGCTTGGCACCACGCTGACCGGCCTCTCCCCCCCATCCCGCAGGCTGGAGGAGGTGCCCTTGGAGGTGCTACGGCAGCGGGAGTCCAAATGGCTGGATATGCTCAACAACTGGGACAAGTGGATGGCCAAAAAACACAAGAAGGTAAGTTGACGGCCTTGTCCCCTGGGGCTGCCCCAGGGCAGCTGCGCAGGCGAGAGGAGGCGGCGGGGGGGGGACACGACAGCCAGGTGCAGCGGTGTCCCTTTGGGGCAGCCTGCCTGTCACCGGGTCCCCACAGACAGACACGTTGCCTTCGGATGATGCTGTTGGCTTGAATGGGCTGTTCCCTCCCCGTGACGCTTCTCGTGGTGGGAGGGAAGCTGGAGGTTGGCGGGGGGCTGAGCCTGCGGTCCCCGAGCCAGCTTCCTCCTGCCCCCATCTGCTCCCCGCTGGGCTGGAGCCTTCCTAGGGCTTCTTTGGCTGCCTGCGGCAGCCATGGGAATTGTTCGGTCATGGAAACTTCTGTTCTGAGCATCTTGCAGACCAAAAAAAGCTCCGGGTAGGAAACGTTTGAGCCTGATGTGCGTGACGCTGGTCTGCAAGCCGGGGTCCCCAGGAGAGCCATGGTGGTGTGCGCTGGGTGGCTCTGTGGCTCGGTCCGTTGCTGCTCCCTGACCTCCTGAGCCTGCGAACGAGGCAGGGATGGGATGCAGCAAGTCCCAGCTTGCTGCTGTGTGTCCACTGGAAGCGGTGAGGCTGCTGGCACAGGCCAGCGGTGCCTGAGAGCGGCCAAAGGGCTGCCTCCTCATCCTCCTCCCACCCGCTGGCAGAGCCTCCTGGCACTGCTCCGTGTGCCGTGCTCCCGGAGCGCCGTCCCCGCTTGGTGCCTGGTGAACAACACAGGAATCCCTCATCTGTTTCTTGGCCGCTCGCAAAGGATTTGGGAGAGCTTTTCGGGACGTGGCAGGCGGGCGCTTTGTTTTGCTGGCGGTTTCCGCTGCTCTCCGGCCGTGCCGTGGTGTGGCCTCCAGGCTCGGGTGAATGTTTCGGCAGCCGTATGTCTGGCAGAGGAGCTCCCTCGTGCTTGGGCTGAGCTCCTGGGGGTGTCCGTGGGGCTGGTGTGCTGTATAGTCTGTCCTGCAGCAAAAATCCATGCCCAGAGCCTCTGAGGTCTGCTCCAGAGAGCTGCTCCATGCCTGGAGCCCTGGGGCTGCTCGGGGAAGGGTGCCAGGCCTGGCCTCGGATATTGTCGACCGTCCCTGCTCTGGCAGGAGCCTGGCCGCTTTGGTACAGGGCCACGCCGCGTGGCTCAGGCCCTGCTGCTTTGGAGGAGCTCCCCGTGCCTCTGAAAAACCCCGGTACTTTTCTGGCTCCCTCACCAGGGTTGGCTGACGGCCCGGGGATCTCTTGGGCCAGCTCCTCCCGGGCTCACTCACACCTGCACCGCTCCAGGATCCCGAAACGCTCCCTCCCTCCTCGCCTGCCTGGCCCGGATCCCAGCGGAGCCGCGACCCCATGTCCTTCATGGCGCTGAGCCGTGCCAGCGCCGCGTGCCGGTCCTTGCCCTTTGTAGCCAGACCGAAGGAGGGCAGACGCGTGGGCAGCTCCCACCGCTCTCCGGGAGCGGGCAGCGCTCCGACTGCTCTTTGCTTTCAGCATCCCTCGGCCCAGACGTGCTCCTGGTCCCCGGAAGGGCACGGTGGGATCCTGGGGGCCGGGTACCACCAGCACGGGGCCGATGGCGGACCCCGTACAGAGCCAAGGGGATGAGGTGCTCAGCCACTTGGCCCCGGCCGCGCTGAGCCTGGCCAGCTGGAGAGGCTGCCGAACCGAAACCCAGCAAGGCGGCTTCCTTCCTGGCAGCTTAGCCAGCAGGAAGGGGAGCCGGCTCAAAAAGGGAGCCGTCAGCAGCGGCAGAGCTGCCCGCAGCCGCCCTGGGCATCGCCTGCCGCGTTTCCTGCGAGCACAAAGGCCCCGCGGGGCCCGGGACCTGCCCGGGTAAACAAGCAGCGCTGCAGCGAGGGAGCAGCAAACCCTCCCGGGGACACGGCGTTACCACCACGCTGGGCTGGGCGGCTTGGAAGCACAACCTCCTGCTCCCGAGTTATGCCGGCAAACAGGGAAAAGGAGCAGGCGGGAGAGGCCTAGGAAGGCTTTGGGAGCTGTCGGCCATGGCTTGCAGAGCACTGGCATGTCTCCGGCACTTGGCATGTGCCACCTGAGTGGGGACGTGAGGCATGGAGGCCGTGCTGGGTTTTTGCAGGGCTTTATGCGGTGTAACTGTGCTGAAAGCACCGGTCTCGTGGGCCCCACCTTGCTGCGTGCCCTGGCCGAGGACCGTGGGGAGATGGTGCTGCCGCTTCCCTGGCAGTTGGAGCGGGATGTGTGGGGGTCCCTGGTTTTGGTCCCTGCTGGCGTGCTGGCAGCGGCAGAGTTAAGCTGGCTCGGCTCCCTGCCGAGGGGTAGGTCCGGCACTGCCTCGCATGGACTTTGGTCCTGGCTGGTGCCCTGTGCCAAGGAAACGGGGGCCGACTGTGGGCACGGAGCCGGCCTCGGGAGCTGGCCACGCGTGGAGCTGGGACCGGGCCTGCCCTTCTGCCCGGGGTCAGCGGGCAGAAAGGCCGAGATGCTCGGCAGGGTGCACGTCCCTGTTCTCCACGGCCCAGTGGGTGAGCAGGAGGGCTGGACTGGGGGCTGGAGAGCCCTCCCCTGTGTCCCCAGTGCTTCCCATGGGCCATGCCGGGGTGGGGAGGGAGCCACCCGCTCCTCACCTTGGCTCCAGCGTTTGATTTTCCAGCTCCCAGCAGGATCCTGCTTTGAGGCAGAGCCGGGCTTGTTTGGAGCTGTTTGCAAGCCACAAAGCCTCGGCCGGGCTCCTGGCAGCCGTCCGCAGCTCCCTCATGCTGGTGCAGCTCTGGCTGCCGCCCGAGCTGGCAGGTTAAGTGCAATGCCGGGGAGAAGGGGGTGAGCAGGGTCTCTGGTCCCCGTGCAGTCCCGTAGGTCTGTGCAACGCCAGGCGCCGTTATGGGCCTGGGCACCCTGTCCCCAGGGGTGCAGGGACACATCCCCTTGTACAAGGAGGCAGCAGGAGACCAGCCTGGGACCGCGGTGCTGGGCCTGGCTTCCATCTTGCCCCAGGGGCCTCTTTGCTTCCTGCTGCTCCGTGATTTTCCCCGTGACGGCTGTGTCTCTCCTCGCAGATCCGGCTGCGGTGCCAGAAGGGGATCCCGCCTTCGCTGCGGGGCCGTGCCTGGCAGTACCTCTCCGGGAGCAAGGTCAAGTTGGAGCAGAACATCGGCAAGTTTGACGTGAGTGCTGCCGGGGGACTTTCCTGCGCTGCTGGGGAGGGGGGCAGTGCTGGGATGGCTCCTGCTCCTTCCAGGGCTGGGGTGTTTGTTGGGGTCCCAGATGCTGCTTGTTCCCACTGTTGGGGGGGTAAAGGGGGCTAACGTCCCCGCCAGCATGGGCTGACCCACAACCTGATGGGGCTTATGTTCGGGGCAGAGCCCCATGGCTGCTCCGCCAGCTCCTTTGGGCTTGCTGCGGGCCCTGCGTGCCGGCGTGGTGCTGGCACCGTGCCGGTGTGGGGTGTTACTCACCTCAACCCTCTCCTCCCCAGGAACTGGATCTCCTCCCGGGGGACCCGAAGTGGCTGGACGTGATCGAGCGGGATCTCCATCGGCAGTTCCCCTTCCACGAGATGTTTGTCTCGCGTGGAGGCCACGGGTAAGTGGAGCTACTGCGTGTCCGGTCCTCGGCAGCCACTGGGCTGGACTGGCACTGTGGGGTGAGCGCTGTCTATCCCAGCTCACGGAGCCACGCTCGTCCCCCACAGTCCTGACACCCCCCAGCTCACAGGGCATCCAGGCGTGGGCTGAAAACAGGATGGCTTCCCAGGAGCATGGGTCACAGCCCTTGGCGCCAGCTCTGACACCCGGTAGGGTGGGAATCGCCGCGGAGGGAGGAGGCGGCCAGCTGTGGCCTCCATTTCACCAGGAAAATGCCGTTCCCCACGTTTCAGGGAGTGTCTGTGCCGCTGTGCTTGCAGCCGGGTCCCTGCCTGGTCACGGCTCACCCTGAGCCAGCATCCCTGGGAGATGGTCATCTCCCTGCCTCACCTCTCGGATCCGGGCAGGATGGGGCAATCCGTGGGTAGAGCTTCCCAGAGCAGAGCCGTGTTTATCGCATCCCATAGCCCTGGGTTTGTGTGGAAGAGAGATCCCAGCCAGGGGCTGACCCAGGCTCGTGGGGGAAGAATGGTGGCCAGCAGCTGGTCTGCAGTACCGGATCACCGTGCGATGCCCGGTGATGATTTGGTCCGTGGGGGAGGCTGCTGGGCCATGTCCGTGCCCTCTCTCCACCTCTCCCTCCCTGGGGTGTCTCCGCAGGCAGCAGGACCTGTTTCGGGTGCTGAAGGCATACACGCTGTACCGCCCAGAGGAGGGCTACTGCCAGGCCCAGGCCCCCATCGCCGCCGTCCTGCTCATGCACATGCCGGCCGAGGTGCGAGCACGCTGCCGGGAGGGCCGGGAGACCCAGGGGCCAGAGAGCTGGGACCAGCGGGAGGGTGCGGGTCTCTTCGGGGTGGTGCTGGCGGGCAGGGTGCTCGGCTCATGGCATCTGTTTGCCCCAAAGCTCGGCTGGTGCAGGGAGGTGCCTGTCACCCCGGGTGCGCTCTGCCTCCTCCCGCCCGCTCCCGTGGTCCCCGGGAGCAGGGTGGGAGCTGCAGGGACGTTCCCCGGGGACACCGGGGTGCTCACCCCCTGTCCCTTGGCTTGCAGCAAGCGTTCTGGTGCCTGGTGCAGATCTGCGAGAAGTACCTCCCCGGCTACTACAGTGAGAAGCTGGTGAGTGAAGAGCCCGCGGTGCCTACGGCGGTGGCAGGGACCTGTGATGTCTCCAGGCCAAAAGCTTCCCCGGCTCCTCACCCCGGAGGGAAGGGAGCTTGAGGACATCCTGGGTGCTCCCACAGTCTCTGTGTTGTGCCGCGGCCCCCAGGAGCGTTCTGCAGTCAGGGACGGGGGGCTCAGCGTAGCTTTGCTGCCGGTATCCGTGGGGCACAGCTCCGCTCCCATAGCCAGGTCTGGAGGGTGGGCTGCTCCCCCTCTGGGGTGGGTGGGTGGCTGGGGCCGGGGTTAAGGTGCTCACCAGGGCTCTCGATGCTGTCCCTGCAGGAGGCCATTCAGCTGGACGGGCAGATCCTCTTCTCGCTGCTGCACAAGGTCTCGCCCGTGGCCTACAAGCACCTGAGCAAGCAGAAGATTGACCCCATCCTCTACATGACGGAGTGGTTCATGTGCGCCTTCTCCCGCACGCTGCCCTGGAGCTCCGTCCTGCGTGTCTGGGACATGTTCTTCTGTGAAGGTAGATGCTCCCCACTGTCCTCCTCTTCCTCCCGGGGTGAGCGGCTGCAGCCCTTGCGGCGCATGGATGGCACTCGGGGCTGCAGCAGGAGTGCTGCTGCCGCTGCTTGCCTGTGCCTGGCACACGGGACCCATTGTAGGGCAGGTTTGGGGCAGCCACGTGCCTGGAGTGGAGACTGGGCCGTTTTCCTGGGAGTTAGGGGACACATGCATCCCAAATCCACCCTCTTGCATGTCCTGACTGCTAGTGGGACCAGCATGTGGTGCCCCACAGCATCTGAGGGACATAGTGGGAGCGTCACCCTGTCCTGCCTGGCACTCGCTGCCTCACTTCTCCCCTTGCAGGGGTGAAGATCATCTTCCGGGTGGGCCTCGTGCTGCTCAAACACACCCTGGGCTCCTCGGACAAGCTCAAGTCCTGCCAGGGCCAGTACGAGACCATGGAGAGGCTGAGGGCCCTCAGCCCCAAGATCATGCAGGAGACCTTCCTGGTGCAGGAGGTGAGGTGCTGGGGGAGAATCTGGGGGCCCAGTGCCGCCCAGTTGGCCACGCTGCTGGACTGGGCTGCCCCTGGGTGGGCAGAGCTGGCATAGCACAGGGGCAGTCCCCAAAAGGTTTGGATTTGGGGTTGCCTCTGCCTGGGGGGGTATCCCACACCCTGCCCAAGTGGCTGGGGTGCAGAGCCGGCTCCCGGTGGCAGTGGCGCTGTCAAGGGAGATGCTGATGGCACGAGTCTGTCCCCCGCAGGTCATCGAGCTGCCGGTGACGGAGCGTCAGATCGAGCGGGAGCACCTGATCCAGCTGAAGAAGTGGCGGGAGACGCACGGGGAGCTGCAGTGCAAGTCCCCCCCGCGCCTGCACGGCGCCAAGGCCATCAGCGAGGCTGAGCCCCCCACCCGCAAGGCGCTGGAGCCCGTCCCCTCCATCATCGTCCCCCCCGGGCCCGCCCCTGTGCCCAAGGCCCGTAAAAGCAAGGAGAAGAGCCGAGAAAAGGGCCCGGCCAGCCCCGCCAACGGTCCCGGGGCCGAGGGCAACGGGGCGCCCGGCTCGGCCTGGGAGCTGCTGCACCCCCAGGTCTCCCCCCACCACCAGTCCAAGGAGAGCCTGAGCTCCCGGGAGAGCGAGGACACGTACTTGTAGGGCCGGCGTGGCACTGGGTCCGCACCCCGGGCAGCCGGGCTCAGCTGGGCTGCGCACGGACCCGGGCTCAAGGACACTGAGGGGGGGGGGGTGTGCGGGGACCCATGGCACCCGGCCTTGGGGGCTCTGGGCTGGAGAGATGGGGACAGGCTGGCCGGCGTGGCTCCGTGGGGACAGCGTGGTCCCTGTGCAGGGATGCCCGCTCGGGGTGGGCTCGAAGCCGGGGGGCATCCGTGGGAGCTTGGCCAGGCGTGGTGACCAAAGGGTGCCACCTTTGGTCTGCGCTGGGTGCCCACCCCGGCAGGGTGCTGGCACCACGAGCGGTGGGAGCCCTGGCAGGGGGTGGCTGAGCCACCTGAGCTCCCTCCCCACGGCTGGGGGGGCCGGGCTGCCCCTCGGGCCCTTCTCCCTGTCCCAGAGCCCCTTGACCCACCGTCCCCAGGGTCCCTCCCATAGCCCCCACCCTTCTGCCCGTCCTGCGCCGGCCGGGCAGACCCAGACCCAGTTCCCGAGCACTCGCGCCTGGCGCAGGGGGACTGGGGGTACGCGAGGAGCCGGGGGACCCCTCGCCCCCCTCCTCTTTATCTAGTGAGGATATATCAAGCTGTAGCCCTCTATGTAGTACCAAATTTACCTACTCACTGAGCCTATTTATTATTCCTCCGTGGCAGTAACCGTCGCAAGGACAGGGACCGAGGTTGGGAGCTGCAGGCAGGATACGTCGGAGGCAGCGGAATTTGATGCCAGACCACAACCATGGGGCTAAAGCCCCCCCCACACACCCCATCCCTGGGCTCCCCACATCTCAGGGGGAGCGTTCACCCTGCCGGGGCTCTCCCCACTGCTGCCGCCCACCCGAGGCCCCGGTGGAGGTGAGACGGGGTGGGTGAGTGGCCGGGTGCTCCCCGGTTGTGGGGTTCCCTCTCTCCCCCCTGCCCTCCCCAAGGGCCTGGGGCGGCTTTGTAAAATAAAGCGGGGAAAAACGGTTTTGTACAAAGGGGTAAATAAAGCAGGATTGTGTAAAGGCGCAGTGCCTGTGGCTCTCACCGTGTCTTCCCGTTGCCCTCCTGTGCCGTGGGGTAAAGGGGGGGCCTGGGACGGGGTGTCACCTCCCACCTCCTGCTGCATCAGTGCCAGCTTTGGGGGGGCACCCTGGCCTGGACCCAGTCACCCCTGGGGGGGATAGGTGCTGGGGAGGGTCCTGGGCAGGGTCCTGCTGCCGTCACCCCTCTGTCAGCACCCCAGCGGAGCCACCCAGGGTGGCCAAGCCCCGACCCGGCCTTGCTGTCTCACCCAGCCCTGGGGCTGCCCCTGTTTGAAGTGTAAATGGGAGGACGCTGAGACCTGCCCCAGCTTGTGACAGCGGTGGTGGCTGCCAGGTCCTGGGGGGCTCCTTGGGGGGCTGGATGGGGTGAGCTCCCTTCCCGGCACCCAGCCCTGCCCCCCCTCTCCTAATGTCACAGCTCCTGTGGCAGAACAGAGCCAGGAGACCCCCTAATTTATCCCGTGACACCCCAGAGCTCAGCTTTCCACCCACAAAATGGTGCCCAGGCCTTCTCTACCTCTGCCTGCTTCCTGCAGGCAGGAATTCTGCCCAAACCTCGTTCCTCCCTCCAAAATTCCTTTTTCCCAGGGGGGTGGCCACAGGACCGTGCCTGTTCGTGGTGCTGGGCTTCCCCTCTGCCCCTGCAAACCGTGGCGGTGGGGCCGCTGCCCTGGGGTTCGGTAAATCCCAGCTGCCGGGCTGGCTTGTTGGGGCTCAGCCTCCCCAAGCCGGTGGGTTTGGTGCTGGGGCTGAGCGCGGAGGAGGTGGGTGGGTGCTGGGGTGAGCCTGGCTGGGGTGGAGGGGGTATGGTGGGCTCCCAGTGGGTCCAGTCCCAGCCTGACTGGTGCTGGTGGGGGCTGAGCTGGGCAGGCCTGGGAGTTGGAGGGTTGGGTTCGGCTGGGGGCCCTGAGACCCTGGGTCGGGCACCCCGGGGCTCCGGGCTGGGGTTGCTCCGGGCACCCCGGGGCTCCGGGTCGGGTCCGCTGCGGGCACCCCGGGGCTCCGGGTAGGGGTACGGGGGCCGGTCCCGGGGCGGGGCGGGGCCGGGGCGTGGCGGGGCGTGGCAGGCGGTTGCCCCTCCCGCGGCGCGGGGCGGGCCCGGGGCGGGCCGGGGCCGCGCTTATAGCGGCGGCGGCGGCGGGGGCCGGCGCGGCGCGGCCGCCATGGACCTGCACATCCTGGAGCACCGGGTGCGGGTGCTGAGCCTGGCCCGCCGCGGGCTCTGGCTCTACACCCACCCGCTGCTCAAGCTGCTCTTCCTGCCCCAGCGCTGCAGGTACCGGCCTTCCTCCCCGTCCTCCTCCTCCTCCTCCTCCTCCGGTGCCCGGTACCGCTTCAGCTTCCCCACCTCGTCCCGGTGCCCGGCCCCGGGAGGCGGTGGTGTTGGGGTCGGCAGCACCGGTTTCTTCTTCTTCAGGTGCAAGTTCTTCAGCCTGACGGAGACTCCCGAGGACTACACCATCATGCTGGATGAGGAGGGCTTCAAAGGTACCGTGCAGTGGCTTCCACGGCCACCCTGTCCCTTGCAGGCTGGGCTGGCACCGCAGACGCGAGTTGTGCACGTTCTCAGCCCGGCTGAGCGCAGCGACACTCCGGGCCTGGACCGCAGGGAGCGAGTCCCGGCTTGTAGCGAGGCTCCCTCAGTACATGCCCATCCCCATGGCTTCCAGCCGCAGAGCTTCCATCCTCTTGGCGCCTGCGCTGGGGATGTACCAGCTTGCCCGGCCGAGGCTCTCCTGGCATGGCTGCCTTTGCCCTAATAACCCCCTCCCAGGCAGAGCTGCATCTCCGCCGGCTCATGGGACCAGGCTGTGGAACCAGTAGGGATGGTCTGGGGGAAGCCCAGCTGCTCCAGGCAGGGGGCACGTATCTCCTGGGATGCCCACGGGCAGCACTCCAGGCTCCCTGCCTGCACAGGGCGCTGCTGCCAGACCTCCTGCCGTCATTCCTTTGGCTGCTTTCATCTCTTCCCCCTGCCCGGTGAGGGCCAGGGCTGACCGGTGCTTTGACAGAGTGGGGCCGATTCTGCGCCCGCCTGGGCTGGCAGGGGTGAGCCCTGCCTGGGGGTGCTGCCTGGCAGCAGGGACCAGGTTTTGGGGTATCCTGGGGGGGTTTGAGCCCTTCCAGGTCGGTTCCCTCTCCCTGGGAGGTGTCATTCGGTGACGTCCGCGCCGCTGGTGACCCAACACGTGCCATGCATCAGCCTCACCACCGGTCCTGCCGGGGCTACCGGCCCAACGGGCCATGCCGGAGGGTCCGGATCCTGTCCTGGCTTCCCACACCCAAAACCTTCCTGCTGAGGCTGCAGGAGCCGGCCGCAGCTTATCACCTCGGATGTGCCCCAAGGAGCAAGGGTCAGCGCTCCGGCCATGGGGCGCTCGCCGGCCAGATCCAGCTCCCACCTCCCTCCCCAGCCCTGTGCTCAGGGAAGGGGCCATGGGGCCGGGCTCTCCTCCCCCAGAGCCGGAGCCGTTCCCCACGTATTGTTTTATTTCGGGGCCTGCGGACAAATATTCCTCAATCCCGAGGGGAGGGCGGGAAGTGCCGAACAATGGTCCTGCGAGCTGGCGGCCCTGCTGAGCCATGTGTACCCCCCCCGGGTCTGGGGGGCTGCCAGCGTCCCCCGCTGCGGGGCTGGGGAGGGGACCCCTGGCAGAGGAGAGCTGCACCCCCTCTCTTCCCTTAGGGATCTGGATTAAGCCCTGGGGTGGGTGGCACGGGGACAGCGGGGTCCCCCCAGGGCGCTCAGGGCCTCGCCCAGGGTGGTATTGAAAAGCGATTAAGTGGCGAGGGCTGGGACGGGTCCCCGTGTCCCCGTGTGTCCCCCCGCCGGCCCCAACGCTCGGCCCTGGGCCGGAGCCGAGGCCGTCCTGGCGCTTCCTGCGCAGGAACAGGCGCTGGAAACACCCGGCAAGGCCCCTGGATCCGGCCCCGCTCCCGCCCCGCCCCGAGCCATGGTTCGGGAGTGGGGTGCGGAGCCCGTCCCGTGATGGGGTCCCCCCTCCATGGGTGCCGGATCACTCCCTGGGGTGACCTCCCCTCTGCCACTGGTGTGATGAGTTTGCCTTCTCAGCTGGGCTGGGACGCCGGGTGCCCACCGAAGGGCTGGGCGCTTGTGCGAGGCTGTCTCCCGTGGGTGCTGTTTCCCACTTTTGTTGGGGTGGGGGGAGCAGTTGGGAGACCCCTTGGGTGCCCACCCCACCCTGTCCCTTCCAGGGAGCGCTGTGGGGTGGGGAAGGGGGTGCCAGGGAGGAGGGGGTTACCTGGATGAGTCCTGGGGCACCCCGGTAGCGCTAGCCCCTCTCCTGGGCAGGAGGGTGGGTGCGGTGGGGGGGACACGAGCGCAGCCCCCATCCTCTCCCCGGTCCCGGGGCAGGAAGGGGCCGGCCAGCATGCGCCCTCCCTGCCAACAAAAGCAGCTTTTTGGGAGGCAGCCCTGGCCCCCGGCCAGCACGGGCTCGGCCCCTTCCCCGCCGGGCTGGCACGAGGTGCTGGCACCCCCGGGATGGTGGGGTGGCCCTTCCCTCATCCCCTCCGGTACCCCGTGTCATCCCCCCGCTCCCCTCCAGCACCCCTGGTGCTGGATGCTGGGCTGGGGGCTCCTAGGGGGCAGGGGATGAGCCGGGCAGCCCCAGGACCCTGGCAGTGCTGGTTTTGGGGTGAGGCACACCTCGACACCCACTTGCACCCAGTCCAGGGTGCTGGTGCAGGGAGGAGAGATGCGTCCTGGGCTTGGGGGGGGTCGTAGCCTCAGCCCCGCTCCTCCTTGCGGCCAAATTCAGACGCCGTCTCAGCGCCTGGAGTGGCTGAGCCCTGTCTGGCTCGTTCCGCTTGTGGATGGGGCTGGTCTGCACCCCCAAACCAGCATTTCCAGCCCCCTGCATGGGGCTGATCCTGTCCTGGCTCTGCTGGGCCAGCTCATCTCCCGAGGGACAGTGTGACATGTGGTGCCTGAGCCGGCGCGAGCTCTGCGGCACGGACAGGGCATGCGGCATCGGATGCCGTTTGGCTGTGCCGAGCCCCAGGGAGCCTCGTGCCTCAGTTTCCCTTTATCCCTTGCAGAGCTGCCGCCTTCCGAGTTCATGCAGGTGGCGGACTCGACGTGGCTGGTGCTCAGCGTCGTCTCCAACGGCCGGGCGCCCTCCGGCTGCCAGGCCACCGGCGTCACCAAGATCGCCAGGTCGGTCATCGCGCCACTGGCTGAGCACCACGTCTCGGTGCTGATGCTCTCCACCTACCAGACCGACTTCATCCTGGTGAGTGGCCGGGCAATGACGGGGACGGTGATGGTGATGCCTGGTCCCACCGGCGTGTTGGCTCCGGCAGCGGAGCTGGGTGGGGACCCCTCTGTCCCTGGCCGGTGGGGGGGGGGGGGGCTGCGGGGAGGGGTGGCGGTGCCGGCCCTGATCCTGCACCCCTGGCCAGGTGCGGGAGCGGGACCTGCCGGTGGTGATCCACACGCTGGCGGGGGAGTTCGACATCTACAAGGAAGAGAGCGGCGAGTGCGTCCCCGTCACCTGCGACGATGTGAGCAACGGCTTCCTCAAGCCCAAGCCGGGTGAGTGACGCCGGGTCCCGTGTCCCCCGGGGCCACCCGGTTCCCACCTTGATGCTCCAGCTCCCACCAGTGGTACCCACATCCCCAGGGCCACCCCTCTGCACCCTGAGGGATGCCGGGCTGTGGCTGCGGTGGCCACGGGGTGGCACTGCGGTACTGTCCCCAAGCTGTCCCCACGCCTGACGGGTGGCTCTCGCCCTGCCAGCCGCCAGCCCCACGCTGCACCCCGTGCAGAGCCCCCAGACCCGTTTCTGCGTCCTGACCGTGGCCCCTGACACGCTGCCCGCCATCGCCACCATGCTCATCGACGTCCTCTTCTACTCCCACAGGTGGGTCCCGGGGACAGGGACAGGGTGGTGGCCCCTCGCCTGGTGCCACCTGAGCTGCGGTGACATGTCCCCCCGCCTTGCTCCCAGTGGCTTTTCAAGCTCTGGGTGTGTTTTGCAAACTGGTTTTGCCCTCCCGAACGTGCTGGGGGGCTGCAGCCACGTGGGTGCTGTGGGTCCTGCTGCCACCGTGGGAGATAGGAGCCCCGAGGTGACCTGGGGGACGAGCCCCCCATTGCAGCAAAGCCTGGGGAGGGGGGATTGCAAAACAGGAGAGGGTGGGTTGCAAAAGGCCGGTGGGAACAGTGCCAGGGCGAGGGGATGCTCCTGGCTGGGACCTCCCATGTCCCCTGGGATGGGGTCCCTTCTGGTGGGACCCTCCTGCTCCGGATGCACCATGGCATTTTGGGAATGCCCCAAAATCCGGTGTCACCCCTGTCCTGCCTGTGGCTGGCACCCGCTGCTCCCCAACCCAGCGGCTGTGTGAGCTGCAGACCCTGCGGGTAGCACCCGCTCCCGTCCCCCCTCTCCTCCCCCCGCACCGGCTCACCCTGTGGCAGCCCACCATGATGCTCGACGACACCCAGTGCCACCACCAAGCGCTTCGCCTCCCAATTTTGGGGCTTGTGACCCCTCCCTGTGGCTCTTTTCCCCCCCCGCTGTGCAGCCCCCGAGGGAGGCTGGCGCCGGCAGCCAGGACCTCGACTCCATCACCTTCTTCGCCTTCTCCCTCATCGAGGGCTACATCTCCATCGTGATGGATGCTGAAACCCAGAAGCGGTAGGTGCTGTCCCTGCGGCTGTCCGTCCGTCTCTGTCCATCCCCGGGGCTGGGGGCTCAGAAAGCGGGGGGGGTTACACTCAGGCCCCCCTTCTCTCAGGTTCCCCAGTGACCTGCTGCTGACCAGCTCGACGGGGGAGCTGTGGCGGATGGTGCGGATCGGCGGGCAGCCCCTCGGCTTTGGTGAGCGTGGCAGCGGTGGCCGTGTGTCCTCCTCCCTGTGCCGCCACCACCCGTCCTCCCCCTACCTGGGAGATGCTCCGGGGTGATGCTCTCCCTGCGTGTCCCCATGGCGGGGCCACCACTCACCCCGGCGTCCCTTTGCCTCCCCAGATGAGTGCGGCATCGTGGCGCAGATCGCCGAGCCGCTGGCCGCCGCTGACATATCGGCGTATTACATCAGCACCTTCAACTTCGATCACGCCTTGGTGAGCCCCTGCCCTTCCCCGGGGACCCGCCGTGGTGGGGGTGTCCCCCCGGGGCTGACACCCGCTCTGTCCCTCTCCCCGGCAGGTCCCCGAGGAGGGCATCGCCGAGGTCATCCAGCTGCTGCAGCAGCGCCAGGAGAGCGGCAGATAGCGGCCGGCTGTCCCCAGGCCGGGTGGCCCAGCGCGGTGGCACAGTGGGCTCCCCCTTCTCCCCCATCCCCTATATTCGTTATTTTTTAAATTTAAGGCTCCCCCCCCGCCGGTGCGGGGCAGAACCGGGTGCAGCGTCGCTCCCTGCCTGCTGGGGACGTGGGGACATGGTGGCTTCGGGGACCTGGTGGCCTGATGGCAGTGGGCCAGCGTCCTGTGGGAGCGGGGAGCAGTCCCCACCGTGCCACCCACAGGTGAGGCTGAAGGGCAGCCCCACGCCGTCCTCTGCCTCCAGCCCTGCCCGCGCAGGGTTGAGGGGCTCGGGAGGAGAGTGGGTGTCCCCGGGGACCTGCCAGAGGAGGGGACATGGCAGGGGGACATGCTAGAAAGCAGTGATGTGCCACCGTGGTGCTGGGGGTGACAGTCTGGGGCTGGTGGGATGTGTCCCCACACCCTGTGTGTGTCCCCACGGGTGGGTCCCCTTGGGTTGGGGGGGGGGGTGGCCATGATGCTCTGGGACACCCCTGGACCGGCCACATCGGGGGTGAAAGCATCCCCGGAGCTGGGGTTCCCCTTGCCACCCCAAAAATCTCCGAGGGGGGGGAGGGGGGGGCTGTGGTTCAGCCCCAGCCCTGTGTCCCCTCTGGGGTGGCCCCACGGCCCTGCGTGGGCCATCGCCCACTGTGGGGGGACGATGGTGAACCCCCCCAGCTCCTCCCAAGCTGTATTTTCACTTAGTTTTAATAAGTCAATAAATGTCCTATTATTTTTATTATAGTCCCAGGGGGTTGGCCCAGAGCTGGTCCCCGGGGTAGTGGCACTGGGTGGGATGGGAGCAGCTGGGATGTGGCGGGGGGACGTGGCACTCCCCGTGTCCCCGCCATAAGGTGACCAGGATGTGGGCAGCTCGCCTGCCGTGTATTTTGGGTGAAAAAAGGGGTGAAGGCTGCAGCCCCCGGCAAGTCACCAGCCCTGGGGAAACTGAGGCACGGGTCCCATTTCCCCCATTTCTGCAGCTCTACTCCCGTCCTGTCCCCAAAAACCGGCCCCCGCTCTCCCATGCACCAAGTGGGAGCGTGTCCGGGTCCCAGCCGTGTCTTCCCTGCGTCAGCTCCTGCACACTTGCACGCCGTCGGGTTCCTGCAACATCTCCGGGCGCTTTCTTTCCTGTCTCGCTCTCTTGTCCAGAGTCATGAGACGCCGGTGACGCGCGCCCAAGCGATGAAGAAATTGCAGCCGGCCCATGCGGTCACCGGCGCTATTTTTGTCCCTGTTGGGTATTGCACAGTCCTCCGCCACCCACTTTCCTCTGGTGGGGTGGCCACCACAGTGGCCTCCTCCCGGCCCAGCCCGGCAGGGACCCCGCGCCGAGCCCTGGGAGGTGACGGTGCCACGTGGAGGGGCCGTGGGGGGATCTGAGGGTGGGTGTGCTCTGCCTGCGTTGTCCTGCTCGCCCGGCCAGGGTGCCCCAGGGGTCCTGTCACAGCACCGCATGCACTGGAGGGCCCGTGGGGTCAGGGAGGGAGGGGTGGATGGATGGACAGGTGGATGGATGGACAGACAGATGGATGGATAAGAGGTAGATGAATGGATGGAGGGATGGACAGAAGGATGGATGGGTGGGTGGAGGGATGGAGAGACGGGTAGATGGATGTACAAGTAGACAGATGGGTGGGTGGATGGATGGATGGACAGGTGGATGGATGGACAGGTGGATGGATGGGCAGGTGGGTGGATGGATGTGCAAGTGGACAGACGGATGAGTGGGCAGGTGGGTGGATGGATGGGTAGATGGATGTACAGTTGGATGGATGGTTGGTTCATTGGATGGATGGACAGACAGGCGGATGGATAGGCGGACAGGTGGAGGGATGTATGGGTGGATGGATGGATGGGCAGGTGGATGGTCAGGCTAACAGCCTGTCTGGCTGGACGGATGGACAAACTACTTCAGTCAAGCAGGTGTGGAGAGTGAAGGACGTTCCCCTGGCTCCTCCAGCCCTCCAGGGCTGCCCTGGGCACAGCCCTCCCCGCCCCGGCCCCACCGAACCCAGCCCAGCTGCCACCTCTGCCGGGGGACGCCGCGAGGAGGAGGAGGAGGAGGAGGCAGCTGGTGGAGGAAGCAGCGCCGGCCCCGCTCCCACAGCAGGGAGTCCTGCAGGTCGTGGGGTGGCTGGGGAGGGGAAATTTTGGGGAGAAGAAAATATTTCTTCTTCTGGAAGCAAGTCATGGCTGCGCTCTTCCACCCCAGAGGAGATGTTATTTCTGGGTTGTCCTCCCACGCTGCCACCAAACCCCCTGAATGTGTGAATTCGGCGCAGGTCGGCTCCCTCTGCTCACACCGGCAGCTTTTGATGGTCACCAAAATCAACCAGATTGCAACGCATCTCAAAAAGCTGATAAAATCTATTCCTTTTTATGGGGTGGAAAAAGCCCCCGTCGGTGCCAGGCTCCTGCCGGGCTCCATCCACCGGGAAAGGGGAGCTGAGGGGGACAAGGAGGTTTGCACTGGGTGCTGCCGGCAGCGCCGAGGCTGTGCCAGGCTCCACGGCAATGCTGGCCGGGGCCGTGCAAGCCGGGTTCTCCCGTGGCAGTATTGCATAAGCCTGACACGGCGGTGAGGGCAACGCTGCCTGCACCGCTGCCCGCGCCGGGCTTCCGCTGCCCTCAGCCCCCACTCCCTTGGGCAACACCCAGGGCCCCGCACGGGTAGTTGTGTTTCCTCCCCGGGGGCACCCGTGGGTGCTGCCAGGCAGAGGGGCTGAGCCGTGCTGCCCGGTGTCCCCCACTTGGTCAGCGCCTGAATTTGTCACCCAGAGGGGTGGGCGGGTGTGAGCAGCCGGCCGGCCGGCCAGAGGATCCTCCGGAGCATCGCCGAACGCCACGGCCGGGTGCAGTCCCCAGCTGTGCCGGGATGCTCCGTACTTCCCGGGCTTCCACCTCCCTCCTTCCCAGGACAGATTTTCGGCTCCCATGGCTGGACTCGGGATGCGAAGCCCCCTGTGATGGGACACGGGTATCCCCACATGACCGATGTCCCCGTCCTCGGGTGCCAACCCTGCTGCTGCCGCTGCCCTCTTTTGCATTTGGGTTTCGGGGCAGCCGAGGCTGTTTTCGGTTCAGCCAGCCTTTTGGGCACCGAGCGGCGAAACCGGGGTGACTCAAAGCGGCCCTTTCCCAAGAAGCCGAGTCGTGGGGGTTCAGTGGCACCAGTGCGGCCGGATCCGGGACGAGCAGTGGAACCATGGGCTCCCTGGGCTGGACCTGCCAGGACTCCCTCGAGGAACTGAATCGAAGAACAACCCCACCGGCCAGCCGGCATCATTTCCTCCCGCCGGGGCGGCTCACCCCGCTCATTGGCCCCCGGGGCACGGCTTCACTTCTCTCTGGCTTTCCGTTGGGTCCGGGTGCCTCCTTCGGAGGTGGGGGCGAATGGGTGCACTTTAAAAGGCGAGCTTCCCCATCGCCGAGCAGTAAGGAAGTCGCTCGCGCGCCCGGCAGCCCCGTGCCGAAACACCCTGCCCCGGCCATGCGGTGCGACGGGCGGCCCCTGGGTGTGCTGGCAGGTAGGTGTCTGTCGGCGTCCCGCAACTACCCTCTTGCTCGCACGCCGGCTGTGCCGAGCCGGCCGGGAGCCGTGGGAGGGAGCACGGTGGCGGGGCCCACATGAGGGTTGAGTCGGCGTGCCTCGGCAGATGTTGTCACCGAGGCTGTCCCCCCCCCCGTGCCGTGGTGGTGTCACCTCCCAAGGGCACCAGCGGGGGACTGGGACATTCCCCCGCGTGGCACGTGGGACGTGGAGCACCGGGGATGGGCACCCCACTGGGGCTCCCTTTGTCCCCGGGGGAGAAGAGATGCTGGGAGGGGGCGGGCAGGAGGGGACAAGCTTTGGGGTCAGTTTGGGGACCGATGGCAGAGGGTCAGGGGTCAGCTTGCTGGCATGGGTCCTGCACCCTGCCCAAGCCCTTCAACCCCCCCCCAGCACAGCAGGGCCAGATGCTGTGTGCCAGTCCAGCGCCGCATCCGAAGTCACGGCCGGCACGTGGCCGTGGGTGACAGCGGGGCCAGGACAGCGTCCGGCTGGAGCCGAGGGGCTGGATCCAGGAGCGTCACCCCTGTCCCCTCCTTTGCGGTGGCCCACGCTGACAGGGGGAGCTGCTGGGGCAACCGCCGCGGCCAGGCTGCGCTCCCTGGCTGCTCCATGGCATCTTCATCCTCCTCCTCCTCCTCCTCCCCGCTGGGTCCCCAGCAGGCTTTTGGCACAGGGGCTGGCTCGTCCCTGCGGCAGTACCGGGGACTTCGGCGCAGGGGACGCATGTGCCCGGCACACGTTGTTCTTGCCTCCAGGCCTGATGCCAGGGTGATGGGCGCACGGGGCCGAGCTCTTCCCGCGGCAGCTGTCACCGTGGCACGGGGACTGGTGAGCTTGTGCCTTTCCGGCGCAGAGAGGGGGCTGCCTCCCTGCACCCAGCGATGCCCCAGTGTCCCCCATCTCCCTCCTCTTCCTCCCCAGCTGTCACCAAAGGGCTCTTCATCCTCTGGGCGGTGCCGGGCCAGGGGGGGCGGCCCCTGCAGCCCCCCACCCTGCAGCAGATCCAGGCGCTGGTGAGGCACATGGCCGAGGACGCGCAGGAGCTTTTCGCCTTCTACGTGAGTCCCCTTCCCCAGGGCGAGGGGTCGCTCCTGTCCCCTTTGCGGGGGGACACGGGGCTGGTGGGGGGGTCCCCGTGCTGCTCCCGTCCCACATCCCTGACCTTTCCCCCCCATTCCCGGGCAGGAGAAGGACCAGCGCCTGGCCATCAACCACCTCTGCCGCACCAACAGCCCTCCCGAGTGGCTGCAGGGACCGGTGATGGGGCCTGGGGGGCTGCGGGGGCTGCGGGGGCTGCGGGTGCCCATGGCCCGCATGGCCCAGGCGCTGCAGGACATCACCCGGCACCAGCGCGACCTCAACCCCCCCGGCGCCGAAATCCTTCGCCGTTTGGCCAGCACCCACCTGAAGGTGCGAGGGCTCCTCAACAACCTGGAGGGGCTCTTCCCGGCCCCCAGCCCCCGCCCCGGCTACCGGCCCCTGCCCGGCCCCACGGCACCCACCAAGGTCTTCCGGCAGAAGCTGGAGGGGTGCCGGATCCTCTGGAGCTACGCCCGCTTCATGGCCAAGCTCAGCGCCCAGCTGGAGGCCAGGAGCCGCCGAGCGCGCCGGGAGAAGCGGAGATCGCGCCGGGGCTCACAGCTGCCCGCGCGCTCCTAGTGCAGCCCCGCCGTCACCGGAGTTGTCCCCGTCTCCGTCTCCGTCTCCATCTCCATCTCCATCCTCATCCCAATCTCCATCCCCATCTCCATCCCATCCCCGTCCCTGGGATGGAGACTCGCCCGCCGGCCGGGACGCACCACAGAGACCCTCTAAGCTCGCGCGGGTGAGGACGTAAGCGCGCTCGAAGCAGCTCCCGTCACTTCGGCTTGCCGTGGAGACCAAGCTGTCCCCGTGCCACCTCTCGGCCGCAGGACAGCCCCGCTCTGCTCCTGGCAGCTGCCCCACATCCTGCCCCACGTTTCGGCAGCCCCGGTGCCGCGGGGAGCCGCGCGCTCAGGCGCGCTCGGGTGTCCCCCAGGTGCCCAGCGCTGCGGGATGGAGCCGTCCCTTGTCACCGAGCCCTGCCGGATTTTCCAGTGATTCAATGGGTCCGGTGACCCAGCCTGACTAAGAGCCGCTCGCCCAGCAACCGCCGCGCTGCCGGCAGGGTGCGGCCCCGGCCCACGGAGAGCACTGCTGGCACCGACGAGTGCCACCGGCGTTGTCACCCCTTGCCTGCCCATCCCTGCCTGCCCTGCGCGCTGGGTTTGCTGATCCCAGAGAGCATCTGGGAGCGGAATCCTGTGAGCTCAGTGTCCCTGTGAGCTCAGTGTCCCTGTCAGCTCAGTGTCCCCATGAGCTTGGTGTCCCCGTGAGCTTGGTTATCCCTGTGAGCTTGGTGTCCCTGCATACTCAATGTCCCTGTGCTCGTCCCTGTCCTCGTCCCTGCACGCTCAGTGTCCCCAGGCCCTCAGCTCATCCCTGTGCCTTGTGCTTGGTGGCCCTGCGCTTGTCCCTGCGCAGTGTCCCTGTGCTCAGTCTTGCACACTTGGTGACCCCGTGCTCTTGGAGTCCCCGTGCTCTCAGCACCCCTGTGTCCTCAGGGGCCCCACGCTCTTCCCTCTGCGCTCAGCGTCCCTGTACCCTCAGTGTCCCCCGCGTCCCCGAGCCCCTCGGGCCATGCCACTGCAGCTCTGCCTGTGCCGGGCAGGGGCTCGGCTCCGGCCACCGCACTGTGACGGTGAGTGGCGGCACCCACCCCCTCCCCACTAATTTATACATTAATATTTGTGTGGTTATCATATTTATTGAATCTTGGGGTTAATTTAATACATCCCTGCAGTGGGAAGAAATATTTAAGGACATGTTTTTAATATATAAATATCTATTTTTATGATAACTTTTTTTGTATCGTGTTAAACTATGAATGTAACGAGCTTTTATTTATGAATCTCAATATTTTTTGGTACTGTGAGAAGGGCGGCGCTCACCACGGGCTCGTGGCACCCCCGTATTTTTGTATAATGGCAGAAGGAAATAAAGTGTCGACCTCGGCCCGTGGGCCGCTGAGCGGTTGTGTCCCTGCGTCCGGGTGTCCGTGGGCAGAGAGGGGCTGCATTCCGGTGGCCAGGATGTGCCCGTTGTCCTCGCCAGGGCACATGGCACAGCACGGGATGGCAGCATGGGGTGGGATGGGACCTGGCCTGGTGTGGCACATAGTGTGGCACAGAGTGGGACGTGGCACGGCACGGTGTGGCACGTGGCATGGCACGGGATGTGGCACAGCACAGTGGCACATGGCACATGATGGGATGTGGCACGTGACACGTGGCACGGCACAGGACGTGGCACATCACGGCGTGGCACATGGCATGGCACGGTGTAGCACATGGCACAGTGTGGCACACGGCATGTGACGTGGCAAGGCGTGGCATCCCGTGGCGTGGCCTGGCACCGCCTCGCATGTGCCGTGCCACGGTGTGGCACCACACCGCATGGCAGCATGTGCCGCATGTCACACAGCCCTGCGTGGCAAGCGACCCGGCACAGCCGCTGGCACGGGCCGGGCCATCACCGTAGCCAAGCCAGAGTGCCACGTCCCTGCCACCTGGCCCGGGCCACCATGGGGACCAGGCCACCCCGCTGCCACCGGCCCAGCTGAGTCAAAAATCCTAAGACCCGGTCATGTGGCACCGTGGAGTCACTTGTTCCCCGCCGTGTGCCGGTGCCCGCCGGGCTGCCTGGCACTGCCGCCGGCACCGCTGCCTGACTCAGTTGCGGGGAGCATCGCCGCCGGGACAGCCACCGCCGCGCTGGCACCCACTGCCATTTGGGGACGCTCGGGGTGGGGACGATGTCACCATGAAGCAGCCCGGGCCGGCTTGCCGTGCCGTGGGTGACTGTGACCGTGACCGTGCCACACCCCGCCGGCTCCGAAGAGGAGGCAGCTTGCATGGGCTGCGGAGGGGAGGGCGCAGGTACGTGACCCCCCCGGGACCAGTGTGGAGGGGTGGGGGGACCCCCAAACAGGGGGTGCACCCTGGGCTGAGTGTCACGGGAGGGGTGCTGGCAGCCTCCATGTCCCCAGTGTCCCCACGGGGCCGGGCTCCCTCCTTGCAGGGCCACCCAGGGGGACCCCACTGCCCACCCCCGGGAACTGCCACCCCACAGCGGGGACGTCCCTTGGCCACGGTCCCCGAGGATGTTGCTCGCCCTGCCACGGCCACAGGGTCCTCCCCGCCTGGCTGGGATGGAAAGCAGCAGGGTGCCTGCCTGTGGGGTGACACCCATGGGGTGACACGTGGGGTGACACCGGTGGGGTGACACCGGTGGGGCACGGGGGCAGGGGAGAGGCAGCTCCGGGCGGGAAAACATCGTGACTCAAAGGGGAATTCGGTCCCTGCCGTTATTCAGCTCCGGGCTTCCCTGGGGCGGGGGCATGGGGACACCGACCTTACTCACCCCTTCCTCAGCCCCCCCCCGGCACGGCCCCCCCCGACCGGCCCTGGCCCCAGCCCCAAACCTGCGGGACCCCCCCCGGGGGCTGCGGTGGCGGCTGAAATCTCGGTGTCCCCTCCTGCCTGGGGACAGCACAGGACGAGGCCCCAGAGGGGACCCAGAGGGGACTCTGGGGTGGGGATGGGGCGGGGGGGGGGGCAATTATGGGATGGGGCAGTTCTGGGGTGGGGATGGGGGGGGGACACACACAATTATGGGGTGGGGACGGGGCAGGAGGGGGCAGCTCTGGGCTGGGGGGGAGAGGACAGGGCTGGGCTGAGGACGGGGCAGGGGGCAGGGCTGGGGCAGGGCTGGGGCGGGGGGGGGCAGTTGTGGGGTGGGGCTGGGGCAATTCGGGGGGGGGGAGCTGGAGAAGGTTGGGGGGCAATTATGGGATGGAGAGTGGGCAGTTCCGGGCGGGGGCAGCAGGGGGCAGCATGGGGACAGGGCTGGGGACGGGGGGGGCGCTTGGGGACGTGGGGGGGGGGCAGCTGTGGGGGAGCCGAGGGGCAGCAGGGCAGCGGTGGCCTCGGGACACCCTGCGCTTGTCCCCGTGTCCCTGGCCAGGCTGGCGGTTGGGGATGGTGGGGACAGAGCGGGGACAGCGGGGACAGCAGGCAGCAGTTGGTGGGCCGGGCAGGGCAGCTGCCTCCTGCCCAACCTGCCCCCAGCTCCGCTCCTGGGGTCCCCAAACTGGGGACACCTTGGGGGCACCCCACAGGTTCCCAGCCCCGCAGCCCCCCGCTCCCTCCGACAGGGAGGGCTGGCTCCCCCCCCCCAACCAGCCCCTTCCCCTTGGGACCTATGGGGACCCCCCACCCATGTCACCATCTCACCACGCTCCTGCATCTCACCTTTCCTGCTGCCCATCTCCATGGGGCATCCGTGCAGGATCCGTGCGGGGACATTCCTGCTACCGAAGTGATTGGGAAAGGGGATTTTCCTGGGCATCTCCCGTCCCCTGCATCTCCCCCATCCAACCTGCCTGGACCAGGGGTTCGGGTTTTCCTGCTGGAGCATCCTCCCCTGCAGAGGGGGAGCCCCCTTTCCATCCCCCCCTAGAAAATCTATTATACATGAAACCCCAAACCCTGCCCAGCTCCGGGACAGCGGCCGGGCCCCGGGCAGCCCTGGGCTGAGTCGCCGCTGGGAAATTCAGGGAAAGGGCAGAAAACAGCGAACCCACAGCAATCCCTGCACGCAAGCCCCCCCGAAAATGTTCCCTAGTGCTATTAATTAAGAAATGCCAATTCCTCAGCTAATCAAGTGCCATCAGGCCATCAGGTATCCATCAATACGTGATGGGCTGCTCACTGCACCCTGATAAAACCAGGCGTGAGGCTGCGGGGGGTGAGATGGGGCTCGTCCTCCCCAGCCTCCACAGTCCCCTCGCTCCCCAGCCCCGTCCCTGCCCACTGCCTGTCATCCCAGTAAGGCAGACTGGGCTGAAATGGGCTTTGGCATCAATGCCACCTGACAAACCAGGCTGGTCCCCAGGTTCATGCATGGGGAAACTGAGGCAGGCAGCAGCTAAGTGACCAACCCCCCTCCCTGCCCCAGCACAGTGGGGTCCTCACGTCCCCTCTCGACGCGTCACCCCCTGCCACTGGGGATGGCCGGGGTTGTGGCGGCTCTTGTGTCACCGTTCCTCGACTGTCACCGCGGCGGGTTCATGCTGCCAGAGCACCCAGGGCACAAACTTGCTAAACCTGATTAAAAGTTTCAGCTCGGCCGTGCCCCTGGAGAGGAAAAAAATATCTACAAGAAAAACAAAAATCCCTTTAACCTGTTTTTCACCCAAATCGGGGAGCAAACGGCCCCACAGCATCCCAGCCCCGCGGGACCCCTGTGAAGAGTTGACCCCCCCTCCCGCTCGGGTGTTTGCTCCTGCACTGATTTTAGCACCTTGCCAACCAGCCCAGCACCCTCCTGCCTGCGCCCCTGCCTGCACCCTGCCTGCGCCGGGCAGGGGGACAGCCCCGCCGATGGAAGGGTTAACCCTGAGGGGCCGGTCCAGCCTCTCCCCGCTGGGTGGGTTTGTCCTTTTTCCTGGAGAAAACTCACCCTTTACTTCTAATATTTTTGCCCAAAGGGACGAGCCGCTGGCAGGCCGGGGGACGCCGATGCCACCGCGTCCGTCCCACCGTGACCGGGGGTCCCGCACCCCTCGGGGGACCCCACCACTGCCTCCCCACACCTTTTATCCCTCCAAAACCCCCCAAAAAACCCAAATAATATTTCCCCCCCCCCCTTATTTTATTGACTGCTCCAGCAGCCAGCGGGGAAGCCCCGGCCCGGGGAGGGGGACCCGGGGGTGAAAGTGCTTGCGGCTCCATGAGTCACATCGCCGCACGCTCGCCATCGCGCCTCGACGCCACCGCCGGCACCCGCCGCCCCCCGCGACGCCCCCAAACCCCACGTGCTGCCGCTCGTCTCCCTCGGGGGGGGCTTTAATTCATATTTCCCCCCCCCCCCTTCCCTTCCCACCCACTTCCCCAGCACCTCCCTGACCCCGTGCGTGAAAAAACACAAAACCCACAATCCCGGTGACATCAACTTTATCAGAAGTTTATTTCTAAGAATCATTCAGGATTTCCAAAGCCCTCGACTTCCTGATTTCCAGTTTCAATAGAAGTAACGATAGTGGTGCTGCTCCCCCCCGCGTCCCCCCCTCCTCCCCTTTCTTACAACACAGGCTGGCTGCCGGACCGGTATATAAACCCCGAGAAGTCCCCCAGTATGAACATGAATTTCTGAAAACTTCCTCTGCCAACACCAATCTCTATTAAGTTGCTCCCGGGACGCGGCTCACAATGAAGTTCGTGCCGGCAGGTAAAAAAAAAAAAAATCAACTTTGGGGAAATTATTTCCCTTTCTTCCCCCTTTTTTCCTCCTCCCCCCCCCCTTTTCCTGGTGATGCTCGGGCACAGGCGGGTCCCAGGTCGCCGCTGCCGGAGCGAGGGCTCCCGCTGCGCTGCGTCCCCCCCCCCCCCGGGATGAGCATCTCTGGGAATTGGCAGCGGGGAGCGAAGCGCGGCGCTGGCGCGGTGCAGCCAACATCTGGACACTTATATAACTGGAAACGCTTCCAAAAAAAAAAAAAAAAAAGCAAGCGGGGGGATTTTGGGGGGGGGGGAGTTTTTTGCGCTTTTTAAAATATTTTTTTCCCCCCTCCTGCTTTTCCTCCTTCTGGGTCTCTTGATGCCGCGAGCCGCTGCTGCGTTGGGAGCACCGGAGGGATGGGGAGGCTGCCAAGTGCAGGAGGGGAGGTTGGAGGGAGCGGCCGCCACCCTAACAGCAGTGCACCCACCTGGGACCCCCCACCCACCCAGCCCCTGGCACACGTGGGTGCCGAGCCTCGCTCTGCCCAGCTGTGAAATGGGCAGAAGGCAGCGGCCGGGGGGGAGGCAGCGAGAGGGGCTTGCGGGGGGTCAGGGCATCTGCGTCCCATGGGAGCAGCCAGGGCCCCGGGGGCGCGGGGAGGAAGGGTCCCCCCCGTCCTGCGCAGGAGGGGAGCAGCAGCAGGTCAGGGATCGCAGCACGCCCAGGTAAGTCCTTTCCCACCTGGGCAGGGTAAATAAAGCAAGGCTTGGATTACCCGGCACCGGCGGCACGTCGGAGGCGCTGACAAGTGTGGGCAGCTTCGGCGCTTGTCACGGCCCGGGGACATTGCCTGGCAGCACCCCCGCGGCATCGCATGGGGCCCCCACCCTGCCGGAGCGCTGCCGGTGACATCCAGGTCCCCTGGCAGCGGGGATCCCCCAGGGACCCCCCCCCGGGGTGCCCTGCCCCAAGCATGCAGAGCACGGTGGCAGGGCTCCAGAGGTGGTTTGGCCTCCCCAAGCAGGGATGCTGGTTTGGGGGGGTCCCCAGGGATGGGGGGTTGAGCACCCCGCTCTCACCCCACCGGCAGGAGGGGGACGCCAGGGCGACCCAGCTGCCGGCGGCTCAAGGGTCCCCTTGTTCCGCGTCCAGAGATTTCCTGGCCGGCGTCTCCAGCAGCTGTGGCGTCTCTCCCCAGGGCTCCTCGGCGCTGCGCCCACTTCGCAGGCAGGGAAACTGAGGCAGGCGGTGAGGCCGGAGGCAGGGGGGGTATGCCGAAGGCAGGTTTCCTTGCAGGCGCCCCCGCTGAGTCAGCCGGGGCTGGGGTGGGGCCTCGCTCCTGCAGCGCCCGGCCAAGGATAACGGAGGGGAAAGCGCTTTGCATATTTGATTAAACTCGACAGGTCGTCACCGGGCCGGTTACGAAATGTGGGAATGCCGCAGGGCACCCCACCGGGAAGGGAGGCAGGGGAGCGCCTGCCGGGGGGCAGGTGAGGGGGACAGGAGCGGGACAGGAGCCTCGACACGGCTGAGATGGCAAAGTGGGGAGTCTGGGGGCTGCCGGCTGAGCCGGACCCCCACCCGAGTGGGATGGGTCCCCGCTCTGGCTGGAGGCCCTCCCCTTGGGTGCCTGGGAATGGGGGCATCCTCGGGGGATGCTCTGCGTTACGAGGGCATCAGCGGCGGCATCGTCCCCACGGACCACCACCGGCTCGGTCCCCACCATGACGCCCGCCTCTCTCCCCGCACAGGCGTCGTGCCCTTCGTGGCCCTGCTCCTGCTGCAGCGGCGGCCGGTGGCCGGCCGGGCGCTGCTGGTGACCGGCCCCGGCTGCCCCGGTCATGGCTTGTGCCGCTCCAACGTCCAGGAGCAGCAGACCCGCAAGCTGGTCACGCTGCTCAACGCCACCGCCCAGGACCTCTTCAGCCTCTATGTAAGTGGTGCTCAGGGATGGCCAGGACCCCCGGGGCTGTTTGCTCCATCACGTGCTTGAAGGGGGAAGGCTGGGGGCACGGCGGGGATGGTGGCAGAAGGTGGCCCGGGGGGGGGGGGACAGGGGACATGGGGGTGACGCTTGTCTCTCCTCCCAGCTGAAGTGCCAGGGAGAGCCGTTCAGCAGCGAGACCGACAAGCTCTGCAACCCCAGCGGCATCTTCTTCCCCGCTTTCCGTGTCAACCGGACGAGCGAGAGGAAAGAGGTCATGGTGGCCATGTACAAGCTCTTCGCCTTCCTCAACGCCTCGCTGGGGAACATCACGCGCGACCAGGAGGAGCTCAACCCCACGGCCAAGGAGCTCCTCGACCGGCTCCACAACACCACCAAGACCACCCGGGGCCTCATCTCCAACCTCACCTGCCTCCTCTGCAAGAACTACAACATCTTCCAGGTGGACGTCACCTATGGGGAGAGCTCCAAGGGCAAGAGCGCCTTCAAGAAGAAGCAGCAGGGCTGCCAGGTGCTCAGGAAGTACGTGCAGGTCATCGCCCAGGCGGCCCGTGTCCTCCTACCTCATCTCAGCCCCCCGTGAGCGCCCGCCCCGTCTGCTCTGCCTCCCCCCACCAGCCGTCCCCCCGCCACTGCCTCCTGAACTCCTGCCTTCCTATTTATTACCCCAGACCCTGCGCTGGCCCCATCTGCCCTCCGGTAATTTATTTGCCCCTTGAGAGGTGAACGTTGCAGCCCGGTGTGTCCCGAGCGGAGCAGAGCTGGGGCTGGCATCCAGCGGGACAAGGCGGCACATCCCCGAGGTGATGCTGGGGCACGGGCTGGTCCCGGGATGCGCCTCGGCCATCCCCGTGCTCCCATGGGGTGCGGGGAGCTGCGGGTGCCATGAGGGGCTGGCGGCGGGGCCGGACTCTGTCCCCCATGGCCGGTCTCCTCCATCATGGAGAGCAACCTGACAGACATCCTCGAGCATCGTCCGAAAGCCTCCACTTCCCCAGGAAAAAGGATTGGGATGAGGGACGCCGGGATGCTGCAGCTGGTGGGGACATGGGGATGCAGGGACACGCTCTCCCTGCATATTTTGGGGCTGGGCTCCCCCACAAGGACCTGAACTGAGGGTACCGGGGTGGCCGTGGCGGCTGGGGCTGGGTCCCGCCGTCTCAGATGAGGCTACCCACTGGGGACAGAGCCGGCGGCTGCCCCACCGGGGAGCATCGTGCCCCCTGCACAGGCACAGCGGGGCACGGAGGGCTCGTCCGTCCCCTTCGGAAAAGTGCTTTTCCCATCGGAAGGGCTCTGAATGTACTAGCGGCCAAGGGCTGGGCTTTGCATGGCTGAACACAGCCCCGGTGCGGGGACGCGGGGACGCGGGGATGCAGGGATGTGGGGACTCGGGGACGGGCCCCAGGCCGGTGGCAGGAGGCGCTGGCTCTCTCCTGGCACCAGAGTGGGCTGTGAGGGTTATTTATTGCCTCGGTGGAAAGCCCAGCGTGCACCAAGTGCTCTGACCTGGCTTTTAATAATGTTATTAATAATAATAATTAATAATAATTAATAATAAGATTTATGGTAATATATATAGAATTCTATTTAAATATTTATTTTTTTATACTTCTTTTCCCCCTTTTTTTAAATAAACCAACAGAAACGGACTGTATTCGGCTCTTCTTTGCTGGGTTCCCTTCACGCTCACCCTCAAACACCTCTGCTTCTCCCCCAACACACCCTCGGGGCTGCCCCAAAAACCCCTCAAGCATCGCTGTGGGCTGGGGCTCACCAACCCCTGTCCCCTTGCTCCATCTTCCCTTCCCATCTCCTATGGGATGGCTAATTGCAAAGGCATTTTCCCCAGGGGATGCTTAAATCACACTCTCCGGCTGCTCAACAGCACTGGGAGGATCCGGGGACCGTCACGGTGCAGGGAGCATCGCGGCATGGGGACCACCACGGTGTGGGGAGCATCGTGGTGTGGGGACCACTGTGGCGTGGGGAGCATGGTGGCGTGGGGACCATCACCATGTGGGGAGCATCGCGGTGCAGGGAGCCACACTCTGGCAATGCTGGTGGTGCCTGGGGGTACAGGGAAACGCCGAAGCCGGCTGGGAAGAGGCAGAGGAAGGCGAGCGAGCGTGTGCCGGGGGGGCCAGATAAAATCGCAGCCGCTTCCCAGGCAGCCCTGGGAGAGGCTCAGCAAAGCTTCGCCAGAGCCAAGACCACCTAAGGCTCCACCAGTGCCCCGGTCCTCCGTGAGCGTCTCGGATGGGGCCGTATTGGTTAACAAGAGGCTGATTATACAGGAGACGTTGGAGCAGGATGATGAAATTTTCCTCCTCCTCCGGAGCCCTCGGGCCTCCGGCCAAACCTCCCAGGCATGAGACAGCAAGCGGATGAGCTAAGATCCTGTGTGATCATCTCTCGTGTCTCGGAGGAGCCCCGACCAAAAAATCACCACAAAAATTCAAAAGTCCCCCCCAAAACCCCTCTTTCTCTGCCCCGCCGGGTCGCACTGCCTGGTTGTGTCCCCCGGCTTCTATGGGAGGTTTCACGGCATCGGTTTGCCCCCAAAATGGCACCGCCGCCGGCAGCCTCGTGCCGCCGGCAGCCTCGTGCCGTGCCAGTGGTGACAGCAGGGGGAGCGGTGCCCAGCTCCAGCCCAGCTCTGCTGTCCCTTCACGGCGGGGGGGTGAGCCCCAAAACGGCGCCAGCTTCCCCACCCCACGGCGGGGGCACCCGGGGACATCCCCTGGGGACCACGGTGGGTCCCCAGGCACGGGGCGGCTTTCTTCCATCATCCCATCCTGCCACCAGGGAAGGGACCCTGGGTGTCCCCTGTGCCACTGCCCTGGAGGGTGCCCGGGATCGCAGCCCATTTGTGGGACCCATTTCCAGCCTGCACCGTGAGATAAGATGTCCTCGAATCGATACAAACCCCTCCAAAACGCAGGGATGGGGCAGGGCACGGCGGCAGCCTCGGAGGGGAAAGCACCATCCATTTGGGACAGGCATCGTGCAATGGGGCCAGGTCCTGCAGCGCATGCCAGCACCACGACGGCTGCCAGGGTCACCGCGTCCCCACGGCTGGGGACACCCAGGTGTCCCCATGGCTATCGCTACCGGGCTATCGTATGGCCAACATCTCGTACACTGGAAGTCCAGGGCTGGACATCCAGGCTGAGCCCGTCTGTGTGTAAATGTCCACACCTCATCCCCGCCAGGGACGTGGCAGGTGCCCAGGGGTGTCACCAACCCGGCCCTGGGAGCTTGAGGGGTGGCAGCGGCCAGGGACTCGGGTCAAGCTCAGCGGGGCTGGGAGCGGGGCCGGGAGCTGGGCTGGGGACAAGGTCCTGCGCAGCGAGCGCAGCAGCGAGGAGCTGTGCACATCTGGATTTCTCACGCTTGCGTTCAACGTCCCTCCTCAACCAGATGGCAAAAATAAATAAATAGAATAAATCAGAGCCTCCTGACATAAATTGGGAACTCACGCCCGGGCTCTGCGTTTCATGAGTCTCCCTGGAAGACAGTCAAACGAAGGCGAGGACAATGGGTTCACTTCTCCCCTGTGTCGGGTCATTCCCAGTTAAGGCTCATTAGCGGCGGGCGGGGGATTAACTCTTCCTTGCCTGGAAACACGGCTCCCGCCGAAGCGTGGATGAGACCCTAAAACTCCAAAAACCCCATCCTTCGCCCTCCCCTGGGGTTTTGGGGTTGGGGCTGGAGGTGGCCCCCGGCTCATGCCATCGCCCCGGCTCCTGCGACCCAGGACGTGTCACCCCACGCTCAGCAGATGTCCCAGACTCGGAGGAGATGGAAAGGGCTTTCAATGACCTCAGCCAGCGGCCGATCCCACCCAGCCGGTGCTCGGGGGAAGCGGGCCAGCCCCACGAGCCGGACCACGAGCACCGGGGGGGAATCGGCGCTGCGGTTTCCCCAGTGGGACCGGCAGGACCCCGCTAGCAGTTCCACTTTGGCCCCAGGACCGGAGAAACTATTTTGGCCAGGGCGAGAGCCAGGGGGAGCTCCGGGGAGCCATTCGTTGTGATGGGAGCGATGCCTGCGCCCCGATAACGGAGCGGTCTGACCATCGGCGCGCAGCCCCGAGCGGCGGGTCAGCGCTGCCTTCGGGGAGCGCGGTACGTGAGGAGCTGCTCCTGCCCGCGGTGAAGTCAGTGCCGCTGCCTGGGTGTGACTAACTGACCTCAGACCTTGGCCCCGCGGCGTGGATCATGTGCTAACTGACGCCGCGCGCAACCCGGCCGGACGGGTCCGCTCCGCTGCCCCGGGGCCACCGGCCAGACCAGACTTGCTGTCCGCGGGCTGCAGGTGCGGTGCCGGGGCACCGCCAGCTCCGCGTCCCCCGCGGGGCGGGCGGCGGGTGCCCTGTGCTGCATCCCCGGGGCTCGAGCATCTCAACCGGGGCTGACCCCACGGGCAAAGCCGGGGATGGCGGTTCGGCCGGTCCCTGAAAGATCCCGGTTGGAGCATCCCACCTTCTCCTGTGTCCACCCGGGCTGGGGTCGGACCCGTTGGTGCCCACGCCAGAGCCCCTTCCCCATCTGGGAGGTCCCCCCAAGGCTCGATATTCGGGAGACGCGTTTGGCTGGTAACGATCTCCCCGGCAGGCCCCCGACTCCAAGCCGGGTCCCTAAGGAGGGGAACGTCGCATCCAAAGGGCCGGCCGGCGGCTCTTCCTCACCATCTCGGGCTGGCCGCCAGCCTGAGCACGGAAAGAAGAGCCGAGCCCATCTGAAACGCATTCGTCCCCGGGCACTGTTGCTGCAATAGCAGATGCTCCTGCGGGTCCCCAACCACATCACAGCTCAGCGGCGCGGGAACCGCACGTTCGCATGGGAAGAAACAGCCCTTGCCCCAAACGGCTCAAACTCCTAATTGGAGACCAACCGTAACAAATAAACAAGACAATGGGCTGGAGGCGAGATGAACGCAACCTCTGTCGCAGGACCCGGCTCCGAGAGTCGCCTCCATGCCCGGCGGGGGACTTGGCACGGGCCGGCAAGAGCCGGGGGGAGGTCAGGGGCCAGATCCGGACCCCCCGGCGGAGCCACTCGCTGTGTGACACCGCTGGAGCTCGGGGCTGGCTCGGGAGCTGGATGACACATCCTCAGTGGTCCCCCGAGACCCTTGTCGGCAGCTTTGCTAAGCAAGTGTTTAGTCTCGCAGTGAGCGAGCTTGGAGAGGGGTCAAATCCAGCCCTGGCAGAGCTGCTGGAGAGGCCTCTCCTTGCCGCACCCCAATTCGGGGCTGGCTGGGGAACCCCCCTATGCCTTGCACAGGGCTTAGGGGACCCTTCTCCATCACCCTCTGTCAAGGACGGGACATGGTGCCTTGTCTTTCGCCAGGGGTGATGCACAGGGGCCGGACCCGGGTATCTGATGGCGGGGGTTATCTCAGCACAGCTATCGCCCTCAAACAGAAGACAGGGAAACTTCCGCAGCCCCGGGTGCTCTCGCCATTGATGAAGGAGCCTCGATAAAGGGCTCAGCACCCCGACCAGACCCCGATAAGACATGTAGCACGCAGAGCACCCAGCCGTCAGAAAGGAAGCGAACGCCCCAGCTCTTCCATCCCCGCTCTGCTCGGGGTCTCGTGTGACGTTGAGTCTCCCTTGCAGACCGTGAGCCCAAAGCCCAAAATGGGGCAGGACTTGCTGGGCTGAAGCTATTTGAGGTGCATCTGCTTAACAAAGGCATTTCAGATGGCCTGAACCTACACAGCCCCTGGCCGGGGAGGGTTAAAATCAGGGCTCAAGGGGAAGATCTCACCCAAGGAAAGGGAGGGTGCTTGGGGAAGAGGCAGAGGGCTGGCAAGGGTGAAGAGCTGGGAACCAAGCCCCGAGCAGGCTCCCAGAGGAGAGGGCATCACTGGGAGAGACCCACCAGGACGGTGGGGATGGTGGAGAAGGACCAGCCCCAGGACGAAGCGGGAACCGGGGCAGCTCCCCGGGGTCCCCGGAGTCAGGACGGCACGGCACGGCTGAGTGGGCACAACACCACTGAAGCCCCCCGTGCCCCTCCTGCTGCCACAGCTTGCGGTCCCTGGCCCCAGAGAGCACAGGGGGTTGTGCCGTCTTTGTGCACATCAGCGTGGCTCTGTGGGAAGATGAGCCCCTGCCGCCATTTTTCCCACCGAGACAGAGAAAAACTCAGAAAATTAACAAAAGTAGTGGAGATTCCCGGAGAAAGAGAGAAAATGGAAAGCAGAGATTTCTTTTGACGTTAAAGGGAGATGGCAGAAGAGAACAGCCGTGACTGAGACCAAACCTGCCCAGCTCTGAAGTGTCCACCCGCTCTTTGCTCTCCCCAAGCTCTCTGACCCCAGGGAGTGGCAGCACCTCCAGCCCAACGGCACCACGGGGAGAGAGGGAGACGCTCCCAGCTAAAACCGGGGGATGCCCGACCCTATAGCACCCTGCTCACTGCCTCCACTGTGTGCCACCCGACCCCAGCAGGACCACACCGCTGGGGACCCCCAGCCCACGGCAGCAGCAGGGCAGCGATTGAGCCCCGACAGGCGCCCTGCCGTCCCCACCGAGCTTGGCTGCATCACCCTCACCCGGGTGCTAAGCTCGCCACAAGGATGCCGAGCATCTCCCCCAGCTTTAGCTGCACCTGGGATACTTTTTAGGGCCAGAAGAGTTGACGTGTTAATTTATTGCAACAAAATGAAGTGCATTGACAGTGCTACCTGGCACAGGTCATGCTCTCTTCTCCCCAGCGACTGGTTCTTTGAGCCTTGTTTCCTAAGAAAACAAGGCGTGCGTGCAATCCCGCCGGGCGAGCGTGTGCGCACCTGCGGCTGCCAACCAAATTTTTGACCAAGGGCCCCGAGGCTCCAGAGATAGGAGGTTCCTACACGTCTTGTGAAGACAGGAGCCGGAGAAGAGCAAGCCCCAAACAAGCCCCCACGGCGGCAGGGAAGCTGCAGCGTGAACCCAGCCTTTACCAGCCACCGGAGACTCTCCTCCTCCGCAGCTGGGGCGCCGCAAGGCACGAACCTGCCTGGAACGACGCGCCTGACTCATTCGTCTGCTCCTAGAAAGATTTCTGCTTACTTTTTTTCCCAGCCTGGCATTTCCCACACGAGCTCTGCGCATGGCTGTGGGGCAGGGAGGGCAGCGCCGGGTGGGCGAAGTCCGTCTCCTCCTGGCATCCGCCGGGCTCCGGGATGGGGCTTTCCATGCGGAAGCTGCGGTCACCCCACCTTGGTGCTGCCAAACTCTGCTGCCAAACACCCCACCTCGGTGCTGCTGCACATCAGCCTCGTGCGGGCCAGCAGTGGCTCTCCCCGGTGCTCATCACCCCGGCACCACCGGTCCCCATCACCCCGGCACCACCGGTCCCTGGAGCACCAGGAGCCGCAGCCCCTCGAGGACCAGATTTTACCATCCCCTGGGGGCAAAGCGAAAGGCTCTTTCCTTTTCTAATCCTGCTGCAATTAATATTGAAGCTTTCTTCACCCCTTCTAGCGTGCCTGGGCAGAGGGGACCAGCCTGGCTCCCGGTGGTGCCAGCGGGGAGAGCTGTGCAGCCCCGACCCCGGGCGCATCCTCGCGCGCATCCTCGCATGCTCGCCTCGCAGCCAAGCCTGGGAGGAAACAAGCCCCAGCTGTGCCTCTTCGCAGCTACCGTGACCGGGCTCTTCCCCCAAAAGGTCTCGGATAAGCGGTGGGAGGGAACTGCCCCATCGTCCCGGAGCCCGGGGCAGAACAAGCTGCACTTCACGGCTCGGAGGTGCAAAGCGCAACAGGCTCCTCGATCCCCACCCTGGAGCCGGCGGCATCGCCGTCCCGCTGCGCCGCGACCTGTTAAAAGCAAAGATAGCGCAGGTCCCGTCCTGCGTCCCCGGGGCTGGTTCCGCGCACGGGTCTGTTTACATCTCCCCATGTCGGCCCGCATCTGTGTTTATGTGTGTGTTTCCGTATGTGTGCGTGTGGTTCCGTGTGTGTGGCAGGGTTTCTGGGTGTGTACGGGTGTCTTTTCGCATCGGGCTCTCAGCTAACCTCTTAGAAAATGAAAACAAGCCTGGAAGCCTGGCAGCTGTTCCCCGAGCCCAGCTCCAGCGCCGCTTCCAGACAGACAGTAACCGCAGGGCTGATGACCGAGCACACACGCTTCCCTTCAGGCCTTCTTAATTGCGCCGTCAGATATTCTGAAACAAAGGAAATTAAAGACTATACTGATAGCAATAAATATGTCACGGGAGCAACAAGAGGCAGTCGGCTCCCCGGGTGTCTGGGAACCGGCGGCAGCGGTGGCAGTGGGAGAAGGGGTTTGCGGAGCCGCCGGAGCCGTAGGCACAGGACCAGGCTTGGCCGGGACTCTGCCGAAAGTTGGGTGGGCATTGGCAGCGCCGCTGACCCTGGGAGAGGCCTGGGAGGGCTCCAGCACAGACGCAGGCCGGCGATGGCCACATTGGATTTCTCATGGAAACTTGTGTAGGATCTTGCCAGGTCCCAGGATTTTTTTTTCCCTTGCCTTTGCCCAGATTTTCTCTAACCAGCTCCTCTGATTTCCTCCAGCTGCCTGCACGCGAGCGCTGTGCAGCAAACACCCGGAGCGAGCTGGGAGGAGAGCTGCCGCCATTGTCCCAGCGGGCAGGCGGCCGGCAGCATCCAGCCGGAGGTAACCGCTGGGCGCAGGTCCAGTTACCGGCGAAGCCGTGGGGACGGCAAGGTGTTGGCGCAGGTTTAGGGGCTGAGCTGGATGGGAACCGCTGAAATGGTGCCGGAGGATGGGAAGCAGGGCTGGCGCCAGCAGGTTTCAGAGCAGGGATGAGTGTGACCTGGCAGTGAGCGCGGCAGCAGCCAGCAGGGCACGGGAACCCCTCTTCCCCCAGCCGCCAGCTCATGGGATGATTCGAACACTTCAAGAAAGCCCTGGCCCAGCCGGCACGGGAAACACAGCCTGCCAGAAAGGATGGAAAAGCTCGCTTAGCCTGGAAAAGGTGGCGTGGGAGTTGCAGGGGCCGCGGCGGAGCAGGGCAGAGTGATCCGTTATCCGTCAGCGAAGGGTGGGACGAGAAACCCTGGGCTTCGACCACAGCGAGAGACGTTTAGGGGAGTTTTTCCTCCGGCCAGGCCGGGGATGTGCTGGGTTTGCTGCCTGTTGAAGCGTCCCAGGAAGAGGCAGGACAGGGATGCAGAGCAGGCAGCTCGCTCCCGCGGAGGAGCCGCTCGCCGCTGCATCTCCGAGCAATCAGTCCCCAATTCCACGGACTTTCTCCCAACCTCGACTTCCTGGCTGGGATGTGCAACCGGTTTGGTTGAGAGCGGACGGAGGTGACAGCCACTCGGAGACGTCCAGGGCAAGGGGTTGAATTCAGGCAGCAGAATGGGTTTGCTGGTCTAAATCCCTTCTGGAGCCGGAAGGTTTTTTTGGCTTCCTTACAGCGGTGTCCAGCCTATTATGGGAAAGCACTGAGCACCGATCACCGCTTTGCCTCTGCTAAAGGCAGTGTCACAAGGCTCGCAGAGAGGGGCTGGGGAACCAAGTCATTTTTGGCTGAAAAACATCTTTTCATAACCACAGAGGAGAAGGGACCCAGCTGGGCAGAAAACACAGGCAGGGCAGTTCCCTAGAAATATCCAAACTCCTCCAAAAAATAACCTGAGGTAATAACTCTCCCCGCCCAGCCCTCCCCAGCCCCACGCGCAGCCGGCCATCTGGCCAGATTCATCCCACTTTCATCTCCAAAATCCCCTCGCTCTCCCGACCCTGCCGTTCACCCCTTTTGGGGCAATTTCTGCAAAGTTCCTTCGGGGCTGATCCAAAAAGGCAGCGAGGCAGCCGGGGTGCCCCCACAGCACCCGAAGCCTTTTTGCTGATGGGCACGTTGCTGGGGCAGCGTCGGAGGGCAAAGGCGCTTGCAGCTTCCCTTCCCGGGAGCCGGAGGGGCCACCCAGGGCTGGCAGTGGCCCGCGCCGCTGCCAGGAATGGTTCGACGTGCCGGCAGCCACTTCCACTCGCTCCGAATCGCGAAGCCGCTTCTCTCGGGGCGCCGCAGGCAGCTGGCGGGGAGGGACGGGCCAGCTCCATCCCAGCCCGAAACGCCGGCCGGTGGCGACCTACCGTCCACGCCGGGATGTGTGGATGCCAGACGCAAGCGCAGGCCCGTGGGGTCAGCTCGCAGCCCTCAATGCAAGGTGCTGGGAGACATCCAGACCTGCTCAGGAGCTGGTGCTGGCAGAGTTAACTTTCAGGCCCTAAGCCTGGTCTAGAGCCCAGGATTTTGGTCTAACCATGAAGCACGTCACCATCGAGCAAGTGGCAACCCTGAGGAGCAGGGTAGAAGGGAGGCACCGCGTGAAACCCTGCTGTTCCCTGGAGCTCGGGCATCTCTCGGCCCTGAACTGCGGTTGCTTTTGGGGAAAAGAGCGGAGAAGGCTGTTCGGTGCTGCCCACCCTTGACACAGGGACACAGCCGAGTGTCCGGGTCCATGAGGATGGCTCCCTCCCAGCAGCATGCCGCACCAGGAGAAGGATGGGAAGACCAAGGCAGCTTCTCCTCTTTGACTCTAGATGGGAGAGCACTGGGAAACAGAGCAGCTTGGGTGAGGGGAAATCCGAGGTCCTCTTTGCAAAGCTGTTTGTGCATGTATGTCCCTGGCTAAAACGTCTAGCCCAAAAGCCCAAGGGCACAGAGCCACCTCGCTCCTGACATAGCAGGGCAGCCATTCCACCGCTGCCTGCCGCAGGGCTGGACCCGCTCTGCCCCATCAACGGAGCAGGCTGCAGCCCCACAGTCTCACGTAGCCTGGTGATTTCCATATTCCCCCTCTTCTTCCCCAGGTGAGTCTCCAAGAAGGAACTTCCCACCAAGAACAGACTTGCCTTGCTCCCAGCGAAGGGGAATCTGCACCCTCGCTTTGCTCAAGAATTTGCTCTTACTCAGAAGGCATCAAGGCTTCTTTGTAACCTCCTGCCTACCAGAGGGGCAGCTGTTGTGGCTGGCCTCCCTCTTCCTCCCGGCCCACGCAGATGGGTTTAGTTCCTTGCAAAGAGCTGCCTGTTCATGCGTTCCCTTAGCAAAGGTATGTTCCTTGGCTGTGGCAACAGCAGCAAAAGAGCAGGTGGGCCTCAAGAATGAAGAACATTTTTCCCTCCTTCCTCAGCTTAAGTAGGTCAGCGCAGCCCTTGCTGCACCCTGGAAGCAGAAGGCTAGACCCGGGGGAACTTTAATCATCCTCCTTCGCCTGCCGTCTTCTTCAGAAAATGCCGGTAGATAAGGCTCAAAAATCTGTCCCCCAAGTGCAGCGCGGCTCCCGAAGCACCTCCTGGGAGTGTCCTCCCACAAATTCTCCGTGAGCCAGTTTTTTCAGCAGAAAACCGAGTTTCTGAGGCGTGGGAAATAATAGTCACCAAAACCACCTGAAGACGACCCAAAGCTCAGACCCCTGAATGATTCCCATACGTTTTCATTCCATCTTTGCTCTGCTGTCATATGCCAAACCGCCCTCTTGCCCACCTCTCCCCAGCCTCGCATCCACCCGATGAGCCTGCCCAAGGCAGGCTGTGCTCACGCGGGGACGGGCAGGCGATGGGTGGCCCATACACACCTCCCGGGAATGCCGTATACACTGCAGGATTTATGGGGATCAACTCTAATCTCCGGGATCACCAAACCCAAAGAAAGTGACTCGTCGTTTCTCAAAAGGCTGCAGAAATACTGAAGTCAGCAAAATTCTTGTCCTTCCTTCACCAGTAAGTGATGGCTAAACCTCATTTTAGATCAAAGGAAGACAGGAATGGCCGGATCAGACCTAAAGCCCATCCAGCCAGTCTCTGCCTCTGGCAGTAACTCACCCCAGATGCTCCAGAGGAAGGTGCAAAGCCTCCTCGGTGCACAGATGCAAAATAATCTGCCCCTGCATGACTTCTCCTCATCCCATACAAGGGCACAGAGCAAGTCCACTGGCTTTGCTAGTCAAGACCAGCGTGATGTGGACGGGTATTCACACCAGCTCATTCAAAGACCAAGTTAGGGGGGGAACCTCCCTCTGCAGATAATGGAGAAAGAGAGATGAAAGACTTCCTTCAGAGTGATTCAGAAGAAGAGTCCATCTCTGCTCTGAATCATCCTGGGGAAGAGCTGATCTCTCTTCATTGACCAAATACGGAGTTTAGGGCCGTTGGCCTTCAGCTAGAATGCTCAAACACCTCAAATTAGGGTGAATACACCATCAGAAAGGGTTTCAGCTTCAGCAAAACATCCCTCTATAGCGACCTCTCTTAGATGCCTCCCTCAAATACAAAATGTCACCAGAACACACAACTAAGGTGCAAACCATGGGCGAAAGTGAGATGGCATCCAGCAAAGAGCTGAATTTAGCAAAACCTTTGTTTCCCAAAGCCCTGCTTCACAAGGCTCTCTAGCAATATTCCACACTAACAAAGGAAATTCTTAACAGAAGTCTATGCAATATCAGAAACTCCAGAAAAGCATCTGATGACAGCACCTTGAAGAACTGAGATCTCCGCCACATCACTCCTGGCAGAGTTGTGTGACCTCAGGAGAGTCACTTCCAGTTTGAATGTAAGCTTCTCCCTCTTTATAGCGGGAATAAAGATGTTCAACCTCCCTTGCAAAGAACCTTGTGATCTGCGGATGAAATAAGTACTGATGGATTAATGGAATTACTGTCGGAAAGCTGAGGAAATACCAATTGCAAGACACTGAAAAATCCAAGTCTGCCCACGGGCAGCGTTTCCTGCCACAGTGATGCACGCGGGGCTGACTACGACACAAGCAAAGCCCTCGTGACGTAACGACAAGGAGCTCTCGGCACAGTATCATGAGATCACAGCAAGTCTGAACAACAGCCACAACACTGCAGTCCAACACGGTTTCCTCAGCTCGAGAAACCCAAGCGGCAAGGCATTCGCGGAGTGACTTCAAAGGCACCCTGACATCAGCAAACCCACCCTTCGTGTTTCCACCGGCATGGCCGGCTGCGTTGCAGGTTTGTGGAGTTTCACACACTGTGCTCCAGGAGCAATTATCAAAGCACTTGAGTCATGAGAAGCCTCACTGACCGTTACTGAGTACTTCCTTTGTCCAACGTGGAAGGATGCCCAGGCAGAAATATCTGACTTTCACATCTCTCTCTCTTTCCTAACAGAGCTTCTTACACAGCAAGCTCTGTTGCTGGGCTATAGGGAATTTTTGTCCCGGGCTTCTTGACGTGATCCTTTTCAGACAGAAAATCCTGACTCATGAAGCTGTGACGTTGAATATACTGCTGTGTAAGGCCTGACACAATTAGATACTTGGCACTGGCTAACTCCTAATCCAGCCAGGGAGAATATATGCATTTTTGAGAACTGAATATTTTTATTTTCTACTTTTAAGCGAAGGGCAGAGGAGGGAAGCCTTAGCAATGCCTTAGTAATGAGGGTCACCCAAACACAGTCAATGTCTCCCACTGGATAGTTAAATAAGTGAAATGGAAAAATAATGGTTTTCCCTTTTCCTTTGCAATCAGTGGCCAAATATGCTGATTCTCTTCCGGAATGAGCAGCTGCCAATTTCAGAGAAGAAAATCTCTTGTAGCCAAGTAGCTCAGCTCTTACATGCTCTCAAACAGCCTGGGAAAAGGAAAGCCAGCCAGCCAATCGGCTAAATAATTTCTGAAAATAAGTAGGTAATGGCCCTCCAAAACACTACCGACATGGCAAATTTACTTGCAAACTGACATCACTTGTAAAGCAGAAAATCGACACATCCGTGTCAAAACCTTGCTTGCGCTTGGACGTCCTTCACAGAAACACTGTGGGTTGACTGTGGGTCCGATTTCCAGGTCACCCGAAGCTTCTAAGCACACAAAGCTTCCCCAAACCTTACACAAGCAGCAAGCATCTTTGGATGAGCCCATCTGGCCTTTATCCAAAACGTACAGAGATGCTGAGAGTGTTTGGGGGGGTTTTTTTTTTGGATATTCCTGCCCCAAAGCATCCAGTTAAGCCCTCTGTGCAGTACTTGGAAAATAGAAAGTACATGCTGTCAGGCAACCGGTCCAATTCTTTTTTTACTTCAGTGTAATTCCACTGCATCGGCAGGGAAACCAGGTAACAGCCAAACAACCACAAGCCAAAGGAAATATTTGGTTGTGTACAGGCAACTACGCTTTGTCTAGATGTCACGCTTACCAATATCTTCCACGCGTCTGAAGTCTGCACTGATTCAGAACCTCTTTACCATGGAATAACCCCGAGATTGTTTCGGGGGAGTTTTGCCGTGTGCAGCGCTACGGTCTCCTGCTCCTCTTGAAGTTGGTCTGCATGGAGGTCGGTGCCAAAACAAGAGGTCCTTGCCCCCTGCCCCACAGCCCCTGAGCTTCTTTTCACCATTCCCCTTGCACCATCATCAGCCCGTTGGCCATGGGGCGAGCCAGATCAGGCAAAGGTTCTGGCTGAAAAGTAACCCAACAAATAATAGGTAGTTGATCGAAGCTTTTGGGAGAATAGACAGGTAATGCAGCGGTTGTAAGCTACCTGTGCTGTCCCTTCCCAGCTCTCTGTTTAGCGGGGACAGCTAGGAATCACCAAAGCCCTGCTGATCCCTGATTTTATGGCCCTCGAGGAATGATCCATGGCAAGTAATTGCCTCCACTGAACAAGATCCCATCTTCAATAAATGGGGGGGAAGATGCTGGGACTGGAGAGCTGTAGCAGAGGAGAGCTGGAGATGTGTGAGCAGAGCTCAGCAAAGGTCTCAGATGCCAGGGTGGAACAGCAGAGAGAGAAAAAAATAACCTTTTTTGCATGTAAACAGAGCTCCTTCACTCTGGAAATACTGGTTATTAATGGAACTGCATCCCGTGATGCTGTTTTATTAATGCTGTGGAAGCATCTAGAAACATCCGACAAGATCAAAGCCCTGTAATGGCATCTCCTGCAAGGGCTCATGAGATGTGGTTCCTGCCCCACAAGGCCAGCGCTCTCTACAGAGGGGGAAGCGTGGAAGGGAGGGAGTCCTTCAGCAAACCACTGAATGCCCCCAGCGGGGCACGCAGAGAGGTCTCCCGCATCCCAGTGCCGTGCCTCACCCACAGGGACAGGCAGCTTCAATTTGCTGGTTAGACTGAACTTTTAAGAACAAGTGTTCAGGGACAAAAAGCAACTGTCCCCCTGGCTCTCCTGACAAATCCCTGACCCGCGGCTGCATCTCTACCACCTGCTCGGGCTGACATTCACGGTTCTGAGGCTGGCAAAGGCTTGGGTAGATTCTAGCCAACTCAAAATGCCACTTTGTTTTCTAGAGACACCATTTTCCTGTGTTTTAGACAGTCTTACCCTCTGTTACTGAAACAAGGTCTGTGTGTGATTCAAGGTCAATTTACTGCACAAAGGACTTGGTTTCCTGTTATCAAGCCTAGACTTTCATCAGAATAAACATCCCCTCACTGCACGTCCTGTAAAGAAATACAAGTAATATGAACAGAATACATCACGACATGCTTGTAAAAGAAACCGGTACCTTGTATTTGCCTACCACATCCCCCTTCTCCCACCGGTAAGTGCTTTCTCAAAGTCCTCCAGGGCACATCTTGGGTGCTTTCTTGTAAATAGCAGCACCAGGCCTTGAACCTTCCTGAACTACGCTTAAGGGTATGTCTTCTCCAGAACAAAGATCCCCTCCTGAAAAAGGTGTTAAATGCAGAGCTAAACCGTTAGCTCATCAGACAAGACAACATCAAGATGCTTGCACAGGGAATCGTTAGCCCTTCCAAAACAAACCATGCAAAGTAAATGGGGACAGTTGCATTATTTCTGTTACAACCGGACCATACGATCACTGTGTTGAATCCACGGATATTTTACAGCTAGAGTACCTTAATTCCTATTTTTCTACCACATAAACGACAAACTCCACAGCAAGGTATTTAGAAGACTTCACAAGGCGGCCAATCGATTCCGCATTAGAACAGTAGGTCATTGATGCTCCGGGAAATGCCGTACAGGCATGTCTGGCACACAGATACCCAGGGCGGCGTTTCCTATGGAAAACTCCTGTGAGGCTTCGGAATCTCAGCCTCCACTTAAAGGAAAGATATACGTGCCAACCTGACTTAAATCAGCCTTGGAAACTGCGCATGGAAAATGTGCCAGCTCAGATGCAAATCCCTCTTACTTACCTCGTGATGACAACAAAGGCCTGATGAAATTTTACTCATCCATTAACAAAAAAGACTTTGCCCAGTGACACACGTGGGTGGGATTCCAGTAGGGTGACATTATGCTTTTGGCACGAGGATCTTGGCCCCCAAGAATGGCAACCCTGTGGCATGACAAATGCAGGCACTCCACTACAGCAGGCCACAACCACATACTTTACCTGCTGACTCAAGACGAAGAATGCAGAACCTACAAAAATTAAAGTTCCAGCCAAAATCCCGAGATGGTAATCTCACAGAACAGTTCTTCAGGTAAAGATTTATGATTAGAATTATACTCGTGAAAATACTAGCTGATTTCTAATCACATTTATAGCAAGGTATACCCAAGGTATTTCACTGGCATCACTTCAGAAATCCACTGGAGGAAAAAAATGATCGCTTAGCTCATTTGGACAGTGTCACAATGTCATTTTTGTATTACCGCCACAGACAGAGGTCCCTCCACGCTCCATGGAAATCAATGGCAAAACTCTAACAACTCTCCTGTTTTAAGCATGGAAGAATCTTCATTTCTCCTACTCCTGCGTTGTGTTTCGTTTCTTCTCTCTGCTTTCCTCCCAAAACTGAAAGCAGCAGCAATCAATCAGATCAGATGATTTCCTAGATCGCACGCGGCAGTGGAAAACCCAAAAGAATCCTCAGTTTTCAGGTGAAAAACGAATGTTGACACCTGTCCATAAGATTACTGTGCAGTACCAGGGGCTGGGGTTATTTTCTTGTTGAGGACAGTGTATTTAAGGATGTGGTTGAGACAATGCATTTTCCGTTTGACTTCAGTTTGACTTTCAGTTTGAAACAGAGATACTACTCTTCTTGTTAAACACTATCCCAGAAACAAGGAACGATTTTTAGAAGCACCACCAACCTGTCTGTGGCTCGGCAGGTTAAGGATATCCACATTACATCTATTAAAAAGCCTGTGGTCACAATAAACGAGAAAGGGTTCCCCTTCTTCACTGCTTTTCTGAAAAACCCTGTGAAGCATTCACTTTCCCCTTGCAGAATGTTCCCAATATTCTGGTTTTTAAAGCAGCTTGTAATCTTAATTGCTGTTCGTATCTTTGGGAGATCAAAGGGAGGATGTCTGTGATTCTTTGTATTACTCATTGTTACATTAGCACAAAGATCACATATTCATTTATTTTGGTTTAAGAGGTAACAGTCTCCTTTCACTGCACGCACATAATTACTGTAAGCATTCAGGGGACTTGCCAAATGATGCATGGGGGGAGGAGGAGAATCTTTGAAGAAAATTGTTCAAACGTAATTTAGTTCACTAATTGGCAAGGGACCGTTACTAACGAATTGCTTCTGTTTTATGTCAGTAGTGAATCAGGTTGATGATGTGTAACATACATTAAGTCAGTTAATGAGTATTAACTAGAAATGCGACTGAAACACAAGAAAAAGGTTTTTTTACCTTTAGCTAGCCAAGCAGAATTGCTAATAAATAAAAGGATATGTGTAAGTGGCTTATATGATTCCAATCTGCAGTGGAAAGACTTTTCTTAGAATCTGATGGTAACCACAAGTTTGTGGGAAAGAAAAATCAGACGCTTACTGTGGCAGTTCATCACAAGTTACTTTATTTCTAACCAAGCCTGAAATGAAAATGACTAAAAGTCATTACCGTAAAATAGCTGATTAGAAGCCAACGTGAACTGAGACAGTGAGTCTCTGGCCATGGCTACAAGACCAAGACATCGTGCACTCAACTAAGCTGTGGATTTACTTCGTGGTGTCTGTGTGCACACTCTTACTATGTGGTAACACAAGACAGCTTACTTCACTTTCATTGTGGGATAAGACACTTTGCATCTTCCAGTGTGCACCAAGCAAGGTGGCATGCCCCTAAGGCTTGCGGTATCATGCGTATAGGAGAAAGACCAACTCGTTGGAGTAGCCATAATCACAGACACGTTTGACTTTCTCCTATATGCACAACACAACAACACGACAAGGCTTTGGGTGCGGGCGGGACTCAGTGAGCTGAAGGAATATGGAAGCCACACACTCTAGCAGTGCCAGGGTAGAGCTTTCAGGTCAAGGCAGGTCCTGAGCTGTAGCTGGCCTGTGAAGAACGCAGGCCTCCCGTGGATGTGCAGGCGTGAGAGCAAATATCATTACAAAATCTGGGCAGAAGGAAGATTTCTGGTTTGCTCTGGCATGTGAACAAACTGGCTTATTAGGCCACAGGTGCAAAAATGAGAACATGAGGACTGAAAGTGAGGATAAAATGGAGAAAACTCTCATGTTCTACCAGTTTTGTGAAACAGGCATCAAGCCACGAAACCTGCCAGACACTGCTGCAGGCTCAGGGACAGTCAGTGGTCTGTCTGCCTTGGGCCGAGTAAGGACAGCTGTGGTATTAGCATGAGGATTGCAATGCATTACTCAGCTACCTGGAGAAGGAGGTCGACTGAACATCTAGGGGTGTTCAACTTCACCGCCATCTCTACCCAGTCAGCCAGTTCTAGTCTGGCTTTCAGCTCTTTCAGATCGCCAACCAGAGTAAAAGCACAAGAGAGATGCATCAATCCCCACCTTTTATCCAGTCAAGGAAAGACCACTGTTTCAGCAGTGAGGAAGATCCCAGATGTCTGGAGCCAACCTCAAGCACGGCCACAGCAGAAGACATCACCGTATTAATGGCAACAGGGAACCTGGTGTGTCAAGCGATGGCACTGGTGGCTGAGGTCCTTTAATCAGATGCCCTAGACACTATGGGTCAGATGATACCTGTCAAGTGATCCTCACTGCTTTCTACAGAGCTGTCTGACATACACCACAAAAGAAACACCTTACATCCAAACCCACTGCCGCTCTTCAAGTCCTGTCCTGAAGTATCTTTGCTGCGTATCTGAAACATCAGGGATGCTGCTACACTACGGGGCGCATTGCTCTGTTGTACTCTAGTGCTTTTATTTCCCCATCGCTGTAAGATTTGAACACTTCAGGCAATCAACGTTACGTTGGGGAGAGAGTGCACTACATTCCCTTCTTCACTGTTTCATATTTCAGTATCTCTTCTGTGATGTGCATAAAGTAATGCAAAGGCTGTTCCTTAAACAACTTTTTTAAAATGTCTAAGACCAATTGAGACTATTTTGCTCCTCCCACTCCAGGAACAGCCATTAGGTCTTGACAGAGTGCCTGCCAGGCAATCTACATGACACAAAGCACAGCACCTTTGCTCCAAGGGACACAGAAATTTTTTCTTTTGTTGCTGTTGTTCTCCCTACCTGTATTCGCAACCACAAGGCACCTCTATTAAAGTTAGGTTTTAAATGTGGTGTATTTCAACACAATTTATATCGTACAACTGTCTAAGCCCCTTGGTACACGGTGGGTTGCTGTTTTAGAAATAAGCTGATAATCTAGTCATAGCAACACTACTTGCAGAGTCAGAAAAAAAAACATTCAGCACCAGCAGAAAATGTGTATAGATTACTTTATCTCTGTATTCAATATAGATAAAAACCCTTCTTTGAAAAAAAATCTACACTCCGGAAACAGTAGATAGGATGAAGTTAAGCACAATCTAGTGAATCATGAGACTTGTTGCTTGCTGGCATTGATACCTCAGAGAGTTCATCTTGAAACACTGCCATTAAATATTGATGACATATTGGCAAAGGACAGTCCAGCCACAGAGGAGGAAATTTAGCCGGGGCGGGGGGGTGTGGGGGGCTGGAGGGGGGGTGAGAGAGATGGAGAGAAAAAAGGACACAGACACCATTCATATGGAATCATAAATCCTCAACTTTAGAACATCAAACAAGTGCTGTTGCTCGACATTGTCATGACAATTACGGTGCTCGCTGTCTCTTCGCACTCCAAAGTTTTCACTAGACAAATAAACATGCAGAAATACATGCGGTATGTGGAACAGTTAAATAATGGAAGACAGTAAAGGTCTTTACTAGTCAGATGACAATGCGAACTCACACCTTCCAAAATGTGTTGTGTGTCAGAACGAACATCATTTCCTGCCTTCCAGAAGCAGCTTCTCTGGTTCACTGACCTTCCTTTTCTTCTTGGGTCCTATTACCTCTTCCTGGCTAAATGCAAGGTTCAGGCAGCTTATCTGTAAGAACCATCAGAAAGTGATCATTCTCACGGTACAGGCTCCTGCTAGATGAGTCAAGAAATACAACTTCCAAAATTACAATGTGTTTTCCTGGATCCTCTTGGGTTTGGTTCAGTGTGATCTTGTTCTCCAGAAAAGCAACTAGGCAAGGAACCAAAACTGGAATACTGGATGGAACTGGGACCGTAAGATTTGTGAAAGCAACAGGTTCAGCTTCAGGGACAGAGAATGGTTTTGGTGGCACAAGGAACAGTACCCATCTCCCCACTGCCGACAGAAAATACCAGGAGCAAGGAGACCTTTGAGAAATATAATAGCCTATAGGGCACAGCCTGTTTCACCAACCTCAGATAATCACAAAAGTATGTAAAAGAAGGGGGGCACTTATGTCAAATTTGCGGTCACTGGAAACAGCCTTTCAGGAAGAGACATACAGTACCTCTATTTGTACATCAGGGAATTTCAACCTGAGTTGGTCCATCTCAGACTTCAAAGACTACCTGTGAGTCTGCGAAAAATAACTAAGCAAAGCAAGCTTTTTTCCAAGAGGCTTAACTTCCCTCTAGAAAGACACAAACCTCCCTCAAAAATATTCAGGGGCCTACAAACCAAAAGGTTAAAAAACACAGATAAATATATGTTAGAATATAAATGGGTCAACAGTACACGCCATTCAGACAGACCACAGAGAGACGGACAGCCAGAACAACAGTTGAAGTGTTGGCTGTGCCAAGTGACAAACTCACTTATTCTCGTTATCACATGACATATTCGCATTTTTACAATAATAATCTGGAGCTGCAGAGAGTAACGTGTGTTGTTGCCCACCCAGAAGGGACAAAACACAGTCTGGCAATGTAACCTCTCTTGCTCTCACTGGAACTGAGCTGAAGAGACACACCACAGCACACCGCTTCAACTTTGCCTTCAAAAGAAAGTTCATTTGGATGAAAGTAAGGTGAATGAAGAGGGAAAAGAGTGCTAACTGAGTTCCTGCTCCAAAACAGGAGTACCTTCCTCCAGTTTCACCGTAAAACATGAGGAATCCCGTAACTGAAGCAGGATAAACACACAGAATTAACAAAGAGCTATTCCAGAATGCATCCTGGAGACAAGTACAAGGTCTCCAGATTACAAGATGTGGTCATTATAGAATTCCCCACTCACGTCATCAAGGCTTTCTTTCTATCTGACCTTGGTATGAGGCTTCAGTAATCTCTACATAGCAATGGTCTTTCTAATGTGTGAAATAACTCTGATTATGGATTAACAGCAAAATAGTTTGAAACAACCTCACTTCGCCTCTCTATCGTGTTTCAAATTGTTTTTCCTCCCCTCTTCCCTCCTCTTCATTATGAGCAACACAATATTGCTTAATGCAGAAAGTACAATTTCCTTTCCATAAAAACAGAGAAAACAAGAATCTGCTAAAGTGGGACAGGCAGGTTCTCCTTCATCCTGCACACTCGGGCTGACAAAACTTCCAACGCTGCCCAAGGCGTATTTGCTTGAGGAAAGAGTGATGAGTGGATCTCTGTGTTACAGCTCCTGACCTGATATCCAGCTGCTCAAACTGGCAATGTAGGCAGTTATTTACTTTCCTCTCCCTGGCATCATTTTAACCTGTCTGCTTCCTTTTTTGAAGTAAAGGGCCCAGCAGGGAGAAACACTGCATCCAAAAACTCTCCAGTGCTAACACAGCTGCAGGGTTTGTACCCTGTCCTGCTGGCCACACAATAAAGCACAGCAATGATCCCCAGTCCCCCACCCCCCAGTCACCTGAATAAGGCAGCTCTCATTCTATTTTAGCCTAAACCACATAAAGAGAGCATCAGCTAGAGTTGGTGCTTTTATTTCCTCTATTGAGGAATGGATCTTCTGCAGCACCAACAACTGCTCAGTAAAGTTTTTACCCCTTTGCTATTCCTCCTAAATTTTCTGCATGGATGGGATACTTTTGAGGCGGGAGAAAGAGCCACAACGGGCAGCTGCTCACGCACAGGCCACTGAAACTCTCCAACAGTTTTCCTCCCCTTTACCACAAGCAGCATGAGCACCTAACAGGAACCTGAGACGAGAAGAATAAAAACATCTATGCAAGCCATCAAGTGCTCTAGACAAGCACTATTCATCTATTGAATGACTAAGATGTCAACTGTGCTCGTATTTCACCAAAGCCAACATGTCCTGTCCTGCCCCTACCCAGCTACATGTTCATGTGGGAACTCAGAGCCACGAACAGACCTCGAGTCCAACTTCCAGGTCCCATCCTTAACCAAACACTCAAGCATCTTCCCCAGAACTGTTGCTCTAAATAGGATTAAGTCAGATCCTACGTATGTTTATTTGACTTTAACCAGAAAGTAAACCTCTTAAACGGTGTGGTACAAAGCAGGAAATCCCTCCCATTGACTAAACATACAATCAAAGCCTCCAGAAATTGATTAATTCTAATTTTTCCCATGTACTGGGATGCTTGACTTAGAATAACTGATGGGAGAGCTTGTGCTGTACGAATGTTGGTTTTTTGTCTTACACGACCACTACAGGCCCTCGGCTCACTGATGAGCCAGGTGCTATAAAAGCACATAGGACAAGGCGCAGGCCCTCGCACACTTACCCTGCAAAGGGACCATGCTGACAACAGGACAGGTGGGACAAGGCCAGACCAAGTAGCAAAGACAGGAACAGACCTGTGACCTCCTGACTCTGAGTCCAAGGCATAGTTCTGGGTCTAGGTCACACCGTGAACACGCAGTGAGTTTGAATCTTCTGTTTTACAATACTGCACTACGTGTAAAAAAAGTAATATGTTGCTGCAGAATTTTTCTGTAAAAATACAGCTAACTTGTGAATCATACAAGTGTTACTAATTTCTGGCATAAAACTAACAGGACAGCTGCACATTGTCTGGAGAAGATATCAGGCTAAAAATAGATTAGACTTAGATTAAAGCCTTCCCAAGGCAGACTGGTGGATGAAACAGAATGAGCAGACCACAGCTACACTGCTATTCTTAGATAGACAAAATCAGGACCTAGTTTTGTGCTCTGCAATTTTCAATCCCCAGTGTCCCCATGTATTCCGGCCAAAAATTCCCAGCATAAATCGAAGCAAATTTACAGCTCTTCTGACATGTTTTGCTTCCCAAGGCATCCTATGTAGAAAAGCTAAAATTGCACAAGAGCATTCGACTGTGTCCCTCTTTGTCCCTGGCCTGCCCCATGCTGAGGTCTGGCACTTGGCAAATTTTATGCCCTCAGAAGAGTTCCCTTTGTCAGGGACACGGAGTGTTCAGTTTGGTACCTTGTAACTATCCTGACAAATTCAGAAGCACATTAATGTCAAAAGAAGTCCAGTTCCATCAAGCAAGCTAGAAGAATGAGGACTGAAATACAAGACTTAACCACTGAAATAAGGCAAAATGATCCTCAGGTGTCAGGGCAATAAACAGTATCTGCAGGGGACGTCCATCATCATCAGGAAACTTTAATCAGAGAGAACCAGTGCCTGATGTACCCTGTGATTTCAGCTGCAGCTAACATTGGCTCGATAGCACAGCAAATGTTTGCCACTTTCAAAAATCAAGCCAGTGACTCTTTAAACTGATCCCCCAAGACGTGAGGCATCCCTAGTGAATGGCCATTTCTCTCTGGTTGAAGGCAATAATTCCCATCTACTCACTGACAGTTGGCTGCTCCATGGTCTCCAAGCACAACAAAAATCAAGGTTCACAAGGTATGGCATGGTGTCAAGTGAAAGGACAAGAGGAAATAGACACAAACTGAAATACAGGAAATTCCATTTAAAAATAAGGACAAACTTTTTGTTTACTGTGAGGGCAATCAAATACTGGCACAAGTTGTCCACAGAGGTTGTGTAGTCTCCATCCTTGGAGATATTCAACACCTGACTGGACAAGGTCTTGAGAAACCTTCTCCACTTCACCCTGCTTTGAGCAGGTAGGTTGGACGTGATGATATCCAACCGTTCCTTCTGACCTCAGTGATTCTGCAAAGGCGGCACAGTGGTTAAACACTCGATGCAGGGCTCAACACCGGTCTCGCGTATCAGTTTCCAGTAAAGCGATCGCTCTGACATCAGTGGAATTAATCCTGATTTTCATCTGTACAAGTGGAGGAGAATCATGCTGGTTAGCATGAAAGCCAATTTACGCAGGTGGAAGAATGAAAGACACTCACTGTGGTGCTTCTGTGGAAGCTTGCCACATTTTTGTCCCCAGGAAGCCATGCCAACACATCACTGACTACCACTAGTCCTCTTCCTTTCCCATAGCTGACTGTTAAAATCTTTGACATTCAATGCAATTTCTTTTTTGCGAACTGGAAGTCTCACAGGCCTATTCTGTACCTCATGTATCTTGTAGCATTTAAAGGACTAATGAACAGATTTTTCCAGAGTGGAAAAAAAAAAAAAAAATCTTCAAAAATACCTGTTGAAAAAAGTTTGTCAGTCTCTCTCCTTATAATCTCTTCCAGGGCCCTCAATCACACTGTACACTGTCGTGTTGGCCATTCTGATTGCCGGATCACAATCCAATACGCCTCCCAAAACCAGAAGCCTTCCCTTGTAAGATTACAGCATTGTAACCGAGGAGGCGAAAAGCAATGGACACTCCTTCTGCCTACTAGGCTGCTACCCAGCTTAGTCCCTCGTGGGATATTAGATCTGTCCAACCTTAATTTATGCAGATTTCTCTAGAGGGTCTGGTTGCTAGCGTGTACGTTATGAACATATGTAAAGGCAGCCAGCGCAGAAGCTCCACATCCTCCCACGGATGTCCCTGGGGTAGCTGTCAGGGAATCTGAGGGCGCAAGGGTTAAATCTCCCCAGATCTGTGGGGCGATGGGCCTCACCTCTGAATGAAGAGATCACTAGGAAACTGTTTCCTGCACACTAGACAGGGACAACTCATGCAAGGATGAATGGCCCCAAGATACAGCTAAGGATCTGACGTGAATTGAGAGAAGCCAGGAATTTCCTGACCTCCCTGTCTCACTCCTCCCAGAATGGCCTGAGCTCACAGGAAGGAGAGAGGCAAGCTCATCTCTGAATCTTTCTCTCTTCATTGTTTAGGTCTGTGTAGCCTCAGCTGGTTTGGAGGAGAAAACGTTCTGGGAACTTCTCATCAGATACAGCTCTCTTGATAGACAGATAGAGATAAACCTTTCTTTTTTTTTTTTTTCTTTCTTTTCTGCAAAAGTTCAAGATAATGACATTGCCACAGAAAAATGCTTTCCTATTGCTCTGCAAATGGCAGGCTTCACCCTTCAACTGCTTTCTGTCATGGCAATTTGAAAAGTGGTTTGCCTGGGAAAAATCAGACAACAAAGGTCTTGATCTCCAAGCTGTTCTGCAATTGAATCCACTTGTGCTGACCTTCACATTCAGACAGAAGCTGTGTAAAATATGGAAGCTCAGCAAAGGCACAAGAATCTCCATCAGGATGGCCATGGCCCTGGGCACCAACAGGACACTGATCACTGGCAAACACGGCAGATATTACTCGCAACGTGTCATCCATGAAAGACTGTGTTCACATTGGCTTCCATCGCTACCACAGTCCCTCAGAGAAAGAGGACGTGGCCAGGTAGCCAAGTCTTCTGCATGAGGAGCAGCAGCTGGAGGCCAGACAGGCTATCCTCTGAGGTCTAAAACAGCACTGATTTACAATATTTAGGTATGAATCTCTCCCTAGATATCTAACTTTCAGACAGCTCCAGTTAAGAGAGCTAATCCGCATGGCAGGAGTATGCCTACCGCAGGCAGTGAATCGCAGTGCAGAGATCCCTGAGCTATCATCGATCCAAACTGGTGTGTCCACACAATGCCGAGTATCAACACACTTCCTCATGTCCCACAGCAGTCTAGTAGCATAAGCACGGCCAGTCTAGCAGCATAAGCAGTGTCTGGCGCTAGCTGATGAAGCCAGAAACTTGGGAGGCAGAGCTGACTTGTGCTGTGCTGATACGGCCACACCATTTCCAGCTCTGGCGCAGGCTCGGTCAGGGGCGATTCAAGGCTCTCTGCACGGCTGCTTCACTGTGCAGTGAGACTGTGCTCTAAGGACCACCCCAGAACTTCAGCCCACAGCTTCCTGATGGGAGATAAAAGCCTGCAGAGGCGTCCACATGGTCGGATTTTACTCATCTTCTAGTTCTGTTTCATTCCAAACTCATTCCACTGCAACATGTTTGCTTACATGAAGACAAAGCTGACCAAAATCAATTTGCAGGACAAGAACGTTAAAGGATTCACAAGAGGATAAAGGAGTATGCTGAAGAATTCAAAAAAGTTATCTTAAGTTCAGTGCACAACCCCATTCTCAACAGCAGATTTCTATAAGCTAAACCAATGGGCAGCAGTTCCCTATTTTACCCAACTCTTCACAACTCCTAGAATGCCCGTGGAAAGTAGCAAGATGCAGAAAGATAGCACACTGGGCCAAATCCTTGGCTGATGCAATCAGAAAAACTCTCCTGAAGTCAGCAGAGGTAGGCTAATTTACATGCTGGTGTCTAACTCTGGATGATTAAGTACAGAGATGCTTTGCTGGGAAAGGGCAATCTCTCATTTGATCCTAAGTATCATCAATCATGAGATTGCAGATAACAAGCCAGTTGAGTATATGTAAATTTTTCTCCAATCTGCAAAGCCCTCTGTCAGAGACTCTCCATGGCCATTACTAACGGCCAGTTACAGTTCTAACTGGACAGGAATAGCTGCTTCTCTTTTGGCAGGTCTGCATCCTTTGCCTCTCCCATGTCGATTAGATAAAAATAAGCCTTTAATACTTTCATTCCTGGTTTTCCTGAAGAGCTCTAGGTCAGGAAGATAACGACCAATAAACTCAGTTCCAACAGCACAGTTTTTATTTTTGATAACCAAGGAATCAGAAGGAATAAAGCAGTTCAGTTCAGATGAAGAGCAGTAATGGGCTCGTCCACATTTCCAAAAGCAACTTGTGACTCTGAGTACCATTTTTGAACTCAGCACTTCTTGAATATCAAATCCTTGTACAGATATCAAATTCTGGGACACTCCAAATTGTGAACAGTTAGTTCTGAAAAATCTTGGCCTCAACGTTTAACCGTACAGAGAGCACCTTTAAACCCAAGTCCCTGAGGTGCTGCTCCATGGACAGCTGAACAGCTAACACTGCGATGCCACCAAAAGGGTAGGTCTCCCTCCCAGACCCTCTGTGCCCGTTCCTCACCACCCAGTCTTGCTCACTCCCTTACAGTAGTGCTGGCACATGAGCAATCATTCGGTAAGCTAGTTCGAGGAGATGTTCTTCTGGTGGAAACCTAACACTCAAAGTCATGCATAGCACTGCAAGTCTAAGGGCTCATGTCTGCCCCAATAAAGGGAGACCTCCATGGCCCAGGCTACTTTGTTCCCGAAGGTCCCTCACACACAAAGCTAATTAAACTCCGAAATCCAGGAGAAAACAAGTCACTTTGGAGACCTTATAGCTCTTTAAAGCACAGAGCTTCTCCGAACACTCCTGACAGTATGAAAACACTATTACTTGACTGTACTGTAGTCTGGATAGCAACAAGGTGTTCGCATTCATACCCCAACAGGACTACTTCCACCCATCTTACCTATACTTGACCCTGTTAGATAATACCTAACTCAGACTTCCCATCCACCCAAGCTTGTCCTCATTTTTCAAGACGAACTTCGCTCACCGGTTTGGCTTCCTGATTCAAATGGAATACACAATGGTCATTTGTTTTAACCACTTCCCTCAGAAAAGAAGGGAAAGTCCCTCTCATATGGAAAATAGTGTCAAATTTTTATTAGCACTGGCTTTACAATGATGATCTGCACTTTTTAACTAGTGACTTGACTTTGTTTTTCCCTAAACTGACTGAAACGTTAGCCAACTTCTAAGCTATGATAGTTTAAAAAATAGTATCAAAGACTACATTAAAAAAACCCTCTACCATGCAGAATCTACCAGGCAGACGGCTTGGGATTTTTTTTTTTTTTTTTTTTTTTTTAAGTCTTTGGAAGCATACAACGGATAAAGTGACTCTTCCATTTTTCAGCAACTAATGCTGTTTCCACCACCTTCAGACACTCTCGCTATTGCTACCGCATTCTAATGAAATTCACATGCTGCAAGAGAGAGGTGTCTGGTGCTCTGCTTACAATCGCGACAGACCCGAAAGAATGTCAGAGCATGAATCAGTGGGACAACCACGAGTTACAAACAAAAAAGGCTCCTGTTTTCACACAGACGACAGAATAAACAATGATCAGAAGGAAACTGGAGGATGTGACACAAAAAAAAATGTGGTTAAAGTTTGAAAAATACCAGCCTAGGCACAGAAGTTCATTTCTAAGATCCAGAGTCAAGGCAAATACTTCACAGATGCCTTTTGAATGACACGTTAAGTTGTAGTCTCCAGTTGCTGTCTGGGTTAGACACCCCGGGATTCTTTTCAACAGAGGCGGGGAAAATCTTAGTAGCAACTTCCTACTCTCATTAACTTATCCTGTAAAGATTCAGCTTCTGAACATTCAAGCTCACACGATTTTCAACTAATTTGAATGGGAGGAGGATCAAGTAACAAGTCTGGTGGTATTCAGAGATTTGCCCTGTCACTGAAAAAACCTCTGCACAAGCCCATGAATTCGAGCTCTGATTCTGACTCAGGGTTTGGCCTGGGCAGCCTTCAGGATAGAATTAATTTCACATAACTTATCTAAAATTACATGTCTGGTCTACCCTAGTTCTTTGGGTTGCCCCAACAACCACTGAAAAAGAGATTAGCACCTCCAGGGGATAATTCTTCCTATCCTAGAGAGGTAGCCAAAAAGGGATAAGATCCAGTAAGTACCTGTGACTCACGTGTAAAGATAGTCCGGAAGCAAGAAAGGAGAGGTGAAGACCATGTTAGGCAACAGACAAACATACCCTTCAAACGTAAAAAAAGGTGGTGATTTCAGAACCTTAATCCAAAAACACACGCAGGTAAACCAGCCTGGTTGGGACACTGCTACATTTAGTCTGCATGTGTAATTCACAAGTGCCAACTCCAGAGAACAGTACAAAATTCTTGTACTGGATGTATGAAATAAGCTGACCATGGAAAGTTTCTTCCTAAATGCTTCCAGTTCATGCTTATATCCCTATGCCCTAATACTTTGTAGCCTCTATATATTTTGATACTGCACAATAAATCCACTAAGGTTAGTTGAATCTTGTGCCATCCTAGATGACATAATGTTCCGTGGCAATGAATTCCACCTTGCCTGGCGTATCTTAGAGCCACCAAAATTTCCTCACCTGCTGAGACGCCCTTGAGCAAGGCATCCTGCCCGTCTCCTTTATTCCTGTCTTCTTCTTTCCATCTACAATCCAAACATCAAATCAAAATTAGCTCTGAAGTTAAAACCCTACATTTAATTGAAAAAAAAATCCAGAAGCCTGACTAAACCACTGTAGCAAAATCCCATGGCTGATCTGAAATTGTGTAACCTTTGCTCTCAGGCACTGCCAACACTGGAAATAAGAGATTTCAGAATTAAGTGTCATATGAACGTGCAACACATCAACTTGCAGCAGCTCCTATCAATTACACTTAGGCTCCATTTTAACCTGGTTTCTAAGAAAACAAAGCTTATGCCTGCATATGCTCTATCCAAGTGTGTGTGTGTGTGTGTGTGTGTGTGTATGGGGAAGGTGGGGAGCTGTCCCCTGACTAATAACTATTGACCTTATTAGACAGTTTCAATAAAATTTGATGGGGGGTCCCAAAGCGCCTCAGTTTCATGAGAAAAGGCAACTGGTTAGAGGAGGAAGATCCTGTTAATATCCCCAGAGCGGAAAAGGTGGCAGTATGAGTTCACCCCTCATCAGTCATCGGAGAATCTGCAGGAGAAAGACCTGAAAAGGTGACTTCCTAGGCAGACAAGCTTCTTCATTCCAATGGTTGGGGATCTCAGGAATGCTATTTACCATTTTGTCACTAGATGGTATTGTTCCACAGGCTATATCTGAGAGCCTCAAGGTCAAATACAGCATGGTATATCAGAAGCTAGGTTGATTGAAGTGAGAGGAAAAGGCTTTTTCATGTATGTTTTCACATATGGAAGTCATTAGCAAAATCAAGCTGTAACAGCTTAAGGAAAAGAGCTTTGGTGAAAATGTAGCTAATGTAACTCGGTATTGATGAACTGTGTATTTCCTCCATATCTGAAAAAAAACTGCTGATATAAAGAGGTGGAAAGATATTGATAAAAAATTGAATGTTTCTGTTAACAAACCAAGCACATATAACAAGCCCTTTATTATAGTTCAAAATTCAAACAGCGTGACAAACTCTGTTCATCCATTTCAAAGTAAGGGAGAAAACCTAAATATTATGCTAGGATACAGTCATAAGCACAAGCTCCTTCAGTTTTGAAACTGGGCATTTACCTGTATCTTGAAGGTAAAAAGAAGGTGCTTCCATTTTCCAGCCTGGATGGGCATCACTTTTGTCCTCTCCACGCTCACTTGAATCTGCTCTGACAGGGAGAGGGTGATTCTGTAAAGCAAATGATGTTTTGTCTTAACAGCATAACCTAAAAAAAATATGCCCAGGTGGTAAATCCATAAACCCAGCACTAATAGGGATGAGATTTTCACAGCTCCTCAGTGTCCAGGTCTTCCTTCTCCCAAGCCTACAGGTCTTTCAAGAGAGAAATTTTCTAAGAAAAGACAGAATTCTGACCTAAATGGCTTCCTGTCTTCAAGAGTTAGTTATGTTGGGGTTTATTGCCTGGCACTGACCACCTAAAATTAAATCATCAAGGCTGAGCTACCAGTCCAGGCTGCCCCTTCTGTCATTTTGGAGAGAGGCACCACCAGAGGACCATTCATTCCAGCCTACCTTGGTGTCTAAGGAAATTATCTGAATTACCTGCTAAAGACGCCTCCTTCTCCACTAAGCGCAGAGGGGGGCCTAGAGAAATTAGACGTAACATACAACTTTTAGATGGCTAGAGGTAAGTGGAAGGAATCCCACCTAACTACACAGTGGAACATGGCTTAGTCCTGAGAAACGCCAAGTGGAAATGCAAAACTGTTTGCAATTTTCTCCATTTTGTACATGTCTGAGTGCACGTGTGTGTGTGTGTGTGCATGCACATGTGTTGGGTCTCTCTGTACAATCACTGCCCTCTTCTGGGAGAACACACTAGACTCAGTGAGTCAGTGGATATGCTGGAATGAAATTCACTTTACGTCTATGGACTTCCAGCCTCAGCGTTCAATCCACTGTAGCGCCGCTGCCCAACACAAGCTGAAACCCTTATTAAACTAGGATTCTGACAAAATGTTTCTTTTAAGGAGAGTTTTGCTAGATAAACTGCGTTCCTCCAGTGAGAACCGAATAGAGCTATTTCTATACCTTTGTGCTCCCCTCCTCTTCCTCTTCATCACAGTCTAACCCTTGATGGGAGATCTCAGTAGGGCCATTCTTCTGGATCAGGTTGCTTTCAACTGTCCCCATTCTTTTCTTTTCAGTTGTCACTCTCACTTTCATGAGGTGGAAGCCGGTGGAGACTGACCCTACTCTCAGGTTGACAGGATCGCCATCAAATAACAGGTCACCAGGGCTGCCATCTTCCTTAAAGCCAGGGGGCTGGTAATCTTTGGGAGTTACTACACAGGGAGAAAGAACCCAGTGACGTCAGAGAAATCAAGTTCCATCTCTCCCTCATCCAATTTATAAAGAACAAGTGTATATCAGCCTCAAGTAACAAGACCAACCACTAAAAATATTCTGGCTTTTTTTTCAGGAAGAAGGGAGAGAATGCAAAGGGAAAAATGAGCTGAGCAAATGTTATCAGGGAGCTCAAAGAAAGAATGACTTTAGGATGCTGAGAAACCATTAATGTGCTCAACTTCCTGGAGCAGAACCTGACATTGCCTGTTCCTTAAAAAAAAAAAAAACCAAACCAAAAGCCAACAGCGAAGGAGAAGGACGTCTCCTTTTCACACTGCATGGCTGTACTTCTTACATGGATGTTCAAACCTTTCTTAAAAAGCATCTGCCATCCCTGTGTGTCAGAAGGCTTTATAATGTTTTACACCATTTCTCACTGTTATCAGCTAACAGCTTCTATCATTTCACCTTTCTATGCTTTATTTACTTTACAGGGGCTCACAATTACTATAGAAACTGATGGAAAGGGAATTTTTCCCCACAGCACACACTGTTCTCCACCTACCATCATTGTAGTAGAGGAGTTTCATGGTCAGGGTAATGTCATTGGGAAGCGGCCCGAGGTTTTGCATTAACAGGTACAGTTTACAGATCAGGAGCCTGCTGGCCTGTTTAACGTCCTCGCTGCACACCCCATTCACAAAGTTCATTTGGTTGCTACAATCGGAAGAAGAATAACAGATTTGTTTTCCTCAGTCATGAATATTCACGATCTAATTACAAATACAGAGCACCCACTGACTTGTCTGAAACCACCAGTGACAAAGCTACAATGCCTTTATGTAATTTCCAGATAAACAGGGAAGTGAAACAGACTCCAGGGATGGGGTGGCATCAGCAAAACAACAGCTCTAAACTAAGAGGCATGGCATTTACATTTGAACAGACTTTGTAGCTGGGGCAATGGACCCCATTATACAAATGTCATGACTCACTTGTTTGAACATGATTAAATTGGATCAAAGGACCATAAAACAAGTGCCTTTCACCTAAGCAATTTCAGGAATGAGAGGAATGAGGTGAGAATCCCATATAAAGCCGATTCATCACAGGGGCTATTTTCAAGTCCATTTTGCAGTTTGAAGAGAAGTGAATTGCATGTTCTCACTTCAATTCCACGTAAGAAAAACGAGCTCAGAAGCACATTTTTCAAAAGTGACTAAGGGGCATTCCTCTCACCTCCTTCACCCATCCAAATGTCAGCTGGCTAGTCTAAGCAAGCAGTCTAGACTGAGATAAACGTGTAACAGAAGTGGGATGAATCGCCCTCCGGAGGAGTTTGTTTCTCTTGACTACAGAGGTAGATGAGATGAGCAACTTAGATCAGCCAGCTAACTTTAGACAGTTGAAGATGGACTAGATGAATCATGACATGACTAAGGAACCTAAACTTCCTTAACTTTCAATGAGAAGGGGCCATTAAAAAAATGTAGCTCCTTCATTACATCTCTGGAAGACCACTGGCAGGTGGATGACACTATATACAGGCTGGATGGTCCCTAACACTATCATCCCAAATTGCTTCAAAAGCAGCAAGTACCTTAAGAGAGCAGGGAAGGTCCCAGGGCTGAATTTGATGGACTAAACCATTGGAAGGAACAGCTTTGTTAAGACTGATTTCCCCTTCCAGTTGAAGCTTCTTGGCTCGTCATGAAAATGGAGTGGCCGTTGAACAGTTTGACTTCCCAGGGTACGCAGGGTATGGTTTGGTAAGCTCCAAACTGCCAACAGCAAAACTCTGTGCTGAGCATACTGCTATTACATTAAATCTTGTATGTTCAGAAACGTACAGCAGGTGAGAGGACAAATGCTGGCAATGCCTAAGGTGGAGTAAAGAGAAGGTAGGCCTTCTCTTACAGATCACCTTTACAAGTCTTGGGATTAGCAGAACAGAAGGATTAGCAGAATAGAATTGGCAGAATAGAAGTGGCAGGGGGAAAGAGTATAAGCAAAAAAGAGATGAGAATTCCATAGGAATTAACAGGTCAAGTACTGGTTCAATATGGGAATAACATTGTGGATTTGATGCAGGAATGTGTCAAAAGGCAAAAGCTGAGGAACTGAACCTCTCTGAAGGACTGGGATCCATGGTGGGGAATTCCTCTGAACTCCATCTAAAATAAGGCAGAGACCATTTAGGAGAAAGTTGCCCTTTACCACTCAGATACGATGAAGCGGACCCACAAAACACCTCTCATGGAACGATTAACTCAGAGTTGGCACATGACAATAAACCTTGCAGGTGTACAAAAGTAGTTTCATCAGCTGAAGGAGCTGATAGCAAAGATGACCCAATACTCTGATCAATGCCAGAATGCCAGGTTACTAACGACTGCAGGTACACGCATGATCCTGCGATAGCAGCGTCAGTCACTGAGGAAACAGAACAGAGCCCAGGAATCCGATGCCACGGGCTTTGAAGCCTCAGAGCAGTAATGAGATGTCAACGAAGCAGCAAGATTACTTAGCCTCTTCCTGGCCAGTACGACGGACACCAAGGGATGCTGAGCTCTATTGGGGCACTGTTGTTATTTCTAGGAACTAATGACTGATCTGAGTAAGGCTGATTAAAAAATCAAACTACTCAAGAGCTACCTATTATCTTTCAGATCCCAAAGGTCTCCTCTTTCCCTCCGTGTACTGAGGACAACTGACAGCAGCTTCAAAGCAGAAACAGAGGGTACAGTCAACAGGACACTCTAGACTCAGACATAGTTCAGATTTTCCTAATAGAAAATCATTTTGCCACATACTACAAAATTATTTGGATGTGTTTAGAGAAAGAGCAGCAAATGGCACACTATAGGAGCGTTGCGGAGGAGTTTCCTGAGGAGCATATGAGACAGCAGAGCTCTCTTGCTGTACAGGCAGGTTCCAAGGCCCAAAGATCCATGTTTCATCAATGGCAACTGCAGAAGCAAACTAAAAATGGGTTAATTATTTTTCTTTGCTTTGGTGATTGCCAACGGCCTTTGATAGTATTTATTTTAAACTACACAGGATTATGGCTTACTAAACACAGCTTTAAAATATCTAACAGACAGAGAGCGCCAAAAAAAATGCAAAAAGTTGCTGCTTCCTGCCACACATTTTGCAGCATCAACTCAGGCATCATAAGCGAAAGTGCTCTCAGGTCACCCACGCAAGACTGCTCAAGCAGAATACACGTATGCAAATGCCCAAGGAAAAAAATTCCTGGGCACAGGATCATGGTGAAAGGGATCAAACCTGCAAAAGCTTCATTTGAAAGCACAAGGCTGTCTTGTGAAAGTGGAAGAACACTCGTTATTAGTTGGGACAGTAGCAAGCTCAACAATGGTGCTGGTTTCTGCATCGCTACCCCGATTAGGCACCATTTCTGTAAATTGCCTTAACTCAGTTCTGGTGCACTTTAAGCGCCTCACTGTGCTACGTAACAGCACTTCTACTCATCAACTCGGCAGTTCATATCCTGTAGGGTGACTATCCTGAACTCCGATGATATTTACAGCTGCTTAGCGACTCAGACATGCTCTAATCATAAAGTACAGTTTCTTCTTAATGCTTCAAGAACACAGTTTTCACAGTGTAATTCTGAGAAATAAAAGCAAACCTTTACCTGATGATGTCCATCTGGGGCACCTCCTTTTTGTACTTGAATTTGAACTGGTACAGTTCAGTCACTGTCTAGAGATTTAACAAGAGAGGGGAAAAGAAGAAACAGGTCTCTTTCAATAACAAGTTTAAAGATGCACACTGAACCTAGCAGTGTCCTTTCACAACTTTATGCCAGAGCACAGCATTAATTTAATGCCACTATGACAGCTTTAACTCTATTAGTGCTTGCACAGGCTTTGGCAAATTTTCTTAACAACCACAGCTTACCTAGCACTGAAAGAATCACAAAAAAATGACAAACTTCCTGCTTCCTCCTTCCACTTCCTCTGTGGGCCTGACTCCCCAGCCTAAATCTCTAACGAGGCACCGGGGCCAGCCAACCATCACAACGTACGTACGTCCTCCCTTACTAAAAGGAAAAATGTGAGGCTTCATGGGTGATGCAGTGTCACAAGGAAGCCTGGCCCAGCGTTCTGTACGGATGCAAGGGCCTGAAGGATTCTTCCGACTAAGAAATACAAACAATACTGCATGGGCAAAACTTCCTGAATTTCACTGGTCTCAGAGTTTTCTGAGGGAGATAAAACAACTAGATGATTTTCCATTTAAAAGGAAAGGATTTGGTATGATTTTAGAGAATAAAATAATTAGGAAGAACGGACAACTTCACCACAAGAGAAAGGATCTATTGTAGTCCAATTCCATGCCTATAATTCACTTTTTCCAGAGGCAATGAGGTCGATTAGCAGGAGCTCAGCTGAGCCCTTAACTCTGAGCCTTCCTTACAAATCCCAGCCTTGGTACGGACTAAACTCTTGCTGTCTCCCCAGATGCTGAGGTACAACGCAGCAGAACTGTAATCAGGTGAGCAAAGACTCCGCAGCCGTTCTCTGCATCTGCTCTGCGGAGACAACATGGATGCAGAACCTCGCTTATATATCACACCACCCAGTCTGTCTCCACCAGCTAGATGTAGAAAAAAAACAGAAACACAACAGAGAACACTGAAAGGATGAGAACAGGCACTATGCAACACAGACATCCCAAGTCTGAAGTGATTCATAGTTTCTGTCCTAAATCTCTTTGCATGAAAAAACAGCTCTCTTATCAACACTGCTGCTAAAAAGATGGTTCGTAAAAGAACTATTTTGAACTTCCCATTTCTTCTCTTCGGGCAAGAAAAACAAAATTGCGAACATGCCCATTAGTTGCCTGTTAACATCCCTGCCTGAGGCCCTAGATGGGCCCACAGCCTAGTGCCTGGTAGGAGCGTTTGATCACAATCCAGCTCACTGAGCTGTCATTCTTGAGTGAAGGCAGAAGAAGAGAAACAGGGTCACCAAGCAGCTATGTCAGGGTAGAATTTAAGCCTACAAGTCCACTCTGAATACAAATCTACTCACCCATGCCTTCAGTTGTCTCAAAGATTAATTAAGACTCTTTCTTACCTCCGGTTCCTTGGGATTGGTGTAAATCTGTTACAAGAAAGCACAGTGAGGGCATTCTCCCCTTGGATAACTTCAACCAGTGAAAAGTGTCTAAACAATGATATTTTCATTTTACAGCAGAGATTGTACTATCTTCAGTGTGGGATCAGAGAAAGGAATGGCTGAGGAACAGCCCTCCTCTATCAGCAGTCAATACTTACCACTTCAAAGACAGGTAGAGGACACTCATCTGTGTAATTGTGGAGGAATGAGGTTAATTCCCATTCCAGCCCTCACAGGCAACTATCAATGCCTGAGATTTAACTACTCAGATTATGCACAGAATAGATGCATAGCATAGCTCTCGGTGCTTTACAAAGGACCAGGGCAAAAGGCTTGCTATGTAAATGCCAGTGTGTGGTTTCTTCAGGATCAGATTAATAAGGAGGACTCTTCTGCAGGGGAAAACGGAGAAGACACAGCAGTTTCCAAGGGTGGAGGCAAGAGTTTAAAGGAAGCAATGATATGAAGCACATGAAAGCGCTTCTAGGAGTTTAAGGATGCATGTAAGGTCTCAGTCAGAAGTCTGACATACTGAGAAAAATATTCCCATGCAGCCTAGGAAATTCACATTTACCATATTTAAGAAAGGTCACTGCTCTATTAAAAACCACATACATTTTGACTTCCCCTTAAAAAAGGCACAAATGGGTTGACACAACCTTGACTCCATATCTTTCAAGCAGGGTGGGGGAAGAAAAATGCCTTGTATTCGTTTACTTACTGCGAGGACAGCAATGTGTAACTAAGGAGGGAAAAACAAAACACAAAATCAAAATCTAACCTTAGTGGGCAAGGAAAAGAAAGACCTATCAAAACCTGCCTGCATACAGTGAAGGAATAGATACATTCAACAAACTAGGAGTTAAAAACCTTCATGCAGATTCTTCATAGCACAGCATCAGCAACACCTAGTGGCCAGTTTGCTTGGCTTTACTTGCAGTTCCCCAAGAAAACAACTGCATGCTCAGACTTCTCTCTTGGAACTCTTTTTAAACAAACCTCCAAAGGCTATGCCGCTTTAAAACTCTTTTACAAGAGCACCCATCCCTACACTGAAGACTAGTATTTGCTCTCTGCTATGAAAATCCCCAAAGGTATTTAATGTATGCTATAGCAAGAAAATGTACATGGGACTACTCTTGAAAACAATCCTAGAACATGCATGAAATATCTGTTTTTTCCTTAATCCTTGTCAAATAACAATTAATTTATGTTTCTCATAAATAGCAGAGGACTAAGTACCTCCTAGACTGTCAGCAAGCAATAAACTGAGTTCACAACATTTTGAACTCTTATGCACATTGACAGTTGTACTGATGTATAAGATCATCAGTGCCGAAACTAACACCACTTCATCTGATCTAGATGAGAGTTGGTTTGATGAACAGTGCTGACAGAGATGACAACAGTTGGTGCTTTTTCCTGTGCAGAGCAGTTTTTAGGTGAGAATCAGCAAGGAATATGATTACTTACCAGCTGATTTTGTCCTGGAACCAGTTATACACCTTACTTGATGAATTATTTTCCAAAAAAAGTAATAAATTCTGAACCCAAGAGGAAAAGCTAGGAGGGTTATAGAAGATGAGAAGAAGGGAAAAGACGAGGGGAAAGGAGATGAAGGAAAGCAGAAGCACAGAAGAACCTCTCTCAAGAAAACAGGCATGGAGATCAAGATCTCAGTTCTGACTGGCAGCGTCTCTATCCAGACATTAGAGAACACAAATGTAGAACACAGAACTAAGGGAAATCCATTTCAGGCTGCAAATTAGTTCACACACCATGTACAGGCAAGCCTAGAGAGCAACAGTGGTCAATATTTGGGCTCAAGGAATAAAATCCCAAATCTCACACGTACATACTCAGGGCAGGGTCTTCCCCCTGTCCCACAGCTGTAAATGTGTGTTGCGTGCACTCAAGATCACTACAAAAACATAAAGCAGGAATGGAAAGACAGTTTTGTCCATACTTTATGAAGAAATAGGAAACTCCATTAAAAAATGTGAAAAAACTTACATACTGCCTCTCCAAAGCATCAAAACAACCTTGAATCCTGCCACGGAAAAAACATGTTAATACTAACCAGCAACATTTATCTCCTGATCTGTAAACACACACTCATTAGACACAGTTTAAAGTGCATTTTTTCTGGAATTAAGACAACACAGCTAGCAACATCTTGGGCTTGTAAAGTCCTTTTCAGGTCAATCATCATAAAGGCACTGTCCTCCCTTCTGCATTTGTGCATTGTTTGTACTTCTAGGGCCATATCCTGTCAGCCTGGAGCCCACTTAAATCCTGACAAAGACAAGGATCCGAGGCCTCAGGCTGGCTCCGAGTGGTTCTCTGCTCAGTGCTCTGTTCTAGCTCCCCAGCTTGATCTCTGATGGCTCTTTTCCCATCAGCCTTGTACAGGGCTTGGCTGAAACTTCAATCTGAACACGGCCTGGTATGTCTGGTCTTGTAAATTTTTGTTATCTGATGCATAGTTTAGAGCTATGGATTATCTCAAAGTAGTAAATATTATTTGAGGTAGCAATGGTCAGATATTTATTCTTCGAGTCAAAGGATGTGCAGCTAGGTTATCTCCTTAGCACATCAAAGTCAGAGTCTCTGCTTGTTGGGAACATGCCAACTCTGAAATACATCCTAAAGAAAGGTGTAGGGTACTTAGACACACAACATCCAGGGAGATAAAATATTGTACATACTAAAAAACAAGCTACAAGAATCCCTACAAAAGTGAAACTAGAAAAGACTAAACACCACCATAATCAATCTCATGATTTTCTTTACCCTCTCTCTGTACCTACGCTGCCTGCGTGTGCTCTGGGGCCTGACCGTGACCTCACTACAGTCAACACTTCAACAGACCTTGAACTCACACGATCTTGGTCAGCTAATTCTGTCTTGCTTACGCACAGGGCCAAGCACACACTCTGCAGCAGTGGGAGTTGCACTGGCACAGTCAATAGCGCTACTGGGCACAATATTTTCAAATTCAGGAAGAAGAAGAATGTGAGGGGTAGACGTCTTGCTATTCAGCACAATCTTGTCTTAGTTTCGCTGTTACTCACTTACCACTTGACTATCTGCAATGATCCCAGACAGCTTTTATCTTCTCGGAGAATTTTTAGACAGAGGTCTGCAAAACCAGATTTAGCACATAGTTACAATCCTTATCACAGCTGTTGGGCAAACGCTGGAACTAAGCCAGTCACCCTCCCTTTTTTGGATAAAATGCGTTATCTGAAGGTCCTTCCTGAGCGGAAACGTTGGTTTTCCACTGAGTCCCAGGTGGGCTGACAGAAGCTTATTGCTGCATTTTCAAATGTCTAGATTTTCCTCAGATGCTCTGGGCTCTCCCAGAAAAAGCGCTAGAGTTACGGCTTAATTTCAAAACACCAGCAGCTTCCGTCTTCTCCTCCCTCCTCTTCTCCACTCCCATCTATTCCGCCATTCCCTAACAACACCTTCACTTCTGCATTCAGACTTCACCAACATCCATACAACATAAATGACTGTGCACAGAATAAACTACTTCTGTTAAGCTTTTCCACACAGTTCCTTCTACCTCTGTTTTCAGGCATTCCAAATAGCAAGAGGAAATCCATCCTGCAAATCAAGAGGTGAATTAATAACACCTTAGGATTCAGCCAAGGAGCCCTCAAAATTGTGAGCAGGCCAGATGTCAACATTCCTGATCAAAAAGGCACTTGAAAGACCCGATGTTTGATTAGAAAGACTAGTGGCTTTTCAGGGTTAGGTGATCAAGAGCCAATCTGGGATTTCCTGTGCCCTTAAGCAAGTCCGCAAAGTACATGCGACCATGTTTCAGGACAACTAACTGCAGTAAGGGCAAACGTGGAAAGAGATTGGAATGCATGGAGACATTTCACACCCTACCAACACATCCTGAATGAACGTAAAGGTGCTGATGAATCAAAGCACCACTAATTCTTGTGATCCTATGACAAGACTTTGGTTCTTAAAGTTCTGATTCCCAAGCGCATGCGGTTACGTGAGATTTTTTTCACAGAAAAAAAACGCAAACACAATAGAACAAACAAACAAATCTACTTTCAGTCTCGCAAGGAAAGCTGAAAATGTGAACCTCAAGGCTCAAAAATACAAAGGAAAATAAAACACACCAATCAGAGTTAATATTTAAAAACTTAC